>NC_053491.1:391391814-391721814 GCF_905171775.1 Rana temporaria
CCTGATCATTGGAGGAGAGCAGGCTAGGGAACTGGCCACAGTGTGTTCTCCTGTTTAGTGTGGTCAGTTTTTAATGGGAAAGTAGAGGGACTGGCAGGAACACCAGGGATTTCACACAAAGGAAACAATACAAAGAGCAGAATACTTTCTAATACAAGTGCTGTACATGGTATAGTGGGCAAATAGCAGGAATATGAAATGCTGGGGTAACAAACACTTTAATTGTTTCACTGCGCTGCCTTACTGTGTCAGATTTGTCAAAAACAAGAGTTTTCTGTATAACAAAAAACATGTTTGTATTTGTGGGCCTGATCAATGTGACTTTGTGAAATTCATAATGCAATCAGCCAGCAGTTCGAAGGATTTTGTCATGTATGACAGGAAAGGGAGGGAGGAGCAGAATAAAATGAATTGTATGTTTCACTCATGCATATTCACAGCACCACGCTCGGTGACTCTTGACGGCCGGAAATAAATTGGCAAATGAATGGAAGTCAGCGTAATTGCTTTGTGTTTTGTGACAGCCGGGATATAGTGTGAAATATTCACTGGAGTTTATTCAGTACCAGGAAGATTACCTCGTAAAGCACTTCTAGCCCTCCATCCTGAAATCGCTGAATAATCAGATTGCACATTCCCAGCGTGAGGGATGGAGGATTTTTGCACTTGTACGCAATGTAAACATGAAATCATTGACGACTAAGCAGAACAAAATGCTGACAGCGAGCAACGGTCCCGTAGATGGATTGTTGAGGTTATACCATCATTTGGTGGGTTTCAGGAGATGTAATGGCTAAAATCTGCATTTCATTGCTGTTTTATTTGTATGCCCTTTTTTTGCTCGTATGCATTGATTTTTTTTTTCCTCCTGAAATGGGGTTATTTCAAAGGGGAAAATGTTGAATTAACTTGTTTATCAGAGCTATTGTTTGGGTAGAATTCCAGGTGTCTTAGGGACTGTTTCTGAGTTCTGTGTCTCATGGCGTTCTTATTGTGTCTTCAGCGGAAACGCCTTGCCTCAAACTATTTGAGTAACCCGTTCTTAACAGGGAAAGGTAAGTTCCCCACCTTTGGGACTCTAAATCTATTCGCATGACTTTGTGTAATAAGGAACACCTGCTCCCTACTGGCCCCACCACTTATTTTACCTAACCCAGCAAAGCAGCTTAATTATGATTTTAGAACTGAAAGCATACTCAAGCTTTCTGACCTTGTTTGATGTTATACCCAAATTTAGGGTGTAACATGAAAAATAGTCAGATTCTCCAAACCTACACCCTCAAAATCCTCCTTCCCTCCCACTTACCTGAATTGTGGGGTTCTCCTCTCTGCTGCCATCTGTTTTTGTTTGAAACCAGCACTGAATATTAGAATGGAGAGACTGCAAGTCCCATCTACCATCATGGCAGAGAGACTCGTAGATCTCATTTGAGCACAAGGTGAACTTTGTAGCCCGTTCAAAGGATAAGTCCACCTTCTAAACATGTTACGTTACTCCCGTATTTTGGGTATAGCGTGTTAACCACTCCCCATCTTTCCTATAACAGCAGGTGGGGGTATTTTTCCCTGTAGCCGGGGTCACACTTTAGAAATAGTGCAGCTATGCAGGGCCCCGTTTGTGGGTGCAATCGTTTGCAGGCGCCAACGTTAAAACAATAAAATAAATTAAGGCACATTTTCTACCTGCAAAATGTATGTGTAGTTTTATTTTTTACTAAAGGTGAACTCAGTCTTTAATTTCTCTGCAGGCTCTAATGCAAAAATGCAATAAATGCACATTTATTTTTATTTATGTGGGTACACTTATTACATTTTTGCAAAAGGTTGATCCTGTTGCTTGTATAAATCATTCAGCCTGCAGGATCCTGTGAAAGAAGCTGGATTCTTACCTCTCCAGCAAGTCAGATTTCTGTTTCTTCCACAATTACTGGTGTCGCTGCTGATGTTTTTAGGGTTGTTGGATAGCATGTGCGCCGATGGTCACTGTGGTTTCTTCCCCCAACCCTTACATTGGTGTTCTGTAGTCCTGTCCTTGTGGGAGGAACCACAGCACCCAGCAGGAGACACGGTAACTGACACATCCAAAAGCAGCTGATTGTTTTTTCCAGTGTGGTACAGACTGGATTTTTTACACAACCAAAGGAGATGCTTTAAAGTATAATTCCAGCCCAACTATATATATATATATATATATATATATATATATATATATATATATATATATATATAAAAATATATATATATATATATATATATATATTTCTGCTGATTTCAGCCCTGATGGGAAGATTTTGTCTCACTCCCGGTAATAACGTTTTGGCTGGGACAGGAAGTGAAGGGAAGAGAGGAATCTGTCCATAAGCACAGTTTGCATATAAAAGCTGATGTTTTTTTTGACCTTCCCTCACTCTACTCTGGATGTGCTTTTATTCTTACTATTTCTCTTCTCACTTCCTGTTGGGAAGATAATGCTGTTACTACGGCAGAAAGTAGGGGACATTTCCGAATCAGGATCACAGACCGTAATCAAAAACACATTTATGAGCTTTTCCCAATCTATCCAAAATGAAAAGCTGATTAAAAGCTTTGGCTGGAGTTTAACTTTTACTACTCTAGGAAAGAAACAGTATTTATTTGGATCTGGGGAATATTTTAGATGGGGGGTTCAAGCGGTAGGATATATAAGCTATTCCAAACTAGTAAAAGTGATTCAAATGACTTTTTTATTCCATAAGATGAACTTCCCAAGGACTTGTTCACTCTAACCTTCACACTGTTGTCATGACACATTCTGAGTCCAGGATTTTATTAATTAATACAGTTATTAAACGCTTCACCAAAGCTGCATGATTAATGGTCCTGTGGCTGTTTTGCCAGCAAATTGATTACCTTATCAAGTTGCTAATCATATAATTGTGTATCTTAAGATGATCCATATTGCTAGATGAATGTCACTGAAGGTCAAGGCCTTACTTCTTGAGAAGGTCCCTTGTAGCACCAGCTAACCTTCTCTAGTACAGTTAATGATTATTTGATTAACAAATAACTACTAATGCAAGGAACTCTTAATCAATGAAAGGTGATGCAAAGTCTACATGTAAAATTACCAATTCTGCTACATTTTCAGCCTTGCTGTGCATATTCAGTATATGTTCCCCTCTGTCTCTCCCCTCTCTCCTTCCATACTCATAATAGTAGCTGTTATTTAAAATTATTATTTTTCAGTCATCTGTGTTTAAAATGTAGATTTTAGAAGATGATGGATGCATGTCAAACACATGGTATAATTATTATAGATTGGTTAACATAACAGAGCCAATACAGGAACATTAAAATTGTTCTACACTTATGACAGTAAGCAGAGTAAAGCCTAGAATGCAGACGCTTGGAGGAGCTTACACATACATTCAGATGCCCTCACCAGTGTCTCTCATCCCCAGAATACACAAACTCTGTAACATTGAAATTTCAACACTTCCTGGTAGTATTGACAGATTGCCACCTCTTCCTGCTTTTCTCTTTGATAGACCACCTTACTAACTAATAAGAACCCGCAGAAAGAGGCTGACAACCTCTCATTACAGTCAGGAAATAAGTCTAACGATACATAAAGTTTTGCTTTGTATTGCTGTATTGGGTGCCCTTAGTGAACTCATTATCATATCAATGTCATTATTAAAAAAATATTGTACATTGTATCAGATATGACAGCAAAAACTTAACTTGATTTGTTTTCATAAGAAAATACATAGAACCTAAGGAACTAGACTCCTCTGTGGATTGGAATTCCTCTTGTAAACAAATGCAGTTTTCTTGCGTTTAAGGGTGTGGACTAAATAAAAACATTAGGGTTGATTTACTAAAGGCAAATAGACTGTGCAGTTGCACCGATTTTCCTTATTAAATGTAATGTATTAAAGCTGGTGCAAAGAAAAAAAAATGTTTTGCTTGCACATGATTGGATGATGGAAATCATCAGATCTTTACCACATTTACTAAGCTATATGGAAAATGAGTTTGACTGCACTGTACAGAGTGCAGTCTATTTTCCTTTCGTACAGTAAATCCACGTTATTGGTTGACCCCATGGACCTGCTGTATGATATACAACTGTTGACTAGCATTTTTTAGCCTTTGTTGTGATAAATAATGAGAACACAATGGCTGCCTCATGTATTGACTCTGTAGTGGCATTACTGGTGCTTAGTGTAGGCCATGTCATTACATACATTCCTACTTTATGTAATCCTAGACACCTATCTATTGTCATTTGGTCATTCTGAAATAAATTGTTCATTAGTTTGATACAGGTTCTCATATTTTCTGATAGCCTTAAATTACTAAAATTGACTATTTTGAATACATTATGCATTTTAGGAGTACCCATCTCTATCCTTCAGGCAGTTCAGCGAAAAAGTAAAATGATGGCAGGCAAGGGAGGAGTAGATTCTGGGGCTGACTAGAACCAGCTTTACCAGAAGGGATGAGTTGTGTAAGAGATGCAGAACAGACGATTGTCAGAGGTATAATAGCTCTGAAAATCATATTTTTGGCACAAAAAGGTATATTGGAACATTTCACAACTTTCCTCAAATCAATAGAAGGATTTCATTCAACATCTCAATAGGTTTTTTAATGCAGACCGTAGCTTAAGTTTCCCCAAATAACTTCCTGTCCACTGCTTCATTAAAGTAGAGAACTGAGAATGTACCCATTGGTTTATCATATCAGTATACAGATTCTGCATGATCAATGTATGCACTCACCCTATAACACTGACCACTTACTCATAACCCTTACATAGTTTGCACATTCACTCCCCCCTCCTCCCCCTTGCTGTGTTACACGTTTTGCTCTCACTCTGTCCACTAACATGTTTTTACCCTTCTTTATATGCTAGCCATTATGGATTCCAGTTGGAAGGTATGTTTGCAAGGTTTACCCAATAAAGATTACTTTGTGATTAATGGTATATCTTATTATATTCAGAGTCTCATTTATAGGCAAAAATAATTATGTAGGAAGGCTATTGGCAAATATTTAGCTACAGCAGTTCTGGGACTTTGGCAAGATTTAGATATGTGCGTTATTGTATAAGCATGACGTTACATGTCATCAGCATATATTCTGTAGATCAACAACCAGTACAGTATTAATTAGAACTTAAGTCACCTAAACAAGTGCCAGTGAAGTTTTTCAGGTTTTAGATCTACAAAAAGCTGTGCTGCGATATATGTATATTTATGTTAACTGACAGCGTCGTGTGTGGTTACTGCAAAACCCATGACAACTCAAAGTGAGGGCATTACTTTGAGTTGTCACTTATTATTTTAGGGATCCACTAAGTCTTATTTCCGTAGTACCGTTCATTTTGCATGTTGTGCAATTGCTCAGTAGTCATGACATGTACTTTCTGTACTTTTATTTTTCTGCAGTTTATAGTTCCTTAGACAAAGCACCTGTATGTATTTTTTTTACTTTTTAAAGTGTATGTAAAAAAGTAGTTTAAAGTAAATTCAAAACTTTGTTCCTTCCTTTTGAATAGAGTAAAGGGATGGTAAATCAGGCTTTTTTCCTATCAATGAACATTTGGGGAGAATCAGTCACTGTAATTTAAAATACGTGATAGAGACATCAGGCGTGCCACACCACTGTCCTAAACCGGCCATAGAGGGATCAAAGTTTGGCCACTTCAGCAGGAACCAGGTGAATTTTGATCTATTAACAGACAGGCTGGTTGTACTGAAGTCAATTGATCTATCTATCTATTGATCAACTTCAGTACAACCAGCCCTTTTTTTCGATCACTGCCGCTGGCTGTAACCGGCAGCAGTGATCAATGTATTCTGACAGCTGGAAACTACAACAGTACAGCAGGAGGGTTTTGAGCAATTTTCTTTCCTTCAACAAAGAAAATTGCATAATGCAGGGCCTGCCTTGTGGCCCTTTAACACAAGCTTTCCAATCGGGTCCTCCTGTCAGTTTTTTAGGCGGACCTGATTGGACTCACCTGCTATCTGATCCTGTGCCAAATCCAGATGGATGGTGTAACGGGAGGGCCCGTGGGACCCAGAGGCTCTTGCAGGGTGTGGGGTACTCCTGTTTCAGCTTCACCGATGACTCTTGTGTCTAAAGTCATCCTATGTCCACTAGGGGCATAGGATGACTGAGAAATTATATCTTGGATTACAGGAGATGGGACAATAATGATAATTCACAATGTATTCCAGGATATCTTGAAATATTACAGGTTGTTGATTCTAAACCCAACCACTCAATAGAAAGAGTAATTCATTCAGTGTGGGAACACAGACTGTTAAGGTGTTTAATGTCGTCTGCTACTGTGATGTAAATGAACCTTAGTCTGGCTCTCAAGAACCTTTCATTGTGTGATGCTAATTGACACTGTATTGTGTGAATTTCTATTGATGATAAAAGTGTATTGTATAGCAGGTGAGAAGAGCTTATCTCGAAGTCACCTTGTCTGGGTAAATGATTAGTAATTAGCTCATGTAGATTATCTCGGAGACAGAATGTCTGTCTCCTAAAAGATGTGTATTGAGCTCCTTGTGTCATGTTGTGGGTGGAGTTGGGTCATTGTTCATTGTGGTTTCTTAAACTGTATATAAGAAGCCTGAGTTTCCCATTAAAGTCTATCCGTTTTGAACCAGAGAACAGAGCTGTGTGTCTCGTTTCTGGGGAATCCATATGGGCCGTGTTCGTCTGCTGGATTGTGGAGTGTCGATAAGCTGTCATGGGTTGGTGGAATGGAATATCGTAAACTGCGTTAACCCCTGACCGTTACAGATAGTGACCCTGTTTTACATCCGTCTGGTGGATGGGATCAGATAAAAACGGACAGGCAGTCCGTTTATATCCGAACCTCGATAGAGGTGAGTGGGACTCATCACAGGTCCAATAGGGCAGCCGATTTTTTATTTTATTTTTACCAATTGGGGGTGTGTACGTCAGGCTGGCCTCCCTGCCTCTCTGGCCCTGGGACAGCCCTGCCAGCATACTCTAAAGATAAAAAAAGATCACTGCCCTATCATTTGGATGTTGCCATATACTGTCTTTGGCTATTTGTTCTGCATGTCTCACCCGAGATTTATAGCTGGCAATATTGTATGTAGATGTCTCGCTAGGTATATGCTTTCTACAATAATGTGTGCCTTTTTGTTCTCTTTTCACTGCCAGCCCCTTCTCATAGATCCTTTGTACAACTGTGTAAAACTGGATACACACTTTACAATTTTCTGTAGATTTATTTTCCTTCAGATTTATCAAAACCATATAATACGAGGTCAAACCTTAAGAGTTTTGATTTGTTTGCAATCAGGCAGGCCCGTGGCACTACATGGTTTTGGCAAATCTAATGGAAATCAGACAACAAAAGTTGTATAGTGTGTATGGGGTCTTAGTGTCATATAAACCAAAGCCTGTAAATACTCATTAGCTCCAGTCTTTACAGCCGCTCCTCCTCCGAGTGTAGCTTTAGATTGGAGGAGGAGAGAGGACACATCCATGAAACATCAGAGGAGAGCAGGCATGTGACCGGCCAGCAAGAATGGGGCTAATAAGGTACTTATCGGTTTACAATGATAGACACTTACACAATGTAGGAAGAATCTATGAGAAGAGACTGGCAATGATTTTTTTTAAACTTTAGAGTATGCTGAAAGTGCTCTACCAGAAGACTTGGGGTCTCCTGGGAGTGCAGGGGGGCTGTGCATTGAAAGGGGCTGTGTACTATGCAAATGGGGGGGGGGGGGCTGTGTAATGTGAAGGGCAACTGTGTAATGTAAAGGGGGTCTGTGTAAACTTTTTTTCATGAAACTTCCCTCTTAAAATTAGGGTGTGTGTTATACGCCCATAAATACGGTAATTGCATTTCCATGTTCTGTGTACTGTGGGAGACTATATATAGCGAAGGCAAGGTTCTGGGTTTAGTAACACTTTAATGGTCAGGCTGAATTTACCAGGTTGATCACTCAACCAGTCTAACCATTAAAGAGAGATGCTGTCATTTTGCCAAGTGACAGAGTCTCCTAATAGAAGCCCCTCCAGCAAAGTATGCTTACCAGTCTACACTCTGCCACCTCCCCACTACAGGAATCAACCCTGATGGTATTAGAGCTTACCTGGGTGGAGGACATCACTGCCCCACAATTGGTGGTTAGCCTGTGACAGTGCCTTTTTTTGACTTATGGTATGTACAATCACAAGTGCCAGACCAATGGTTAGAAGAGTCAAAAAGTGCTTTATTGTTCATAAAATGATCATACAGCAGCTTGTGCTGTTAGGGGCAAATGCCCCCTCCACTTTCATATTAGGGCTTAGTGATGTTTTCACATTTGAATGAACACCTGGAAGCAGATGGCATATACATTTTAGGCTTCATGTACATGGGATGTTTTAAAACCTCTCCTAAATGATTTAACTTGACAGATAGTAAACCGTGTTTAAAAAAATTTCAGTTTTGCCGCGCTTGCGTTTTAGGAGCATTTTCTTTTTTTAAACTGGCAAATGAAAAGCGCCTGTTAACGAAACGCGAGTTACTGCGTTTACACGTGTTTACAAGCTTTTACAGGCATTTGGCGTTTCAAATGCCTCTGGACATTCATCCTGAACAAATTTTTTTGCTTTCCAAAAAATGCTTCTAAACTCAACTGCCTAGAAACGTCCGTTTACCAGCAGCAGTGCACATGAAGCCTTAGGCGTATTGCTTGAAAGGGAATTAGATGGTGCATAATTCTGCCAGCCACCCCAGTCCGACAACCCACAACAAGCAATTAGTATGCAAAAAAAACATTCAGGCTAGGTTCACCCCCTGCAGTGATTTCTGCTGATGGACAGCACCTGTTTCTGCAGCTGTAACCACCCGCACAGAAAAATGCGCCTGAGATGGGTGAGGGTGGCTTTGATCCTATTGGCATCTCCATGCACTGCAGAACGCAGTGCGGCTTCCTGTACTGGCAACTGCGCTGGACTTGTAGTTTCCATGCAGGATGCATTTTCAAAAATGGAGCAGCAACTTTTTTCCTGCGCTTTTCAGGAGGCACATCAGCCCCTTCAAATGTGGAGCTGCACAAGTGTGAACCTAGGGTAAGCTAAAAGATGCTGTTTACTGCATAATTTATTAAAAATGTATATCCTTAAAAATGCTGATGCACCCAAAACTGCCACCTTCATGTAACACCTCTCCCAAAAACAAGCTGGCCTCCTTGTCGCTATGGCAACCTTCCCATGGCTGCTGGACTCCCTCTCTTTCCAGCACTGAGTCTCTCCCTGATCTCCTCTGTCTGTTGGTGGAGCTGGTTGTGCCAGGGCATCCAGTGGATATACTTGGCAGAAACGGAGGGCCTTGTTTTCTTTTGTGGCCTCTTTGATGTGTTCACAGTGACCACAGGGTACAAAGTGCTCTCATTGGCTCTGTGATTTTTGCCTGTAATCTAATGACTGCTCGATCGCAGGCATAGTGAGTGTGCCATTTTTTTCATGGTCAGGTAGGGGGGTTAATTTTGTATTTATTTTTTTAGCTACCAGCAGGTTATTTAAGCAAAACTCTTTGTAATACCCCTTTAAATGATTAAACAATCTGGTTACCTATACCAAGCAGTCAGATTTCAACACACAGCAGTAAGATTACTTTTGATTGGTTGCTGTGGGTTACTACAGGTTTCAGGTCGCCTTAGTAAATACGCTTTCATTGTTCTGTAAAAGCTGCCTTTAGCCCAAAACTATTTCATTTATAGTTTCAAATGCTGTCAACTCCCAGTTGGCACTTTTTAATTTATGTAATTGTTTTTATAGTTTGCAATTTAATTTGTCACATTTATTGGCAACGAGTGCTGTCAAAACATTCAGTTTTGAAATATGTGATTTTAAGCGTTAGTTTGATGATCACTTTCTTATATTACCAAAGGAATCCAACATCTGTGTGATAATTATTTTTCTTTTTTTTTGTTGATAGGATGAGATCATTCACGATGAACACTGCTCAGCATGCAAACGTGGCAATAACTTGCAGCCCTGTGGAACCTGCCCAAGAGCTTACCATCTAGACTGCTTAGACTCACCTGTGAAAATAGCACCCAAGGGGGTCTGGATGTGTCCTAAGTGCCAGCAAAAGGTGAGAAGAAGCGAATCAAACCCTATTGTTAACTGTACAGTTTTCACTTTATTCAAAGCTGAACTCTCGGATAAGCAAACATTGGCTTGGTACAAGAAGCATGTGTTTTCTTGCTTAAATCTTGGTGTGCTTTGTGTATTTCTTCCAGATCTGTGCCATATTCCAGTGTGAAAAATGATCTCTTTGCAGGAGCTTCCTGTAACAAAGACCGGTCACTGCAGCACTGTCTGCTTGTGCAGGGTGACTGGTCAAGTATGCAATAATTTCTGGGTTTGTAAAGGCGCTTAGTATAAACAAAAGATATTTGTGACTATCGAGGAATATTTTAAATGCAAGTTTATGTGTCTGAAATTTAGCTTTAAAGAGGTCCTTTCAGTACCTTTCAAACCTACATGAACAAACTCCTCCTGAGTTACAATATATAGCAACAGTATATTTTTTTGTGCTTGATGTTAGATGTTAATAGAGGTTCCTGGACCTTGGAACTCGAATGTTGCGTACACACGGTCGGAATTTCCGACAGGAAAAGTTCAATGTGAGTTTTGGTCAGAAATTCCGACCGTGTGTAGGCTTCATCGGACTTTCCGATCGTCTGTATGCAATTCCAGCACGCAAAAAAAACACACATGCTCAGAATCAATTCGACGCATGCTCGGAATCATTGAACTTAATTTTTCTTGGCTCGTTGTAGTGTTGTACATCACCGCGTTCTTGACGATCGGAATTTTGTGTGACCGTATGTATGCAACACAAGTTTGAGGCAAAATTCTGTCGGAAAATAATCCACGGTTTTCTTGTTGGAATTTCCGATCATGTGTACGCGGCATTAAAATTTCCAATGACCCGGGTTACACACTGTTATTGGGAACTATGGCATCATGGTAAAGGTGGAACGTACAGTACAAGTTTCAAAATCTACAACAGTATGAAGTAAATTTAATATTCAGAAGTAAAAAGAAGTTTACTTTTTTATACTGCTTACCCTTGGGCTCAAGTCATGTGACTTTGCCTAAGCTGGGATGATATCATCAGTATGCTGCAGGCAGGAGGAAGCATTTCTTCAGTTTCCTCTACCCAGTGATTAAACTGCAACATTGTACCTTTGTAGAAATTCACAACAAAAAGGCTGCAGTAGGGGCTCATTGGAACAGACAGGTAACAGTGTCTTTTGAGGGTCCATGCACACTGGCTTCTCCAGGAGATTTGTGTTTTGCCTGTACAGTAGAAGCAGCTCAATGTTATCCTAAGTGTCCATGCACATTAGGACACTCAGAGCCATATTGTAAGCTCAGCAATTAGAGGCATGAAAAAAAAAAAAACCTTCTTCTTTGCAATTTTAAGAGGAGTTTATTGGCAGAAAAAAAAATGCTGAGTGCTCCTAAGTTCTCCTAAAAGCTCCTAAACTCCTGTACAAAATGCGCACTATATGAGTGTTTTTTCCTGCCAAAGGAACTGATGTTTTTTTAAGACCAGTTTTGTAAAGATCCAGGTTCAGGTACTCACTGATGCATTTCTCAGTGGAGCCTCTTTGTCATATTTATTCCCCATTAAAGCTGCTTTTCTGCAAGAGGTTTCAATAAAATAATTGGACTTTAATCAGACAAAAAATTCATAGGAGCTGTTTTAGTGATTTAAATACCTAGGCTGTTGTTATAATAAATCACTTTTATCTCCCTTACTCACAGCGGAAGAGCAACTAAAGCTCAGACTCCAGTACCAAATACCTTCATAGACCAGAGCCAGACAAACAGACGCTCCCACTTCATTATTCAGATGGTCTTGTTGGCTAAAATGGTACAAAGCAGTAATTTTTTTTCTCTGACCATAGATGGCAGCACTTCAGTGGATTTGTGGGGATCATATAACACTCACAACCAGTTGGCTATGGCCATCTAGTATGCAGAAGATAGTCACAAGGAGCTGCTTTAGGCATAATACATTGATGATTAATATATATCCTTGAAGGGTTCATTGTGTATCACTACTGGCTTCATGAAGGGAAAGGTACATTTTAGAAAAAGTTAAACCAAGCCCTCACATATTGAAACACAGATGTAAACATGTAAATGTTTTATGGTATATCAGGCCTTCGGACTGCCAAATCCTTCTTGTTGATGTAAACCAGGTAACACTGTTCAAAAGTGCTTTCACCAGTTGTGGACTCTGGGCATGCTGTATGCGTTTGTAATACGCTCTGTCCTTCTTCCCCACTGCTGCTTCCTCCCCTCACCATTTTTGGCAATTTGAATGGTCGAAAGTTGATCTGTAAATACACCAGCTGTAGATGCATTTTCAGACACCAGACAGAGAGATACAAAGTAACATTCTTACTGTTTACTCTGTTGCAGTTATCTGCAGATTAAAGGTTGAATTCACACTATGCAAGCCGGCAAATTGCAGTGCAACCGGAGCGATCATCGCTCTGGCCGCACTTGGTTCAATGGGAACTGTGGCATTCAGCGCATTGCACGGCTCCCTTTTTCTTGTTTGTTTTGTACAAGCTTTATTTGAAGTGTACAAAATTTAAACGTCACTTACTGCAAAGTCGGGCGGCGTGCCGAGCTGCCTGACATTGCAGTGCGATTCGGGCCAGTGCGCTGCAATAAAATGCAGCATGGCTGTATTATAGTGGTAATGGGACCTAAAGGAAACAATTTTTCCTGTGTGTCCTTGTGGTAAAATGTCTGTCACTGAACATAGTGTAAATTGGCCAAAGGGGTGAGACACCACAAATCTGTCAGATAAAACAACCTGATGTGAAAAAAGTTTTTTTTTTATATTATTCCAAAATAACACCTTATTAACTCTTAAAGGAGTTGTAAAAGCAGAAGGTTTTTTATCTTAATGCATTAGGATAAAAAAACTTTTGTGTGTAGCAGCCTGACCCCCTCCACCAGAACCCCACTAATTACTTAACTGAGCCCCATCTCTCTCCAGCGATGTCCACAAACATCTAAGCCGTCCGGGACACTCCTTCTGATTGGCTGAGACACAGCAGTTGCGTCATTGGCTCCCGTGGCTGTTAATCAGTCAGCCAATCAGGGGAAAGAGGGGGCGGGGCTGGGTCAGGGCTCCGTGTCTGAATGGGCACACAGTGCTGTGACTCAGCTCCAGTGCCCCCATAGGAAGCTGCTGACTGTGGGGGCACTCGATAGGTGGGAGGGTCCAGGCGCAGAAAAGCAACCACACAGAGGAGGCAAGTATAATATGTTTGTTATTTATTTATTTTCAAACAAGACTTTACCATTACTTTAAGCTATCCTAATCAGCCCTAAAACTTTCCTTTGCAATTATTTTCCTTTTTGTTTTGTTTTTTCTTTTCAATTTTTCTAAGCATTAAGATCTTGCCTTTTTTAGTTTTAATTTGTTTTGATTGTTTATTTGTATTTGTTTGTCTTAAAAAAGGTAAAACCTAAAAAAAACATCCTTTATTTCATTTATAAATACCTTTGCAATGCTTTGTACCAGAATGATGATTTAAAATTTAAATCAGCGCAAACTATAGTATGATATTTATGCTTTTTAGCTGTGTCCATGGTTGTAAATACTGCACTAATGATGTCAAAGTTTACTTATTCCTAAAAAAAAATTACAAGCTTTTTTTTTTTTTTCCACTTGTGATTTTTAACTAGAATACATTTTTTTTGCAAATGCACCTCTGCTCCTTTTTTCTCTGCTTATTTTGAAATATGTCTAATTTTTGCTCTGGTCTTTCTTTGTCGGTCCTTAGGTATTAAAGAAGGAGACAGTGCCATGGAGTGGAGCTGTTGCTATCGTCCAGTCCTATGTAACACATAAATCAGGTATGGTCCTTACTATTATGACTGATAGTCATGCATGGAGTGAGAGAAGCTGTGTAGTAAGCTGCCGTTAACTTTGATACATTTACTGGTGACTGTTAAAGGCATACACCTGTAAGGTTAGTGCGTGTGTGGCATTGGGGTTCAGGTGATGACAGATGAAAGAGAAGAGGACGTTTTTTTTTCTCTGGTATAAAACATGAAGTTTACCATAAGAAACTGCATTATCATAGTGGCTGAGTCACCTGTACTACCTAACTATGGCACCATAAGTCTAACATAGCTAACAGAGGGGCCCCTCGGATTTTGTACAAGTGATTAGCAGAACAATAATAAAAAAAAGTCCCCAACACTTAATGCCTGGTACACACTACCAGGTTTTTTTTTTTTTTCATTCAACCCAGCAGGCAAAATGAAAACAAAATTGAGAAGCTTGAAAGGAGCCCTAACTGTCCGATGTTAGTACAGCGATCTCCCTGCTGAGCTATTGTGTTCTGACAGGGGACTGCTCCTCCCCCTGCCAAAACACACTGGTCAGCGCTGATTGGTTGCTGGCTTTCTAGAATGCCCGCTTGACAGAAGCCAGCCGGCTGGTGTACACGCGGCCCGAATGTTGGCCGGTTTCTGTTGAACCATTTAAACCGGCCAATATTTGACCCTTGTGTACCAGGCTTAATCTAGCTCAAGTCTGCTTAGAGCTGAATTTCAGCCTTAACTTCAAGTGATTATAAAGTAATTTTTTTTCTATAAAAATAACAAACATGTTATACTTACCCCCAGAGCAGCCCAGATTATCCTCTTCCCGTATCTCTCTTCTATGCTCCTGGCCCCTCCCTCCTGTCGAGTGCCCCCACAGCAAGCAGCTTGCTATGGAGGGCACCTGAGCGGCATCAGACATGCTGCAGCCCGGCTCCCTCTCTCTCTTGATTGGCTTTGACAGCAGCGGGAGCCAATGGTGCCGCTGCTGTGTCTCAGCCAATCAGGTGACTGAGGCCTCGTACACACGACCGAGGAACTCGTCGTAAATGAAACATTGTTTTCCTCGATGTCGAGAACCTTGACAAGCTTTCTTTGCGTACACACTGTCAAGACAAAATCTCGTCGTTCTCAAACGCGGTGACATAAAACGCGTACGACAGCACTATAAAGGGGAAGTTTGAATCCACTGGCGCCACCCTTCTGAGCATGTGCGGGTTTCTAAGCATACACACAAACATGTTTCTCGTCGAAAACCAGCCCGACGAGGAAATTGAGACTCCCGGCGAGGAAAAAGAGAACTTGTTCTCTTTTTTTCTCATCGAGTTCCACAAGTTTTCTCAATGAAAAACATACACACGACCGTTTTCCTCGGCAAAAAAGCTCTGCCACCAAGTTTCTTGATGTATTCTGTCGAGGAAAACGTGTCGTGTGTACGAGGCCTGAGACATTTGTGGACATCGCTGGACAGAAATGAAGCTCAGGTAAGTATTAGGGGGTGCTGGGGCAGCTGCTCTACACAGAAGGCTTTTTATTTTAATACATAGGATGCATTAGGATAAAAAACCTTCTGACTTTACAACACCTTTTAGTTTTGCAACAGTTGTACGGGCTCCTCTCCTGTTGCTTACTCTGATTTCACTGCATACAGAGGCTTTCACAATTTGTGTTAGAATCTGCAGCACGTCAGATAGAGCCCATCTAATTTTCTGACGAGGGGGCTGTCCCCCTGTCAGAACACAGAAGCTCGGCAGAGAGATTGCTGTACTTATATCGCATAATTAGTACAGCAAGCTCTTCCCAAGCTCCTCCGTTTTTTTCGTTCACCCTGCTGTGTTGAACAAAATAAAAACGTGTGTACCAGACTTGAGGATAGGTCAGGGCTCTGTGCAGGCCACTCAAGTTCCTCCACACCGAACTGATCAAATCATGATTTTATGGAGCTGACTAGAACAGCAAACTGTTGAAAATGCACAGTTGTTTAAATGGTCTTTGTATTCTGTAGCATTAACAGTACCATTTACTAAAAACAATATTTGGAGGGGTGTCTAGATACTTTTGGTCATAGAGTAAATGTGATTGTTGGTTGTCCACAAACATTTGCCCATATGTAGCTGGATTCATGTACAGTTACGACGGCGTATCAGCTTAAATGTACGACGGAGCGGATTCGGAGTTACGACGGCGTATCAGTAGATACGCCGTCGTAACTCCGAATCCGCTCCGTCGTACATTTAAGCGTATGCTCAAACTGAGATACGCTTAAATGTTGCTAAGATACGACCGGCGTAAGTCTCCTACGCCATCGTATCTTAGCTGCATATTTACACTGGCCGCTAGGGGCGTGGACACTGATTTATGCCTAGAATATGTAAATCAGCAAGATACGCCTAATTACGAACGTACGCTCATCCGTCGCAGTAAAGATACGCCATTTACGTAAGGCGTTTTCAGGCGTAAAGATAAACCACCAAAAAGATGGCGCAGCCAATGTTAAGTATTGACGTCGGACCAGCGTCGTATTTTTCACGTTTTACGTCATTTGCGTAAGTCGATTCAGAATAGGTTACGAAGTAGGTTACGTTCACGTCTAAAGCATTGACTATTTGCGCCGTTCGTTCGAAACGCCATTTACGTGAGGTCACGATTAATTTCCATAAAACACGCCCACCTCTTCCACATTTGAATTAGGCGGGCTTATGCCGGCCAATTTACGCTACACCGCCGCAACTTACGGAGAAAGTGCTTTGTGAATACTGCACTTGCCTCTCTAACTTGCGGCGGCGTAACGTAAATAACATACGTTACACCCGCACAAAGTTAAGCCGCAGTACGTGAATCTACCTAATAGTGTCCATGCATTGGAACTAGCAGAAAACCCAAGGTTATGTACACAGCATTTCATGCAGCCACTCAGGCATATGTGTCTAAAATTAGTCTGAGGCATTGCCGCAGCACCTATATACTCCTGCTCCTTCGTTTGCCTTTTAAATCTATTGCTGATTTCCTTTACAGCACAGTGAAACTGTGTTTGTGGCTGACAGCTGACCCTCTGTGTTCTTTTTCAGTGAAAGAAGAGGAAAAAAGAAAGTTATTGAAGAAAGGTAATGAGTTAAAGAATGAACAGAGACAGCTAGAAGATCAAGAGAGACTTCTGAGAGAAGCTATAAAGGTAACATTTCCAATACCTTGGAAATCTTGATTGAGTCCTCTAACCCTATTGTAGTTTATTTTATGTTATTTTATACATTTATATAGTGCCGACAATAATTCCACAGCACTTTACAAGAAAACAATGAACCCTTCACATCTGCGCCAGACACCAGAAAGAGCTTAAGAAGTTATGCATCGCACACACACCCAGTGATAGTCATACACACACGCACAAGGCAACTGGGAGAAAAAATATTTCTAAAGCCCAACGTTTTTTTTCTTAAAATGGAGAAATGTTAAAAAAAAAAACTAGCAGGTTTGTATCTCCATCTGTGGCCCCTTGGGAAGATTTACCCTCTCTATCTGTTCTTTTGTCTATTGTCTATTGACACACAAAAATGATGGGAAATCCAACATTTTATTTTAACTGCAACAGAACATGAGAGGGAGATTTCCACTCGAGACACCTTTTTGGTAACAACTAAAAAGGTTTTTCTCCTCACTTTAAAATTGTCCATCACTTAATGTTTTCTGGGATAGAAAGTGAAGTGAAATCTGAAATGAACAAAAAAAGTTTGTTTTAACTATCTATGCAAAATTAAGAAAAAGCGTTGTCTTCAGATATTCTTTCACCTACCACAATATTGTGAGAGAATACCAAAGCACCCAGAGAAAGCCCAAACAGGGAAGCAATTTAGAGACTCCACGCAGATTGTGTGCTTGGAATTAAATGCAGAACATGAGTACTGCAAGAATGCTCACAACCTAGTCCCACCAAACAAAAGGTGAGCTGGCTCCAACAGCATGATCTCCTCACTGCAAGGTGCTTGCCCAGTCTCAGCTGAAGCAATAATGAAAGGAAAATCCGGATGGCTGCACACCAAACCGAGATCCAAATGCCTTTATTCACATAAAAACCATGAATAACATGTACAGGCAAGGTAGGAACAGGGCTTACATGTTTCACACATAAATTGGGCTTTATTAAAGTCCCACCAATTCCTGTTTTAGTGACTTTTACTTTATTTCTTCTTCCTATTAGTAAAATAAATATTTTTTTTATAAATGTATAAGCATTTAAACAGGGGGCATCCATGACACAGGAGTCCCAGAGCACTTTCCTCACCTAAAAAACAGTCCTAAAAATATTAAAATACCCCTCTGTCACTTTAGGAAAGTATACACAAACATACATGCAACAATCATGACGCCTACTAGTGCCATCTTTATTGCATCTGTTGACTTGCGTGTCTGTGACGTAAGACTAAGCAAGACTTCAGCAATTAAAAATCTGCCCTCCAAAAAAAAAATTCTGCCTTCACATTGCCAAGCAGACTCTCATTAGCACTCTCTCATCCAGTCCCCATAAACTCTTATTTACCTTTAAAGTGTTACTAAACTACAACAGTAAATAAGTCTGTATATGCAGTAAAGCATGTTTGTTATACTCCCTGTGGAACCTAAGGGATTAATCATCCGCATTGCATGTAAATGCTGTTGGATCCTGTCTTCAATATCTACCCATTCTTTTGCTGTCCCCATCCATCTGCTGATAGTACAGTACATTAGTAGTAAAAAAAAAAATAATAATAAAAATCAATAAAATTATCTCCTATTTTGTAAATGCTATAAATTTTGCGCAAACCAATCGATAAACGCTTATTGCGATTTTTTTTTACCAAAAATAGGTCGAAAAATCGGCCTAAACTGAGGAAAAAATTATTTTTTTTATATATTTTTGGGGTATATTTATTATAGCAAAAAGTAAAAAAATATTGCATTTTTTTCAAAATTGTCGCTCTATTTTTTGTTTATAGCGCAAAAAAATAAAAACCGCAGAGGTGATCAAATACCACCAAAAGAAAGCTCAATTTTGTTTGGGAGCCACATCGCACGACCGCGTAATTGTCAGTTAAAGCGACGCAGTGCCGAATCGCAAAAACTGGCCAGGTCCTTTACCTGCATAAAGGTCCGGGTCTTAAGTGGTTAAACTGCTGTCCTAAAAATCACAAAATATCTAAAACCAATAGTCACTACTCTGTACTCCTACTCTTGGACCTCTCTGCTGCTTTTGATACACTTGACTACCCCCTCCTCCTCAAAAGTTCAATGCCTTCGGTCTCTGTGACTGTACTCTTCATTGGTCATACTACCTATCCCACCACACCTTCAGTGTCACTTACAATTCTTTCTCACCACTCCTCTTTCTTTTTCGATTGCGATCCCCAAGGTTCTGTTCTTGGACCTCTCCTATTCGCCATCTACATCTCCCCTGTGGATTATCTGATAGCCTCTTATTGCTTTCAGTACTAATTCTATGCTAATGACATCCAAATCTATCACTTTACCCCTAAGCTCACTCCATCAGTCTTCTCACGCATCACTAATTAACTAACAGACATATCATTCTGAATGTCACACCACTTCCTCAAACTCAACCTTTCCAAAACCAAGCTCATAACATTTCCTCCTCCACGTGCTCCTTGCCCTAACTTCTCAGTCAAGATCAATGGCACAACCATCACCCCTGGACTCTGAACTCTCCTTTCAGCCCCACATCCAATCACTTTTCAAATCTTGCCACCTCAATCTCCGCAACATCTCCAAAAGACGCCCCCTCATAATCAATGACACCACAAAGCTCCTAATTCACTCCCTGGGACTACTGTAACTCCTTCCATTGGCTTACCTTTACATGGGCTATTCCTCCAGAGGTCCATCATGAATACTGCCAGACTCATCCACCTAACCAACTGTCTTGTGTCTGCCACTCCTTTCTGCTGATCCCTCCGCTGCCTTCCACTCACCTAACAAATAAAAATTCTAAATACTAACAACTTATAAAGTCATCCGCAGCTCTGCCCCCAGTGACATCACTAACTCAGTCTTAAAATACCAACCAAATCATTCTCTTCATTCCAAGACCTCCTGCTCTGTAGCTCCCTTGTCACCTCCTCCCATGCTTGCCTCCAGGACTTCTCTCGAGCCTCTTTAATCCTCTGGAACTCCTTACCCCAATTTGTCCAACTATCTCCTCTTCTGTCCACTTTTAGGTGATCCCTAAAAACCCCTCTCTTTAGAGAAGCCTCGTCCGCCCCCACTTAATAACTGTACTTTTATTTTTGCCAACCCACTTAGTTGTTACCTTTTTATAATTACCTTCTTTTTTAGATTGTAAGCTCTAATGAGCAGGGCCCATTGATTCCTCCTGTATTGAATTGTATTGTTTGCCCTCGTATTTTGAAATGCTGCGCAAACTGTTGGCTTCATAAAAAATCCTGTATAATAATAGTATTAATAATCAAAGGTATGCCTTTTACAATATTGTGTTTTACACTTTAAGTGACACTGGTGTTTCTTTAAGTAAAATGTAGTATGTACAGAACACTGTATATTCCCATTAAGGAATCATGCTAATCATAGGTCATGATACTTTGGAGCAGTAAGTTAGCAGTTGGCACTCTTGCTTCCTAGCTATAGGTTCCAACAAACTAACGGTCCTAACAGCAACATGGAGTTTGCATATGTTTCCTGCGTTTGTGTTATTCAGTAGATTAGGATTTCTGTAATTATAGGAATTTAGTCAGCAGTATGAGCGGCTACCAAGTTTGAAATGTCTGCCACAGGGCAACCTTTGATTAATTTTCCATGCAAACGTTTCACGTTTGATTGGGGTGTACATTGAAAATGTAACTGCTTATTCAGAACAGTGTCGTCAGTACTGCATTTCCTGCATACCGGTCCAATCTGCGATTATTCATTCATAAACTGAGTTTTCTTATCACGTTTTTAACAATAAGCAACATATTGTATTCTCTCCCTGTTACAGAAATGCTCAGAGCTGAAGAATAGCTTGCTGGCACAGCAGAGAGGAACTCAGTCATCACTGGAACGCCTCAAAAGTCTCATTAGACTGATACAAAACGAACAGATGCTTCAGGTTACCATGACAACCACGACCACCTCCTCCTCCTCATCCTTGCTAACTGTCCCCTGGATCAAACCCTCTTCCGCCACCCCTGCTTTACACAAAGGCCTGCAGCAGCCTCAGACCAACAACTGACATAGCCAGATGGAACAATAACTTTAAGCAAATTTTGCCAAGAAGGAATACACGAGAATAAAAAAAAATGAAAGGACTGCCTGTCATTTTGTACTCTACAAGTACACGCTCATCAACCGAACTCGCAAACGCATTAACGTGGGTTGTGACAGCGGCAATAGCGAAGAGACCAAGGCGTGCTACGCTACATGCCAACACCTTCAGTGCTTATGAGTTTTTTCATTTTACTTTTTTTGGCCTTAATAACTTATGGATTGTTATAATGAAAAAAAGCAGAAAAGAAAAACTAAGTGAAATAATGGGCCAAACTAAAGCAAGAGTCACGGGGAAAGTTGGATCTTGCTTAAATCAGTTCAGCTTTTTGTTCTTATGTCAGAAGGCTGAAATATGGTAGTTAGTACGAATGGGGCTTCAGGACTGTATTTGGGGGTTGTGGGTAGATAATGGAAAAATGGTAGTTTTTCTTTCGGACTCCAAATAGCCCTTTGACGTGAAAATTGCCACATGTATTCAGGTTCATTGTCTAAGGGGCTTCTTTTTTAAAACAAATAAGGGGTAATGTTAGAAACTACTCCGAGCCTTTAAACAAAAAAGATTTTTTTTCAGTATTAATACAGCTGATATATTAAGAGAAAACTGTATAAACTTAGCGTTTCTAGTGGGATATCGAAGTATTTTCATGCCGATGCTTGTGTATACGCTCGACTATTTATCAAAAAACGACTGTACAATTCCTTAACTTCATTAAGGTTCTTTATACTTATTTTGCTATTGATGTCTGTCATGCAGCTTTTTGTTTTCATTTCCTTCTTTGAAAGATATAAGACAAAGTGAGTAACTTTGCTAGAGCGACTTATTTTACATTTTGGTAAAGAAGAATTTCTTGCTCTTTCTTATTTTTTAAACAGATATTTTTATTTCTCTCTTTTTTTTTCCTTTCTTTTGCCAGCACAGACAATATGCCAAAAAAAACCTTAACCTTTTTTGTACTGCATTTTTATTGTAAAATATGTAATGTGAATGGAACAATATGCGTTTTTATTTTAAGCTCCAGAAGATTCTGCTTTATGGTACAGGAGATTTAAAGAAAAACTGCCTCTAGTGGAGTTTTACATATCTGATATAGCATTTTGTTTTGAATTACGTTTTTATTTTTTTAAGTTTTTGATTATTACAGAAATGGGATTGTGAGGGCAGGGGAGTCAGTCACATTATTTTTAAAGATACGGCTTCTAAAGTGATGCATTTGTTGTACATTCATTAGCTAGTCTTCCTGATGCAACAGTGGTCAGCCAAGCCTAGCACCTCATTAGGCCACAGGATTGTCAGTGGCTCACTAGACAACGGAGCACCTTTAATTGCAACATGCATTTCCTGTTTTCTTGATCAGCAGGAAAATTGCTTATTGAAGTCAAGAATCTAAATTAATCAGCACCTTTCAGAAATGTATTTTGTTGAGACCATTTATTTTTACACCTACAGATTTAATCTATGCTGTACTGAAGGATAATTTGTCACTTTTGAAATACTCATTCATCAGTCAGCCTGGTTGAGGTGTTGACATTGTAATTTACTTGCCAAAACTGGTTTCTCAGAACCACCTGAGCTGATGTTCAGGGAAGAACTGAGCCTGTGGTGTCCATTTCAATACATTTCTCCTTATAACTGCTCTGCATCATTCTTACTTTTAGCATTTCTTATGATATTGAGCAGAAGTCTTTATTCCTTGGTACATACATTATCGCTGAGCCTGTCTGCACTTTAAAAAGGACTTGAACTGTGGAATATGTGCCCATAAGAAAGGCAAACCTAAGCCAGAGGACTAGTCAAAAGTTTTGTCTCTAGGCTCACTTATCAATAGGCTGATCATCTCCCTGCTACTGACTTAGTATGCCTTGTTCTACACTGTCACAATGTGGAGGCAGCCATCTTGGTAGGGGCAGAGGTTTTCTTCCTCATACCAGAGCTGCGTCCTGATTATTCTTGGATGAACATTTAAAAGAGAAGTTTAGGAATATTTTTTTTAATCATACTTATTTAGGTGGATGCAGCATTGGATCGATGCTGCATCTGTCCCTGGCGGACTCTAAAACTGAGAACCGAGTGATCAAACACAGCCGATCACTCGGGTCTCAGATCTCCCTGAGCAGAGAGGTGGTGACTGTTAGTCACTGCCTCTCTGCTCGAGACCCCCCCCCCCCCCTCTCGTTCACTGGAACGTTGGGCTATGGAGGGGGTGGGAACAGCTGGCTCAGGCTTTTAGCGGCTCGCTGAGAGGCTGAGTCAGGTGCTGGTCCAGGGTTGTGGGCAGATCCCGCTGTGTGCTGAAAACAGGGGATTAGAATGCAGAACGAACTGCACTCCTGTGACCCACAGGAAAAGTACAGCCAAACTAGAAGAAAGAAGCAGGAAGAGAGGTTTAGAAAACACAGCTCCACAGAGTGAATGAAGCAGAAGCAAGGGAGATCATTGTACGGCAGGCCCTTGGGTAAAACTTCTTCTCTAGCCAGAAAAACAGTGACCAGTATGGTAGTGACATCACCAAATCTCACTCCAAATCTCCTGAGCTTAACAGTCAAGAGACAGCAATGCCTTAGACCTGGCACTGCAGATATACAGCTATGAGGCTAAAGACACGGGAGTACCCAAAAGTTTACTCTAAGATATTTAATCTTCACTTTTTAAGTTCAGGTCCACTTTAAATCTGCCTCTCTCAGCTTTTAAAAACCCTGCTAAAACGTGTTACATCTACAACTCGCAGTACAATAGAGTGATCAGTAGCTCTAGAACATTTTATAAAAGAGAATAAACATTGTGACATACATTGTTTTTAAAACACAGAATAGATCATTTGTCAACACTCTTCTGCTTTAAATTACATCTATTTTGTAATACATAATCGCAAACTGAACCAAACAATAGTAATAGCTGTACAAGTTACAAAGTCAGTGAACATTGTAGTGTGTTCATACACTAGTGGTCAGCTGGAAAGGGTCCCTTACATTAATGTTCAGTGGAAAAGTACCCACTAGAAACCCTTTGGGGAACCCAAGCATTTCACCAACCCCTTGTTGAGAAATCCTTGCTTTAAGCAATATCTGGCAGATGAAGGGTGCAAGGAAAGAGGTGACTTTGCTATGCGATTGTGGTAGTTTACAAGGAAGAATGATATGGAATAGAGTTCTGTCAGAGGGATTTTTTAAAATGGGCACTACAGACAGGCAACTATTTTATCCAGCTTTTTGGCAGCTCCAGCACAATTATTGTGAACATTATAAGCGTGATCACTTGTTTGATTGATGAATAGGACATTTTGAAAGCGATGGATACTTTTTAAAGGAGCTCTCCACTTTCAGAAAAAAAGTGTATCTAAGGCCTCCAATGTACGAACAGAGAAGAAATCTTGTTTCCCATTCCTAGTTTCTTTCTCAGTGATATGATCTTGGTGTTTATCAGCAATGCCACTGCAGGTAAAATTAATTTTTGCTGCATATCCTTCTAGATATGATGGTGATGTGCGAGTCCTCACAGGGAACAAACCATTAGCAGCCTTTCAAGCATGGGTGCTCAACCTGTGGCCCTCCAGTTGTTGCAAAACTACAAGTCCCATCATGCCTCTACCTTCGGGAGTCATTCTGGTAACTGTCAGCCTTGTAATGCCTCATTGGACTTGTAGTTCTGTAACAGCTGGAAGGCCACAGGTTGAGTACCCATGAATAAAGTGTATTTAAAGACAAAACTTTTGGGGGGTGGGATAGACAGGGAATATTTTCAATTCTTCTTTACTGAGTTATATAGCTTAAGGTAACTGCTTTAAACCTTCAAACCCCCAGCCATACAACAGGGTGCTCCCTTCTCACAACCCATCATAAAAATGTGGCCATTCATTTAAATGTATATTTGCCCTGAGTGACGGTATATTTGGCCAGACCTACTGTCATACCAGTTTTCACTTGCTGTGGCACTGCTCCTAATTCAGCAAAAAGCAAACAAAAGATCAGAGAAGGAAGGGAGGGACTTCCGAGGCCCCGTACACACGGTCAGACAAAACCGATGAGAATGGACCGAGGTTCAGTTTCATTGGTCCAAACCGACCGTGTGTATAGCCCATCGGTCTGTTTTCCTTCGGTCCAAAATGTTCTAACATGCTTCAAAACCGAACCGATGGACCGCTGCCCGATTGGTCCAAACCGATGGTTAGTACAGAAAGCATTGGTTCAAAACCTGCGCATGCTCAGAATCAAGTCGACGCATGCTTGGAAGCATTGAACTTCGTTTTATTCAGCACGTCGTGTGTTTGACGTCACCGCGTTCTGACCCGATCGGTTTTTGGAACGACCATCAGGCCACTTCAGCGGTGAACCGATGAAAACGGTCCATCGGACCATTCTCATCGGTTTGGTCCGACCGTGTGTACAAGGCCTCAGTGTTCCTATAAGAAAGGGTATTGCATATAACTTTGGAATAAAGTGGAACACTCCTTTAAGGCTTCGGCTGCCCAATTAACTCTGTTTAATCAGTGTTAGATATTATGTTTTTTTTTTAACAGAGCAGTTATGAAGTATCGTCCACTTAAACCTAATATTTTGTGTGGGAAGTTGCAGGTAAGATCATCCACTGACTTCTTCAAACTCTCTCAATCAGTCAAAAAAACTGAATTTAATTTGAGACCTTTCCCTGCATTCATTTATTTCATGCTACCAACGTACAGCTGACTCTCCTTGGTCATATAAAACAAGAAAATAAAACGGGAATATCCCTGTTGTACAGTCCCCCATAGATTTAAGAAGTCAGTAAATAATAAGTTATAGCGGTGTCCATCCATAATTCAGATGTCAGTTTTGGGTGGAATGGTATGTACATTTGTACCTGAGGTTTTCTTACTCATCCCAGCAGCATGTTCCACTTGTACGTTTATTTTTTCTACTGTTGTAGTACTTGATGCTAACATATCTGCTTCAAAAACAGCCTGCTTGTGAAAGTATCACTCTGATCTCATATTGAGAGGAAAATTAAACATGACAATATGGCCGCACAGAGCAGCTCAGTCACACATCTGCATATTACACAGTTGTGAATGTCTTATGAAATGGGACTTTGGTGGTCAATCACTAATAACGGAGTCCCCGCCACCATTCTCACAACTCCGGGAGAAACTGTGCAGTACTATACAAATCTATTTTAATACACTTAACAATGGGTTGACCAAGATTTTTATATTCTTTTACTGATGAACAAATAAAAAAAAACAGACTTGACATAAAGATAAAATAAACACAGTTGTTATACATTGGTTATTTTACACCAATTATGCATTCAGATAATGGCTTGCAATGTAGTTTTTTAGGTTAAAAAGTTTTTTTTTTAAGTTATTCTTGAATAAAATTTAAAATGTGCAGCTAGAAAATGTAAGGGGAATATATGAAGAAATGTATTGGGACTGTTAAAAGTAGTCTTATTTATTTTGTTTTACTTTAAGGGGACAGTCCATTTAGTGTGCATAGAAAAAAAAGTGTTTGTCCTAAATATGCCAATGTAGTTTTACTTATCTATGATGCATTAAAACTTGATTGACAATTTCCTTGTTGTCAGTATTGAGCTGTATTAATGGTAGTATGTTAAATTGGTTTTGTTTTTCAAAGATTTTCCTTAGCTTTTTTTGACTGTGTTTCAGCAAGCTTCCGCCCACAGCTCTTTGGCCCAGCAATGGCTGCTAACTTCTAGGTTTGGACAAACTTTGGTTTGCACTGAACTCAAGAGGATTACTAGCCAGGAGTATATGGGAACCCCATCAGGAAAATAAAATCTGCTTTGTTACCTGCCTGTTGCTGTACTACAAATTGTGCTGAGGTGTAAGTGAGACTAAGGCCGCCCATAGACTGTTCGAATTAGTGCAATTTTTTTTTCTGCAACCCTAAGGCCGGCCATGAATGATTTGAATCATTAATGGGCAGGCTGAATGTACCAAGTTGTTCGATTGGTCAATTTAGGTGCAATCAGCCTGCCGGATTTGCTTTTGCTGCTGCTGCTATAGGGCCTAGAAATAATTACTGTCTTCTTCTGGGAGAAATGGCTTTCCGTGGGTGCAGAAAAGAGATTTGGACCGTTTATGGACTGCCAAAATCAGACTGAACAACCTGCATCTTTTCTCATTGTAAAGCACTTCTGCCCTCTGTGTGAGTCCCTTCTTTTCTCAGAGTGCAGTGCCTTTTCTGCAGTCTACATTTTCTGTGTAAAAATGTACACTAATGAGTGAGAAATAACATCTCTGGCCATTGTGTTTGCACGTACTAATCTACTAATATTATTTTATTTTTATTACTCAATCCCTTTAGCAGCAATATAAATCACTTCGTAGAGAGGGTGAGGTTTCACACGCCTCCCTGTCTTTTCCTGCTGTCATCTGCAGTAAAAAAATAGGTTTATCCTATAGAATCCTGCTTTTGTTGATTACATACTGGGCTTTGCCACTGCAGACATTTCCGTTCCATCCAACAGTGACCTCTTCGCCAATTCACAAAAAAACCCTTAACAGAAACCAGCTAATTGTTGGTAACCACTTAAGCATGTGTTTCTGCAGTTCACAGCCAGTGTTAGGGCTCATTCACACAAGGGTAGGATCCTGTGTAAAAGTCTATATTGTACACATGTAATTTGTGGTAATGTTTCCATGTGTACAGCTTTTATGGTCCTTGTTGTCTGGCCGCCACTGTTCAGGGTCAACATGTAAATATCAAAAATGTGTAGCCAGCGGCACCATCACGCATTACACACTAGTGATGTTTACATCTCCCTTAAATGAGTCTTTTATGCAGCACATGCGCACAATGACCTCTGACTGACTCAAGGCCAAGGTCATTCTGTGCATAGCCGCTGCATGAATAACTCATTCAGGGGGAGATGTAAACATCCACATATTGTTGATATTTTCATGTCGATACTGATATTTGCTGGCCTTGAGCAGTGGCAGAAGCCAATAGGGTCACACATACTTTCATATGTTAATGTAATTCCAAAGGTTGTTTTCAGTCAATTTAATTGTCATCTTTAATTCAGTTTATTTCTGGTGATCTTGCCATGATGGGTCTAGTTCAGGCACTTCTTGTTATCAGATGACCACTGTTTTCTCCTTTCTGCTCCTTCTTTGTCACCCTGCCTGAAATCACTCCTATTGGAGGCTTCAAGACACACATTGCAAAGACATGGTCCATTCCTGTAATTTTTGGTATGACGCCATTGAGCAATGGTGTGCAGGCATTGCTCTAGCAAGTGCAAGTAGACCACAAGTGGCTGATATTCAAAAAAGTGTAAGGAAACATTTTATTTAAAAATAAACATGGAAACTGCTTATAATAAACAGTACTTTAGTTAGACAAATGTTATCCAGTTAGGCACCGTTCGCCTTTAGGCGTTGTTATTTTTCAGGCGTTTTTGCTGAGTTTTCGTATAGGTGTTTTAAAGTTGGCAGGTCACCAATGTAAAAGCAGTAAAATGCCTGTAATCTGACAAAAAAAGAAGCTTGTGTACTTTTTTGAGCGACAGGTGTTTTGCTTTAGGCGACAGACTGTTCAGGTGTGAACAGGGGTCATTGAAATGAATGGGATTTGTCTTGTTGGGCATTTTTAGATCTGGCCAGAAACAGCAAGAAAACTGCTGGCAGAGCTTTCTTGCCAAGTAAACCATGAGTGCGTATGAGGCTTTGAGGTTTTTCACTGTGAAAACTGCCCAGAATCTTGACGAGAAAAATAGAGACCTGCTCTCTATTTTCTCGTCGTGATTCTCGGCAGTGCCGAGAAACCCAAACGTGTGTATACTTACCTGCTTCCATGGAACCCCGCTCATGCTTGAAATGACTTTGAGGCATGCGCGGTAGCTTCCAAGGCATAGGTAGGGTGAAGCAAGATGGCGGCAACGGCATCGAATGTGAAGAGCACATGCTCGTCGTAGTCGATGAAGTCACCGCGTTCGTGCCATTCAAAAGAACAGCGGTTCTTTTGAATCGTACGTGTAAACTCAGCCGGCAAGAAAATCTTGCCAGGAATCTCGTCAGGAAAAACTAAGTTTGTTTCCTGACGAGAATCCCGGCCATGTGTACAGGGTTTCAGAGCAGAAAAATGCCTAGATGTGAACGGAGCCATCTCTGCGTTCTGAATCGCAGGCGGAATACCAGCAATTCTGCCTGCAATTTGAAATTGCGGGTCAGCCGTGTGTTCCCTATGACTTCCAATGGCACCCCGGGCGATGATCGCAGTAAAATTACACAACCAGCATCACGGGACGCCTGTCATCCAAAGAAGCTTATTTTTATGCTGGTCATACACTTAGATTTTTCCATTCAGCTAGTCCAGGTCTCAAACCCTGGATGCCAAAACTTTCCAAACCTGTGGAACGTGAGGAGACACACCCACTTCCCAAAATTGGGGGACGTCTGTTAGAATTTACAATCACCTAAACTTAAAGTGTTACTAAACCCACAATAGTAAAAGTCTGTATATGCAGTAAAGCATGCTTGCTATACTCAATGTGGAACCTAAGTGGTTAATCCTGTGCATTGTGTAAAAGGCTGTTTGAGCCTGTCTACTCTAATCCTTCCCTTCATCCACTGTCCCTAGTCCATCTACTGATAGTACAGAGCCTTGGGGGCACTTTGCACATGCTTAGTTTGGTGTGTATTGCTAGAGACTTTTTTTTTTTTTTGAGAGGGTGCATGTGATCAGCACAGAGCCAATCAGCACTGTCCAGACAGAAGGTCAGTGGCCATGCAGCCTCATAGGACAGTCGGAGGATCATGAAAACTCCTCCTACATGCTTTAGCGAGTGCTCAGCTGGACACTGGTAGAAGTCACATACTGTTGATGAGAAAAGGTATTTAGCAGTTTATTTTTACTGAAATAATTGCATTTTTATGTTCTGTGGGAGACCAGATATAGTGAATGCATGGTCCTGGGTTTAGTAACACTTTAAAGCATAATGGATGTGATGTCTAAGCTAGAATTTCAACTCTACCTCCATCCTTGTCCCATCTACCAATGATTAGAGCAGAACTCCATGCTGCCCTTCCAAGGAGTCATTGTTCTGAGAAAAAAAAAAAGATTTTTATTGTTTCTACACAAATTGGGAGCAGGAACGCAGCTGTTGCTCCTCCTAATTTGACAGATTTTCAGATGCGTAGCCCTGAACACACACTGTCTGCGTTTTGGGCTGCACACATTTTTGAGTAGTGGCTGTGTGCTGCGCAGTCATAGTGTCCCAATTGACATGAATGGGATTACCTGCATGGGGATTCACGGAACACCAGTGCATCCCCGTGCGGTCAAACGTGACCCTCGCACAGGCGTACTCTTAAGCATGCCCATGTGTACGAGACCTTACTGAGGGAACAGTCAGCATAGATTTTATAGATTTGCTAAACTTTTTCAAAGGTTCCGTTAGATCTTGCACCTTCAGAAATAGGCTCTTGAACCCACCCATCGTTCAGAGTATCTAGGTCTCCTTCTAGCTACTGCTTAGTCCGGGGTTCTCCTTCCGCAGGAAAAACTCTAGACTTTCTGCCCCTACTCTGCCGTCTAGGACTGGACCTTTGACTTCATGGTTATCCAGTCTAGATTTATTCAGCAGTGACATACATCAACGTCAAGAAAAGGATTTTACGGTAAACCAAAAATCTTGTTTTATTTTTGCTGAGCCTTTAGTTTTACTTTAAGAAATATGAAGTCTCAATGGACAGTAGGATTAAGCAAGAGCTTTGTTCTCAGCCCTAGAGGACCCAAACATTTTTCCTGTTTTAGCCAATGGTAGCACTTCAGATGCTCACTCCACGACAAAAGCTGTGGTTATCTCTAGTCCTCCTGCTTTGTTTTTGTCGGACTAGCAGAGACTAGAGCTTCAAAAAAAAAAAGACAACTCCATGTTGAGTCATTGCCGTATGACTGCCATGTGTATTCATTAAAATAATCTCTTTTAAACCCAAGATGAAAATCAAATACAATTCATAACGTTAACCTAAAAACAACGGCCTTCTGCTTAGACAGCAGCCAATTACGTTTCGTGGCAGGGTGCCTTAATAATTAATGTGGATTCAAGAATATGTAGACTTACGCTCAGCTTTAATCTCCCGAAATATTTTCAATTTTTCTTTTGCTTGGTGCCCAGGAGGGGTCAGCTTCTTTCAGTAGTTTTAGATTCGACACTGAACACTGCTGTGAAATCCAAACTGCAGAGTTAAAAAAAAAGCATTATTCCTGGAATCGGCTGAATGTTGTGATGAGGGGACAGGACTGTGTGTGTGTTGTGTTTATATATATATATATATATATATATATAATCTTCTTTTTTAAGTCTGCCACTGGGATTTTAAAGGGTTTGAACCGACAGATAGGGTTAAATGAAGATGTTTGACATTGACAGTAATTTGGATTTTAGATAAAGGGGGAACTGTTAAAATTTCATTCAGGTTTTTTTTTTCCTCTCACCACAATATTTTCTCTCACTTCCTGTTCTTGTGATACCCATACTAGTGATGGGGCGGGGGTCGTCACATGGACAGGAAAAAACAGATACCAATAAAAACCTGTCAAAAATTCTAACCCTTCCCTACAAAGGCAAATGTGTTTTTTTGTTTTTCATGTTCCCGTTGGGGAGATTTTGCATCACTTCCTGCCATGACGGGACACAGAGGGGAATAAAAGCATGACAGACCTTTCCATGCTCTGTTTAAAACAAAAATATTCTGGCTGGAGTTCAGCTTTAAAAAGGAAGCCTGTCTTGGGGGCGTGGCTTGGACATGACCGAGTGAGGAGGCACATCTCCAGAGCTCCTCACATCTCACTGCTCAATAAGCCTGATCCGGCGGATTCTCCCCTTCCACGCGGTCCACAACAGCATGTCCAGGTACCGGAGGGCTTCCTTCAGAAATAGAGCCCCTGCACATCTCCGCACTGGCACCATAGGCTCGTATTTCGGCGGCCGAGCACAGCCGCGTGGCGGGACATCTAAAATGGCGGCCGGGAAAGGCAGAGGGATGGACGCTGCGGTGAAGACCTCAGCTAAGCCTCCAACACAGCCGCAACCCGGAGGGTCCCCCACACAGTCACAACCCAGAGGGTCCCCCGCACAGCCGCAGCCCGGAGGGTCTCCCATCCAGACATCGTCACTGGTAAGAGGTGCTACCCCCCTAAATCCCCAGGCTCTTCGGCCTCCTGTGGCCTGTGCTCTGACATGTCTGAACTGGTGGGGGACAGAGATTTGAGGCAGCACATTTGGTCTCTACCTACTAGAGAGGACCTGGATCGCTTTGCCATGAGAGTGGAAAAGGCCTTCAAGCAGGATATAGAGCAGCTGAAAACTGACAATACTCAGCTTGGTAAAAGGTTAGAGACTTTGGAGCAGACTGTGGAGGAGGCCCTGCCTGTTATAACTCAGCTTAGAGACAAGTGTGCAGCTCAGGATCACCACATAGAAGCTCTAATCTCACAACTTGATGATTATGAGAACCGCAGCCGCAGGTCCAATATACGCATACGGGAGTTACCTGAGGCAACGGGCCAAAGATTACATTCCCACATTGCAAGGAAAATTTAAAGGGTCACTAAAGGAATTTTTTTTTAGCTAAATAGCTTCCTTTACCTTACTGCAGTCCTGGTTTTATGTCCTCATTGTTCGTTTTTGCTCTGATGTTGCTGTAATCCTTCTCTGTTCTGAACACTTCCTGGTTGGCTGTTTCCTGATGAAAAAAGTCATGGGAGCTTTCTCTCTGTGGTCACTAATCAAGGAGGTGTGATTACTGTGTGTCTAAAACCCCTCAACACCAATCAGTTTAGTTTTACAAACCATCACTGCCCTGTATTGGCTCTGAGTCTCTGTACATCACAGAAGCAGGAAACAGCATGCAAAAACGAAACTGAAACTGTAGGTGCATTATATGATTGATTTTTATCTATTTTCAATCATTTTTAAAAGGAATCAGTTAACTATTATGTCTCTATACCCTGTAACCAGTCATTTCAGCAAAAAAAAAAAAAAAAAATTCCTTTAGAAACTCCTTCAAGGAGTTATTAGGCCTCCCCCTAATGAGAATGTGGAGATTGATAGAGCACATCGGGCTCTCAGACCCCCGTCACAGGAAGCAGACAACCCGTGTGACATAATTTGCAAGCTCCATCGCTATACGGTCAAAGATCAGATTATGCAATTTATGCCCAAACACCCCTTTTTTTACTTTGATGGAGTCCGCTTGTTCTTTTACCAGGACTTGTCACGCCGCACCCTGATGCAGCGCAGGGCGTTATCCCCCCTGCTCAGAGCTGTATCTTGTCGGCCTATGCCTAGGGCGGTTCGCCCCCCCCTGCACGAAAACTCCCCCACCCGTCCTCCCGACTCAGATGCAGCTTATCGCGGCCGCCTCCCGCTCAGATGGCTTCACGCTGAATCAGTGCATCTGCTCTCCAGCTCTGGGCGGGGACGGGTCTCTCTGTAAACAGAGGAGGAGGAGCGAGAGACGATGGTGGAGGAAACCTTCAGGCAGCACTGCAGCAGGTACAATTTGATGAGAGGCTGAGCAAGGGATATAGTGGGGGCTATAGTAGGACGGGAATCAAGGGACAACTCAAATAGGGCCATTCAGCTCATTCACTGGGTGCACATTTGCGATGGAATGCCTCCCTACCTGATTTTCTCGACGCGAAGAAGGCATTTGATCACGTGGACTGGAATTTTCTCGACGCTGTGCTTCGGGGTACTGGCTTGGGTCCACACATGTTGCGCTGGATCTCCACACTCTATGTGTCTCCTACTGCCCAGGTGAAGGTGAATGGGGGCCTCCCTGCAGCGTTCTCTATCCGGAATGGTACGAGGCAGGGTTGCCCGCTTTCACCCCTTCTGTTTGCTCTGGTCTTGGAACCGTTGCTGCAGAAGGTCAGGGCGAATCGGAGCATCAGGGAGGTGCTCGCGGGCTCCCTCGAACATAAACTATCTGTCTACGCAAACGACATACTTTTCCATGTTGTTGATCCCCTTGTCTCATTGCCGAACCTCTTGGAGGAGCTGGCTATGTACGGAGAGGTCTCAAATTTTCAGATAAATTCCGATTACGGTCCCCCAAACCTTAGCGACTTCACTGAGGGACTCCTTCCCTTTCACATGGTCTACCTCCTCAATGAAATATTTAGGTGTACAGCTCAAGAATCACTTTGACTCTTTATATACACACAATTATGTCCCCCTTCTGAAGAAAATTACTCAGGACCTTCAGGCGTGGGATAAGGCCCTATTTACGTGGGTGGACAGGACAAACATCCTGAAAATTTCAGTATTGCCCGTATCCTCTTTCTCCTGCAAATGCTACCAATACGCCTGCCTAAACGCTTTTTTCGGACCTTCGTAGCCTTTTTATTAAATTTGTTTGGCGAGGCATGAAACCTCGACTCGCCATGGCAACACTACAAAGATCCAAGCTAAAGGGGGGACTGGGAATCCCTAACATATTTCAATACTATCAAGCGATCGCGTTGCAACGTATTTTGAATTGGAAATTTCACACATCTTTTAAGCTGTGGGTTCCCCTTGAGAAGACGATGGCGGGACTTATCCTACGCACCTTGGGTCCCCTCGGAAGACAGGGGGCTCTACGACTGGGTCTCCCCGCTGACAATACACTCCCTGACGCTGTGGGATAAACTGAATGACCGCTTGGCCCTGGCGCAGCGGACGTCACCGTTGGCACCTGTGGGTGGATACCTGTGGTTCTTTCCCGGTGAGATCAAAACCTCCCTAGGCACTTGGGTGAGAGACGAAAATCGCAAAATGCCACAAACAAGCTCGGATTAGGACCACCCTGACAGACTTTGAAAGTATGTGGGTATCCGAAGACCCACTGCCCCGTATGATTTCAGCACTATATAGACTCCTGGAAGAGGCGACACCTAGCCCCACTCCCCTTTATATTAACCACTTCAATACAATGCGTTAATACCCACCTCCATACCGGGCCTATTCTGGCACTTCTCTCCTACATGTACAAATCATCATTCTTTTGCTAGAAAATTACTCAGAACCCCCAAACATTATATATGTTTTTTTAGCAGACACCCTAGGGCAGTGTTTCCCAACTCCAGTCCTCAAGGCACACCAACAGGTCATGTTTTCAGGCTTTCCATTATTTTGCACAGGTGATTTGATCAGTTTCACTGCCTTAGTAATTACCACAGCCGTTTCATCTGAGGGAAATCTTGAAAACATGACCTGTTGGTGTGCCTTGAGGACTGGAGTTGGGAATCACTGCCATAGGGAATAAAGGAAGCTCCAGGTGGGAACCCAAACGAACATCTACCTCTGCAGACAACTCAGGTGCAGGCAATGCACTTAGCAATGCAGGAACATGACTAACATGACTAAGCCCTAGTTTCAGTGTGAAACGCGTCAGAAGTTGGGTTTTATTTTACTTTGCTTTTGACTTGTAGTGCCATCTTTCTTTTAATAAAGGCTACAATTTGTTCAGAGTGCGGCTGTCCAGAGACAATTTTTGTTCCTGCCCTAGGGAATAAAATGGCGGTCATTGCAACTTTTTATCTTGCACAGTATTTGCTCAATAATTTTTCAAACGTCTTTTATTTGTAAAAAAAATAGTTTTATGAATTAAAAAATAACAAAACAGTAAAGTTAGCCCAATTTTTTTGTAAAATATGAAAGATGATGTTACGCCGAGTAAATAGATACCTAACATGTCATGCTTTTTTTGAATAAGTATAACAGAAAATGGCGGTTCAAATATTCAATCTCGTCATTCAACATAAGATGGTGGATATATTTCTTCTTCAGTATTTATACTCTCTCTCTGTAAGTTATCAAAGCATTCTCGGATTTCTCTGAAAGGTATAACTGTGGTTTGCAACTTGGTTTTCAGGATTGCTTTAGTTCGGTTAGCTTGTTAAAGTGGATGGATGGATGTGACTTAGTTCGGTGGAACTACAGTTAGGGCGGTTAGATGACTTTGTATGACTGAATGGCTTAGTTCGGTGGAACTATAAGTGAACACACAACTAGATCAGTATACAGTTCTGATCACATTATTTACAATAAGAACATATATAACTTGTGTAACATACCTATTTAGGCCCATGCTTCCATAAAACTGAACTCTGTGGGGCAGATCCACGTACATCGGCGCATATATAGACCGGCGTAGCGCATCTCATTTACGTTACGCCGGCTCAACTTAGAGAGGCAAGTACCGTATCCTCATAGTATTTGCGCCCAAATTTGCGCCGGCGTAAATTCCGAGGCGTAAGCCGGCGTAATTGAAAGTGGGAAGGATGTGGGCGTGTTCCATTGAAATGAGCCGTGACCCCATGCAAATGAAGGGCCGGCCGGACTACGCATGCGCACGACGCTGACTATGGTCAGCGCCTCTCTGCGCATGCTCAGAACTCGGCCCGGCGTAATCAGTAAGATAGGAACTAGGCCCAGCGTACTTAGTGAGATACGCCCAGGGCATAAATAGGCCCAGACATACGCCCTTCCATTGCAAAAGTACATCCATTTGTTTCCCCCCCTGAAGCAAGGTGCTTTGTTCCATTGTCTGTTGCGGTTTGTTGGTTTGTATCGTGTCGGTGTGTTTTTTGGATCGTGTGTTTTTGGAGAGTGTTTTGGAGAGTGTTTTTGCAAGATGACTGAGAGGAAGAGGAAGCTGAACTACTCCTTGCGGGAGAAGGAGATCATTGTGAGGGCCATTACCCAATTTGGTCGTTTTCTGCATCACCCCGGCCAGGAGGAGGCAGATCATGCAAGACATCACAGACGATGTCAATGCATTGGGGGGTGAGACCAGGACCCGCAGTGGGATCCAAAAAAAGATCAATGATCTCAGGCGCGTGGTCCATGGGAAGCTGGCAAAGATTGCAGCTCATGCCAGGGGCACTGGAGGGGGACCTGCATGCACTATTAGGCTCACTGCTGAGGAGCGTGCGGTGGCCCAGTGCTTCCACAGGCAGCAAGTGGAGGGGCTGCCTGGCTTTGACTCCATTGAGGAGGCCGTGAGGACAGGTACGTTTTTTTACTTTCTATCTGGTGTGTAGCATGTGCGGGGGGGGGGGGAATATGTGATAAGTGTGTGGATCCTCCAACCTGTGTATGTTTTGTGTCATCCACAGATGTGCAGGAGGGTGCTGGGCCATCTGGCCAGTCCGTAGCCTCCACCGGACATGAGTCTGAGGAAGACCCCCAGGCAAGCCAGGAGACCTCTGAGGAGGGGAGTGGCCCCAGCTCACCTCATGAGGAGGTTGAGGAGGAGGAGGTGGTGTCGGGGAATGAAGTACTTCTCCATTTGGAGGAGGCTCCCCCTAGGGCTGGCAGCAGTCAGGCCTCCATCAGGGGTAGCCCCTCCCACTCCTCCCCCAACAGGGCTTCCCCCCAGGGGTTTCCCCTTCTCCCAGGCCACAAGCCTCATCAGGAGGCAGGAAGGCGACCCGCAAGACAAGGGGGGTGGCAGAGGTTCTGCCGGAAAATCTGCGGAGGGACCAGGCCCGTCAGACCCGCCATCTGGGTCAGGTCACCCAGACTTTGGACCGGATGACCCAGGCTGTCCAGGCCAACACGGCAGCCCTCAATGTGGGCCTCACCAGAATCGCCGTGGCCTTGGAGGGCAGGCGGCCAGCGGCGTTAGGTTTTTGTCTTTTTTTTTATTCAGTATTTTATGTTTATTTGTTATGTTTTACTGTGATTATGATTTGTTTTATGTTTGTGAATGATGTTTGATTGTGGGGGTGACATTCCTGCCGGAAAAGGGGTGTCACCCTCAATTGTGGTGGAGAAGGGATTCCCAGGATCGGGGAGAAGTGATTCCCAGGTCCGTGTGAATGGTGTGTTGCTGCTCCCAAGTCCTACATGGTGGGCTTGTGCTAATCCAATTTGATGAGGATGTAATGTGTGTGTGCTAGGGACCACAGTGGTGTGCATGCATGCATTCTCATTGTGCCATGATTAATGTGTGGGTTTAACGTGCAAAGATGCCTACTGCGAGGCATCTCCTGACTGCTTTTCCCACAGAAGACGGGGTAGCCTCGGTCAGGGGGGGAATGTCTGGTTCGGGGGTCAGGTCATCACGTATGTCAATCTCCAGGCCCCTTCTCACGGCGAAGTTGTGCAGCATGCAACATGCAGCGATGATCTGGCACACAAAGTTTGGGGAATACAACAGGGTACCCCCAGACTTATCCAGGCATCGGAAACGGGACTTCAGGAGGCCAAAGGTGCGTTCCACCACTCCACGGGTACGTGCGTGTGCTTCATTGTATCTTTGCTCTCCTGGGGTTTGGGGATCCAGGAATGGAGTCATGAGATGGGGTCCAAGTGCATATGCAGAGTCACCTGGAAGGGAAAAGACAGGAGGATGTTAGTCATGCATGTGCCCCTCGTGAGGTCTGCATCATGGGGGGGACAGTCATGCCTGACACACATGTCACTCACCAACCAGCCAGCTGTCCCCATACATGTTCTGTTCGAATTCCATTGGGATGGGGTTTTGACGGTATATGTAGCTGTCATGGCTAGACCCTGGGTGTTTGGCACGGACGTGCCATATGAGGCATTGGGCATCAGCTATCACCTGTACGTTGATGGAATGCCAGTGCTTCCGATTGTGGTATAGGTGCTCTGTCTCACGGGGGGGCCGTAGTGCCACATGTGTGCAATCAATGGCCCCCACGGTGCGTGGGAATCTGGCAATTCTGTAGAAATCCCACATTGCCTTCACCCGCAGGTCCTCCTGGGTGGGTCTGATGATTTGGTTGGCCATGCGTCTGAGGATTGCGGGGACAACCTGGTGCACACATCTGCTAATGGAGGATTGTGCCATCCCAGCCACCACTCCACTTGTACGCTTAAAAGAGCCACTGGCAAGGAAATGGAGTGTTGCCAGTACCTTGACCAGTGGCTCCACTGCATGTGAGCGGTGTGTGGCTGGTGATGTCATCTTTCAGGATTGTGGTTAATTCCATGATGGCAGTAGGGGTGAATCTGAAGATGCGATACACCTCAGAATCACACATGCCAAAGACGTTTATGCACGGTCGGTATATCCTCTCCCGTGCCCTCCTCCTCCTCCGTTCCCTCCTCCTTCTGCGCGCATCTAAAGCCAGTAGTATAGCTATGACCATGGATGCCCCTGGCATGTTGGCATACAGATTGTTGTCCTGCAAGTGTGGCTGCTCAGCTCGTCCCTAACGGTGTTGCTTTAGCTGACCTGCACACGTCTGGTGCAAAGTTAAAGCTGCTTTTATGAGGGGTAACTTTAGACCGGACGTACAGCTGATGGGCACCGCGCGTAGCCTGCGCCGGACAAACGTAATTTTGTGGATCGCCGTATCTCCCTCATTTGCATATTTGCATAGCAAAACAATGGTGCGTCTAGCGTATTTTTGCGCCCACGATGCGCCGGTGTAGAAAGATTACGTCGGTCGGAAAAATCTGTTTTTCAGGCGTTTCTCGTTTTGGGGATACGGCGCATAGATACGCCGGCGCATATTTACACTTACGCCGCGCATCTCGAGATACGCCGGCGTAAGTGCTTTGTGGATCTGGCCCTGTATGTCTGCTCTGCTCTGCTCTCTGTCTTCATGTGGAATGAAGCAGACAGCACATGTACAGTATTAGGAACCTCCCAGACAGAATGGATGCAAAGGTGGCTGATTTTGGTTATTAATATTATTATAATTTTTTTTAACATAAGTGGAATCTTAGAAGCCCGCATGATATCTGGTCCCTTCTGCTGACCTCAAGCCAAACATACTCACATATCCTGGACCTCTTCTACAGGGTAATTGATGCATCTGCAGGGCAACCTGGATCCCAGAAGTAGGTACAATATCATGCTGAGCACACTTTAAAGGTCACCCTTTGTTAGCAGGGCATCTGTCCTGGCAAACCTGCTTGCCATTGGCAGAGCTTTCGTTATTACAGGTGTCAATCTTCTGTGCATGTGTGCCATTCACCACCCCGCTGTTCGCTGGGGACTCTGACTACTGGAACCATCCTGGAAACTTCTGGATACCACAGGACACTCCCATGATCCGAACGGCTGTCCTGCATGAGGCCCTGGTCACCACATCTTCCAAAAGGTAGGAAACTTCATACAAAATGGTCCTATGAGTGTGGAGGACAAAAAAGGAACGTAGCCTCTGGCTCAACCTGAAAATTTATGGGAGTGGGGTCCTATGAGGTAGGCGCAAAGACAAGGCTACCCATACATATGCTGCCATGGAGTCTGTCAGGAAATCATGTTTTGAGTTGGTTAAATACAATTTTGCCTGTTTTGCATTTTTGGATTTGTAGATTTATTAGTATTAGAAATCTAAGACCTAACTTCAGGCAAATTTTTTTTGTGTTCAATAAGAGTAAGGAAAACTCAACAGGCCGGATTCAGATACATTGGTGTATCTTTCCGGGTGGCACAACGTATCTCAGATACGTTACGCCGCTGTAAATTAGGGTGCAAGTTCCGTATTCAGAAAGAACTTGCGCCCTTAGTTACGGCGGCGTAACGTATGTGTGTCGGCGTAAGCCCGCCTAATTCAAATGTGGATGATGTGGGCGTGTTTTATTTAAATTACATGTGACCCCGCGTATTTGACGTTTTTTACGAACGGCTCATGCCCCATTCGTGAAAAAATCCCAGTGCGCATGCTCGAAATTACGCCGCAAATCATCAATGCTTTAGACGTGAACGTAACTTACGTATAGCCCTATTCGCGAACGACTTACGCAAACGACGTAAAATTTTCAAAACTCGACGCGGGAACGACGTCCATACTTAACATAGGATACCCCTCATATAGCAGGGGTAACTTTACGCCAGAAAAAGGCCTAACGTAAACGACGTAAGAAAAAGCGCCGGGCGAACGTACGTTTCTGAATCGGCGTATCTACCTAATTAGCATATTCATTGTGTAAATAGACGAAAGTGCCACCTAGCGGCCAGCGTAAATATGCAGCCTAAGATACGATGGTGTAAGACACTTACGCCGGTCGGATCTTAGGGAAATCTATGCGCAACTGATTCTATGAATCAGTCGCATAGTTACGACCCCGCACACTCAGAGATATGATGGCGTATCCAGAGATACGCCGTCGTATCTCCTTTCTGAATCCGGGCCAACGTTTTTTGCTAGGGTTCCACTTCTATGTCCCCATTAAGAAATTTCCCTTACTTCCTGTCTCTGTGACAGCCCCACAATAAATGCACACCTGTACAGAAATGCACAGACAGCAAAAACAAAATGTTACAAGTTCTCGCCCTTCCTCACTCTTACACCAAAAATGTGTTTTTATTTATGTCTGTGTCTTGATTATAGAGATTTACCATCACTTCCTGTCCTAACAGGATCCAGTGGGAAATATACCCACTAGGCACAAATAGGTAGATTCACATACGTTGCCTTAACTTTGCGGGTGCGTAGCTTGTTTAGGCTACGCCGCCGTAAGTTAGCTAGGCAAGTACATGATTCACAATGTACTTGCCTGCTAAGTTACGGCGGCGTAGCCTAAAGCGGGCGGGCGTAAGGGCGCCTAATTCAAATGTGTGTAAGGGGGCGTGTTTTATGTTAATGGAGCTTGACCTTACGTTTTTGACGTATTTTTTCAACTGCGCATGCGCCGGGCGCCTACATTTCCCAGTGTGCATTGCGGCTAAGTACGCCGCACGGGCCTATTGATTTCGACGTGGACGTAAACGACATAAATCCCTATTCACGGACGACTTACGCAAACAACGTAAAAATTTTGACGCGGGAACGGCGGCCATACTTAACATTGGCTACGCCACCTAGGGCCTAGCTCTAACTTTAGGCGGCCTATCTCTTGAGTAAACGGCGTAAACGTACTGCGTCGGCCGGGCGTACGTTCGTGAATCGGCGTATCTACTCATTTACATATTCTACGCCGACCACAATGGAAGCGCCACCTAGCGCCCAGCCTCAATATTGTAACCTAAGATAGGACGGCGCAAGCCGTCGTATCTTAGATATGTTTAAGCGTATCTCTGTTTGAGAATACACTTAAACATAAGTCGGCGTAGATTCTGAGTTAGGTCGGCTTATCTACTGATAAGCCGGCCTAACTCTTTCTGAATCTACCTATATGACAGCAACATTTTCCGGTGCTCTAATTGTTCTTCACTCTATCCAAAAAATTTAATCAATGTTTTGGCTGGTGTGTGGCTTTCTGAAAAATAATCCTGCACAATATTCAGGAGACAAAATGAACATTTCAGTTTCCACTATTTCTGTCATTTTTGACAGATTGTCTCTCTGTATTGATAGTTTTATCCCCTGCTGTTTGTGTAGGTTTTGCTTAGTGAAGATAATTGAAGCTAACTATTATTTCATTAGAGCTTAATATGTTGTTGTGTGCCACTTGAATACAGGAATTTCTAAAAGCTGTAAAACAAAATTGAGAGATGAATGGACATTATTTGAACACACTTCAATTCTTGCACAACATTTAGAAGTGAAAATAAGTTTTCCTGATTGTACAGTACAGGACAGAGGCTTCTTCGATCATTATGATTGGGTTATGATTGCACACTGATAAAAGCGAAAGGCATCTTGCTATATAGCCCTCTTCTCGCTACTGAGAGAAGTCACCCTCCTCCTGTGAATATTTATTTCTCTCTCTCTCTGATCTTCTATCAATTGCCTGCACCATAGCCACTGCAGCTCTTTATGCAGCTTTTGGTCAGTTGATTTCTTGGCAGAGCCTCGACTCCGCTGTACCATACCTGGAGCCCCTCTGCTTAAATATATTGGTCTAGCCTATAATATTTTTTTGCACTGGATCCTGCTCAGGGCCGCTGATAGGCCAGTACAACTGGCTCTGTTGTACCAGGCCCAGCCAGCAGGGGGGCCTGGGCAACCTGAACAGGTAAGTAATTAATGTTAAAAAGAAAAAATGCTGTGACGATCAGAGTCCTTCGGAGACCTAACCCCCCACATCCTATATCCCCCACCCCCTCCAGCGTTTACTTTTTACGAAGATATCTGCAGACTAGGTGGCGACAGGGGAGGGGCTATTTCTTCTATTTTGTGCGTGAAAGAATGCCTCTTCCGCGCCCACTCATGCTGGCTCAAGTCCTGGCCAGCGCGTCCTCTATAGTGCCATCCCCCTGGCTCCGTGGAGTGATTCCTCTCTCTCCACGTGAGAGAATTAACAGTGAGGCAAGCAGTGGTGGCAGAGGACAAAAAAGAAGCAAGTGGCATCAACATGACTGACCTGACTGAAATAGTTTGTGAACAGTCCAGGCAGCAGTAGGATCAGGGAAGAAGTGACTCTTTGGGCCCTTCTAACAATTACACTGGTGTGTGCTTGCTTGGGGGAGGGGGATTCAAGATTTACTACTACTACTGCAGCAGCATCTTTACGTTATGGCATTGGTGGCAATGTCCATGACGCTAATGCCATAATGGATGTGCTGCCTGCAGAGACAGTTCCATCCATGCTGCCAATGGCGGCATGGGTGGCACTGTCTGCAGCACAATATGGCATTGGTGGCACTGTCAGCAGGTAGCACATGCGTTATGGCATTAGCGTCATGGGTGGCACTGTCTGCAGCACAATATGGCACTGTCAGCAGGTAGAACATGCCTTATGGCATTAGCGTCATGGGTGGCACTGTCTGCAGCACAATATGGCATTGGCCATTCTGACTTTATTTCAAGGCAGGGTCTGGGGAGGGGCCAGGGGTGGGGCTGAAGGAGGGACCAGGGATGGAGCTGAAGGGGACCCCATCAGGTAGGCTGTGCGGGGCCCCATGTTTTCTATCAGCGGCCCTGATCCTGCTACTGATGTGGTAAGTACAGGGTGCAAGCCCTCTAAACATTAAGCCCTGTATGCCCAGCCCAGTTGTCCCCTTTGGGTGTATTACAACCACTATCCACCCTTTCATTTTGTGGAGAGATTCAGGATAGTCAGAGTTAAATATTTTAACTTGGTACAATTTTTTTGCTGTAGAATGCATTAAGGTGAAAAAACATGAGACTTTACAACTCCTTTAAGTACACCTGTTGCTTTGACCCACATGGCCAAAACAAGGTTTGCTATAAAGCACTAAAGGGTAAATGAAGCGACAAGTTAGATTTTTGTAATACATATAAAATGTTGCTCTGCACAGGCAATATAGATGGAAGCAGCTGGAATGTATTATTTTCTTCTTAAAAACTCAATACTACATCATCCAGCCTGAGATAAATCTCCACAGCGGGGGTCCTAACACTGTTACCGTACTACACACAAGGGAGGAGGATTCACAATGTCACCAAAGAGTTTCCACCAACCTCCCAGCCGGGAGACCCAATTCCCTCTTGAAAATTCCATCTCATCGACAGAAATAAGGGAATATCTCGCAATCATATCTCTTTCAAGCCATCCGCTGTAATCAGCTTCTCCATAGCTGAAGAGATGATCTGAAAATTGTCCTTTGATTCAGGGGGAGATGTTGGAGAAGGTCTGCAGTAGGGAAAGCCACGATTGCACAATTATCATTTGTGAGAAGAAACCGTTATCAGAGCCACGGCGGGGGGCAAACGGCACGGCTCCTCTATCTCTTTGTGGAATTCCAAGCACATCGTTTTACAACACCAATTCTGCGCTGGAAAACTTTTCTTGAATAATGGATGAGAGTTGATTCAACGTCATCGATAAACCAAACCAACGCCAGAGGCAACATCTTGAAAAGAGTTGGGTTACCTTGAATAGTTTGTTTTTAAATGCGAGAGTTGAAAATTTCAACAGCAGGTGCTTCAATTTTAAAGAAATAATACACTTACATTATCCCCATTTGAATTTTTTTCTCCCTGCTTTTTATGGTTTGTAACAACACTTCGATCTCTTTCCTTAAAGTAGAACTAATGCCGCGTACACACGGTCGTTTTTTGTGATGAAAAAAAACGTCAATTTTAAAAACGTCATTTAAAATGACCGTGTGTGGGCTAAAACAACGTTTAAAATGACGTTTTTAAACCCGTGCATGCTCAGAAGCAAGTTATGACGCAAGCTTGAATAGAACAGAGTGCCGCCGTACGTGCTGAACGTAACCACGCTTTGCTAGAGCATTTTGAAAAAACTATGGTGTGTAGGCAACGTCGTTTTTTAAAAGGAAGTTTGAAAAACGTTGTTTTTTTTTCCATGAGAAAAAATTACGTTTTTTTTCATCACAAAAAACGACCGTGTGTACGCGGCATTAGAGCAAAACTTTTTTTCTCATTTTGGATAAAGCACAGAAAGGGGTTTAACCCCTGTCCGATTATTTATTTATTTTTTGCAGAGATTTCCCTTTGCCTACAAAAAGTGAGAGGAAATTAACCACTTATGCCCCGGACCATTATGCATCTAAGGCCGCGTACACACGATCGGTTAAACAGATGAGAACGGTCTGATGGACCGTTTTCATCGGTCCAAACCGATCGTGTGTGGGCCCCATCGGTTATTTATACATAGGTTAAATAAAAAACAAACTTGTTTTAAATTTAACTGATGGATACCTAACCGATAGGAAAAAAAAAATGATTGTTTGTAGGCACGTCCATCGGTTAAAAATCCACGCATGCTCAGAATGCATGCTTGGAAGCATTGAACTTTATTTTTTTCAGCACGTCGTTGTGTTTTACGTCTGACATGATCGTTTTTTAACCGATGGTGTGTAGGCACGACTGACCATCAGTCAGCTATATCGGTTAATCGATGAAAACGGTCCATCAGACCGATCGTGTGTACAGGGCTAAAAGGACCAGGCCACTTTTTGCAATTTGGCACTGGGTCGCTTTAACTGACAATTGCGCGGTCGGGCGACGTGTCTCCCAAACAAAATTGGCGTCCTTTTTTTCCCCACAAATAGAGCTTTCTTTTGGTGGTATTTCTTCACCTCTGTGGTTTTTATTTTTTGCGCTATAAACAAAATTAGAGTGACAACTTTGAAAAAAAAACAATATTTTTTACTTTTTGCTATAATAAATATCCCCCCAAAAATACGTATCCTTCTACATATTTTTGGTAAAAAAAATTGCAATAAGCGTTTATTGATTGGTTTGCGCAAAATTGATAGCGTCTACCAAATAGGGGATAGTTTTATTGCATTTTCATTAATAATTTTTTTTTCTAGTAATGGCGGCAATCAGTGATTTTTATCGTGACTGCGACATTATGGCGGACACATCGGACACTATTTTGGGACCATTGTCATTTTTACAGCGAACAGTGCTATAAAAATGCACTGGTTACTGTAAAAATGACACTGGCAGTGAAGGGGTTAACCAGGAGGGGGCGCTGTAGGGGTTAAGTGTGCCCTAAGAGGGTGATTCTTACTGTGGGGGCGTGGCTAGGCGTGTGACATCACTGATCGTCGTTCCCTATGACAGGGAACAGATGATCAGTGACAGGCTCACTAGGAAGCATGGGGAGAAGTTTGTTTACACTTACCTCTTCCAGTTCTTCCTCTCTGTGACCTGATCGCGGGACACCAGCGGCGATTGGGTCCGCTGTTCCCGCGGGGACGGTCATGGATCCCCACGACTGGGATCTTAAAAGGAACGTATATGTACGCCCTTGTGCCCAGTCGTGCAGAGCCGGTGTCTTGTCACATTCAATGTTGTCACCGCCATCTTGCTACACCCCACACAAAACCTTGTATGCTACCGCGCATGCGTCGAAGTGTTATTGAGCATGTGCAGTTTTTCACCGCATACGACCGGTTTTCTCGGCAGGAAACACTGGCGGGAAACCCGATGAGTAAATAGAGAGCATGGTTCTCTATTTTCCCGTCGGGATTCTCGTCTGTTTTCCTGACGGGAAAACTGCTAGGAAGCATACACACGGCCGGGATTCCCAGCCAAATGCTCTCCTGACAGTTTTCCTGCCGGGAAAACCGGTTGTGCGTACGAGGCTTAAGACTGGGAACTGAATGATCAAAGACCGCTGGCTGTTAGTCACCGACTCTCTGCTCTGACCCCCCCCCCCCCCCATGCTCACTGGAGTGCTGGGCTGTGGAGGGGTCAGGAGCCACTGGCTCAGGCTCTCAGCGGCCCGCTGTGAGGATAAGCCAGGTGTCGGTCCAGGCACCAGGGTGGATCCCAACCATATGGTCACAATCATTCCCCAGCCTACACCGGCTCTGTGATGTGAGCCAACAGTGGGCTTCATCCACTGTCGGCTGAAAATGGTTCACAGGCGTGCAGAGCGAACTGCGATCCACAGGAGAAGTACAACCAAACAAGCTTTGGCTGTACTTCTCCTTTACCGGATACACAGGCTGCAATAAAACTGATGAGGGTTTTAATCCCTCTACACTTTGCCCAAAACTAAAAAAGTTTTATCTTCAGTTATACTTTAAGGGGGTCACAAGTCATGCTTCTTCTGGCTTGACATTTTCTTGCTTCCTACCGATTCTTTCAGATTGTCACCCTGGCATTCAGATAAATAAAATATTTTTATGTCAAAGTATTGCTGTATATAGATTTTGATATTTGGGTTGGTCACACAGTGCATTACTTTGATGCAGTTGATCAGCTAAAAAAGGCAATTAGTCTACTTGGTTTGAGATTCAGTGGGTCTGGTAGATTAAAAGCCAATAATAGATAGTCGCAACCCGCAAATAATAACCTGGTCTTTTCTCTTTCAGGCCAGCACACCAGGCTTACAGGCTGGTATTGTCACAGTGGGAGAGACACAAATTCTTCTCATACCAGTCTGGATGCCCTTCATTATTAGGTGGGTGCCTTAAAGCAGAACTTCACTCTCTCAGTCAACATTGACTATTTTTAATCCTTATGCTGCTAGCATTAGTAAAGAGTTAGTAATGTATATCATGTTCACTTGTTTTTAAAGCCGGGGTTCACCCTAAAAAATATATACAACATTTACAGTATGCAGGTCTTTTTTTTTATCGCCGTACATACCGTTATATTGTGATTTTCTCCCCGGCTTCCGACTCCTGCAGGACTGGGCGTTCCTATCCCTGGGTTAGATTGACGTCTGGTATAACAGTTATGTCAGATTTCTGTAAATAGCTGAGCTGCGAGTCGGCGCTATACGGCGCCTGCGCAGTCAGCTCTACACGGCGGGCGCAGGTGCCGTATAGTGCCGACTCGCAGCTCGGCTATTTACGGAAATCTGGTGACGCGCCTTGTGCGGCATGGGAACTGTTTCACCAGACGTCAATCATCTAACCCAGGGATAGGAACGCCCAGTCCCGCGGGAATCGGAACCTGGAAGCCGGGGAGAAAATCTCAATATAACGGTATGTATGGCGATAAAAAAAATAAAAAAAAGACCTGCATACTGTAAATGTTGTTAGTATCCTGGATGTAATGTTAAAATACTTTTTTTACTTTTTTTTTTTTACATTTCTTCAGTTACCTCCTGGTTTCCAGGCCTAGGCAAATCCCTTCTCTGACAGTGACATTTATACAGTAATAAAAACATCAATGGTTGCAAAAAAGTGTCCGATCTGTCCAATGCAATGTCGCAGTCTAAAAATCGCTATCGCCGCCATAACTAGTAAATAAAAAAATGTATAATAAAAATGCCAAAAATCTATCCCTTATTTTGTAGATGCTATAACTTTTGCGCAAATCAATCAATGTACTATTATTTCAATTTTAATTTTTTTTTACCAAATGTATGTAGAAGAATATAATAATTAAACAGATTTTTTTTAAAAACATTTTTGGGGGATAGCAAAAAGTAAAAAATATTGTTTTTTGTATATAGCAAAAAAACAAAGAAACCCCAGAGGTGATTAAATACCGCCAAAGAAAGCTCTATTTGTGGAAAGAAAATGACATCAATTTTGTTTGGGTACAGCGTCACACGACCACACAATTGTCAGTTAAAGGGACACAAGTTTTTTAATCAGCAAAGTTTTTGTCCGAAAATACAATACAAAGTATCATCTCCCAAAGTGATTAGACTTAAACATTGTAACTTTGTGAGAGGCTGCAACAGGAGCTGATTTGTGTCAGACCTTTTTGAACTGCACAGGCACGAGGATTTACATGATTGTGTCATCTCAGTATTGGAAGTAGAAGGTGACTCTGGATGATGCCTGAACAAACATGGCACCCTCCTTCTTGTGAGAAAAGCCAATAAAAGGATTGTCAGGGGGAAGCACAGTGATCTCTATGGTCTGTAATAAATACCTGGAAGAGTTACACTGACAAATTAGCTTAAAGCCATTAACTCCACTGAAAAGGAGAAATTCTGCTAATTCTGCTTTAAGCACTCCTCACCCCCCTTCCATACCACATTTGCCATGTCATTTTTTTTTTGGGGGGGGGGGGCTGGTACCAAGTTTTGACAGGTACCTGATCCCACTCGTACCACTTAGGCGATCCGAGCTGAAGTTCTCCTTTCCCCCTCCCTCCTTGTAATCTTTTGGGACACATCACAGGTCCCAGAAGATCTCCCGACCATTCAGGACATGCAGCATGACTAACGCATGCGTAGTGCGCACCCGGCCGTGTGCTCACAGTTGTAATCAGGGTTCAAGTCCTGCAGGAACGCGTGGGAATGGAGTTCCTGCACTTTTTTCACAGCAGGAACTCAGTTCCCTTTGCTGGAAAAGAGCAGCCGAGAGCAGCCGAGCCGCCCAAGCCAATCCTTCACTAAGCGGCGATGCCCAGCCACTGTCAGGGGCAGGCGAACCTTAGTAATCCTTTATGTTACTGGCCACTTCCTGTATATGGATTCACTTCTTTCTAAATCCCGCGATAACTCGTGGCAGACCTCCGCAATGTCTCCTGGGAAAAATGACAAAAGCTCCCAGGAGACATTGCGGCATTGAGGAAGTGATGGAATACCCACACACTACCTGATGAATCCATATACAGGAAGTGGCCAGTAATAAAGGATTACTAAGGTACAGTGGATCAAAAAACAAACAAACACGCGGTTTAGTAATTATGCATATGAGCGTATAATTTTTTGTTTTTGGTGGGGGAGTGGATCTTGGGTGGGAGTTCCCACACTTTTTTCCCCAGGACTTGACCCCTGGTTGTAATGCAATGCCGGGAAGAGGGAGGGAATCGAGGATTCGGGCGGCCATATCGCTGCATCCTGGTACAGGTGTGTGTGTTTATTAAGACCCCTCTCACACTGGGGCTGCCCGAGTGTTCGCGCTAAAGCCCCGCTAGCCGCCAAGGAAGGGGTTAAAACCACCCATGGTGCGGCGCTTCCGGAGCCCTTTTCAGGCTATTCCGAAGCGCTGTCCATTCATTGCAGTGGGGAGGGGCATTTTGGGAGTGCTAAACCACCCCAAAGGTGCTGCTTGCAGGACTTTTTGTAACGTCCCGCAAGCACACCACCCCAGTGTGAAAGTACTTAGGCTTTCACATTCGGGCAGCATGGGAGGCAGTTTTTGGCGCTGTTAATTTTTTCATATATAATTATGCAAATATTATAGTAAATAAAAACTGATAAATACCCTTTCTCATCAGCAGTATATAGCAGCCTTGTGACTTCTATCAGTTACTAGTAAACCTTGTAGGAGTTTTTAATTCTCCCCTGATCCTGTCTGGAAATTTATGGACAGTGCTGATTGGCCCTGTGCTGATCACATGCACTCTCCCAAGAAACAAAAAAACAAACTCTCTAGCAATATACACCAAACTGAGCATGTGCAGCCCGTCCCCTGGCTCTGTAAATATCAGGTTATTTTTTGGAGACGGTGGAAGAGGAGGATCAGTGAGTTAAGATTAAACAGCCTTTATACACAATGCAAAGGATTAACCCCTTAGGTTCCACAGCAGTGGCAGCTGGTGCTCAAATATTTTTTGGGGGGTGCAAACAAACTGAAAAAAAAACCCCATCAATTGCAGCCTCACTGTGCCCATCAAACGCAGCTACTGTGCCCATCAATTGTCGTCACTGTGCCATCAAACGCAGCCATTGTGCCCATCAATTGCCACCAGTTTGCCCAAACAAATGCCGCCAGTTTTCCCAATCGAATGCAGCCAGTTTGTCCCCTCAAATGCAGCCAGTTTGCCCCCTCAAATACATCCAGTTTGCCCCTTCAAATACAGCCAGTTTTCCCCCTCAAATACATCCAGTTTGTCCCCGCCACCACCCAGCACTTACCTTTCTCACATCAGGGACGTCCTCCTCCACGCTTCCTCCCAGTCCTCGATGTCATCTCTGCTCGCCTGTCACTTCAGCCAATCAAGTGACTGGTAACCAAACCCGGTGCACCTGATTGAATGAGAGGCGGGTCAGTGTTAGGGAAGTGATTCCCTAACACAGCACTATTTAAACAGGGAATGCACAGCACTTCCAAAACACACCCACCGCTGTAATTCAGATGGTCGGTGCTCAACAGGGGGCCGGACACCTGAATAGTGGGCGGCAGAGGCGACAATAGATAGATTCACGCACTGCATGAATCTATCTATTGGAGATTGACGGGTACAGGAGAGAGGGCGCGGCGCTCCTGTGCCCACTATGGATGCACCGCCACTGTTCCACAGTGAGTATAACAAGCATTCTTTACTGCATACAGACTAATTTTACGGTTGTGGAAACAATAAATACCTGATCCCAGGTCCACTTTGATTGGAGCATTTTCATATCAGACTGTGTTGAATCTTTCATTTCTTGAAATAAGGATTTTCTGATTTAAGGACTTTAGATCAGGTCACCCCGGCCTCTATTAGGAGACTGAAAACTGGAAACAATCTCATTTAGCATTCAGCTTGTGCTGCTTAATCAAATCCCTTCCCTTCTTTCTTTAAACTGCCCTACATTTGCATAAACCATAAAGTTACAAGTAATTGAAATCATTGTTTGTGGAGTACAGCGTGTACATAGCTAGCAGCAATTGACTTAATATACACATTAACTCCGCAGTGTACCATTAATCACAAGGACATGGGAGGAGACTGGTTAACAATCACTCTTGAAAGGGGCTGAAGGACAGAACTTCCAGGATGAAAGGTGATGAGTTAGGACTGAACATGTTATGCTGCAAACATCACCATCCTGACAGTTATGTTGTATGTGTCAGTGTGACTGTATAAAGTGCTCAGTTCTGAGTTCCTACTGACACCTACTGGACGACAAGGGAATGATCATCGCTAAATCTACAGCAGCCTTTCTCAACTCTATCTGGCTCATGGCATCCTTAAAAGCTATGCAAAATCCGAGAAGAATCATACTTTGTTTTTCAGGACCAATTGGGCTCTCATTGGGTGGTAAATGTTAATGTGTGTTTTATGTGTGTTTTTTAAATTCATATCATGTTTAGCTGCTTTTTTTCTGTGAGTTTTCTTCTTCCTGTGTCATCATTTCCTTTTCAGAAAAAAATACAATGGGCCAGATTCAGAAAGATCAGCGGATCTTTCTGCTGGTGTAACGTATCACATTTACGTTACGCCGCCGCAAGTTTTTTAGGCAAGTGCTGTATTCACAAAGCACTTGCCTGTAAAGTTGCGGCGGCGTAGCGCAAATTACCCGGCGGAATTCAAATTCGGCGGGTAGGGGGCGTGTATCATTTAAATGATGCGCGTCCCCGCGCCGAACGAACTGCGCATGCGCCGGCCGCGACTGAATCCCAGTGCGCATGCTCCAAATGACGTCGGCAACTCGTCATGCTTTCGACGCGAACGTAAATTACGTCCAGCCGTATTCGCGAACGACTTACGCAAACAACGTAAAAATTTAAAAACTTGCCGCAGGAACGACGGCCATACTTAACATTAGCTACCCCTCATATAGCAGGGGTAACTATACGCCGGAAAAAGCCGAACGCAAACGGCGTAAAAAAAAGCGCCGGGTGGTCGTTCGTTTCTGAATCGGCGTAACTCCTCATTTGCATATTCCTGGCGTAATAATACGGAAGCACCACCTAGCGGCCGGCCTGGAATTGCAGCCTAAGATCCGACAGTGTAAGACACTTACACCTGTCTGATCTTAGGGATATCTATGCGTAACCTGATTCTATGAATCAGGCGCATAGATACGACCGTCGGAACTCAGAGATACGACGGCGTATCAGGAGATACGCCGTCGTATCTCTTTCTGAATCCGGCCCAATAAAAGCATCATTAATGGACACAACACAGCATAACTTACAAAATGCCTGCCAAATATAAAAGATCCAGCAATAATAATTGAGCTGTATGTGTGAATGAGGCCCTGGGGCTCATTCAAATGGGTGCTGTGGCCTGTACAGTGCAAACCATTTTTTCATTTTTATTTTATGCGCAGGCAGCCTTTGTAATGCTATGGGGATGCAACAACTGTACAAACACAGCCACAGGTCCTAGTTTAAGGGGGAAAAGCGGCGCTTTCTAAGCGTAGCAGTAAAACTGTTTTACCTAGAGGTTACATGTAAAAATTAGGAGATACACTCACAAACGAGCAGTAACATTGGGCTTATCTGGTATAATCGTCATCCGCTCTATCCCGGGCTGCTTGTGTCCTGATGTTGGGGGATAGGATCTCAGTATATCCTCTCCCATATCGGCAGCGGTGGTAGAACCCAGCGCTCACGGCAAGCAGGGATAGAAGGCAGTATTCCCTGGAACACAGCCGCAGATGTCGTCACTTCCGTGTGTAAGGTCAGCGGGGAGGTGCGCGCGTTCGAAGCATGCGTGCTTCTTCCTCAGGCTGTGTGCTACACTAAAGCCCTGTACACAGGATCGGTTTGTTTTCTATCGGTGAAAAAAAATAGAACATGTTTTAAAATGTTCCTATGGATAAAAAAACGATACAAAAAAACGATCGTCTGTGTGGAACTCCATCGGAGAAAATCCACGCATGCTCAGAATCAAGTCGACGCATGCTCGGAAGCATTGAACTTCATTTTTCTCAGCACGTCGTTGTGTTTACGTCACCGCGTTGGACACGGTCGGATTTTTGACAGGTGGTGTGTAGGCAAGACTGATGAAAGTCAGCTTCATCGGATATCCGACGAAAAAATCCATCGGATTAGATTCCATCAGATATCCGATCGTGTGTACAGGGCATTAGAAGGCGCCGCTTTTTTCCCCTTTTGCTACATTTTAGATTCTTCTTCTATCTGCTAGCTGGCAGCCATCTCTGCGGCAAGCAGAGTATTTATATGGACTAATTGTCATGGACTAATATATAATATACGTTGTCCCCTCTGAACATTCATTCCAATCCCTTTCCCTCTGATATAGTAGTAGTTGTATGCATCCGTATCCAGAGTGCACTTAATTAACCCCTTGTTTTGTATAACAGGTCCTAGTTTGACAGAAGTGTGGATGCAGGTGTACACAGACAGTGTGCATTTGGGGCCACTCACTTGTACCTGCACACCTTTCAAATTAGGACCTGCGGCTGTGTTCGTATAGCTGCTGCATCTGGATATGCAATTAGCGGACCTCCAGCTGTGGCAAAACTACAACTCCCATCATGCCTCTGGGTGTCATGCTGGTGGCTGTCAGAGTCTTGCTATGCCTCATGGGACTTGTAGTTCTGCAACAGCTGGAGGTCCGCTAATTGCATATCCCTGCCATAGAGTAACAGGCAACTCCAGCTGCACAGACAAATCACTCAATCCTGTTATTATTTATTGCCTTTTTTTTTTTACTTTTTTTCACAATGCTTTGGGGGGAGGGCAGTGGATGGTGTCACCATACCTCCCAACATTTTGAGATGGGAATGAGGGACACCTGTCAGCAAAAGCATGCAGGCATAGAACACACCCCTTGCACACCCCCTTAAAGAGGAATTGTACAGAAAAAAAAAAATTGTTAAACCCACAAGTGCTTTTTTTTACCACTGCTATTCCTTTATATTGGCTTTTGGAATTTACAAATGCAGCAATTTAGAAATCAGTGTCCCCCACTGCATGTCATGGATCCATCCTCTGACCCTACTGTATAGGTGTGCACTTTATGCAGCTGGGAATTATTGTATGATATAAAGATCAGATAAGTTCTAAGAAAGAGTTCCAATTCAGGACCTATTAAGAGATAACGGCCACTTGCAGTTTGCATCTTGTTGCATTGCATGAAGACAGTCCATTCATGGATGGACTTCCAGTTCACCATAATGCACAGAAAAATGCACATGACCCTTTTCTTACAACACTTTGTACCAAAATATATGTGCATGGTGATGCCCACCACTGTACAGTGCCACTGGTAATGAAAGGCAAAGCAATGCACTGTATGTAGAGACATATGTTGCCGTACCCTGCAACACTCAAATGTGAACGGACCCATAAAGTACAATAACCACATACACCAGATAAGAGTGCAATATTTTACCAGATTTTCCTTTTAAACAATACATTATGAAACACCTTGTAACAAAATATCCAATATAAATATTAATCTTATGACCTTACTGACATGGTGCTCACATGGCTTGGCAAATAAACAAAGGATTAGGGTTAGCAATGTGGTAAGGTTAGCATTTTTTGGCCTAAAAACAGTTCAAATGCTTCCACAGCAGATCGTTTTTTTTTTGCATTCAATGTATTTGTAGATCAACAATTAGTACTCACATGTTTGGCGACTTTAAACCTCCCCTGTCTGTTTTCAGGCAAAAGATGAACTTTTAAAATCAGCTCTGGAATGTTTCCATTTTGCTTGTGGGCATTGTGAAGCCCACAAGCACTGACTTCCTGGAAGCTGTGGACGGTGTTCTCTTGAAAAAGGCACCCCCGGCCGATAAGGACCCCCCCCGTATTGCGTAGGCGCATCACGAACCTCAACGGAGTTTCCGAAAGTACATGTAGAGCTGCGAGTTGGCTCTACGCGGCGCCTGTGCACCGACTAGAAGCCGTGTAGAGCTGACTGCGCAGGCGCCGTGTAGAGCTGATTTGCTTTACATGTTCGGCTACTTTCGGAAACTACGTTGAGGTTCGTGACGTGCCTGCGCAATATGGGGGGTCCTTATCCGCCGGGGGGAACTTTTTTGGAAGGACATCACACATCTGGGAGAACTCCCAGATTACATTGCGCCTCAGAATAGAAACGCCTATTCCCGCGGGAGTGAGTACCCAGAACCCGAATTTAAAATAGCGATAATAAGGTAAAAAAAAAAAAAAAGTGGCTACTGTACATGTTAGTAGTGTAAAGAATTTGCTCTTATATAGATGTTATTTTGGGTGAACCTCCGCTTTAAGACCCGGACCATTATGCAGGTTAAGGACCTTGCCCCTTTTTGCGATTTGGCACTGCGTCGCTTTAACTGACAATTGCGCGGTCGTGCGACGTGGCTCCCAAACAAAATTAGCGTCCTTTTTTTCCCACAAATAGAGCTTTCTTTTGGTGGTAATTGATCACCTCTGCGGGTTTTATTTTTTGCGGTATGAACAAAGATAGAGCGACAATTTTGAAAAAATTCAATATTTTTTACTTTTTGCTATAATAAATATCCCCAAAAAAGATATAAATTTTTTTTTTTCCTCAGTTTAGGCCAATACGTATTCCTCTACCTATTTTTGGTAAAAAAAATATTGCAATAAGCGTTTAACGGTTGGTTTGTGCAAAATTTATAGTGTTTACAAAATAGGGGATAGTTTTATGGCATTTTTATTAATATATATTTTTTTTACTAGTAATGGCGGCGATCAGCGATTTTTTTCATGACTGCGTCATCAGATACTTTTGACACATTTTTGGGACTATTGTCATTTTCACAGCGAAAAGTGCTATAAAAATGCACTGATTATTGTGAAAATTACAATGGCAGTGAAGGGGTTAACCACTAGGGGGCGCTAAGGGGTTAAGTGTGCCCTAAGGGAGTGATTCTTAATGTAGGGGGGCGTGGCTGTAGGTGTGACGTCACCAGAGCTTTTTTTCTCAGAAAATAGGCGCAGGAACTCAACCACGACTCTGTTCAGTTTTCACAAACAGTAGAAGGGTCTTAAAGGGGCATTAAATACCAGGATTGCATAACATACATAGTGCAGAGTTCAGGGGGTTACACACAGAGTGTAGAGCTGTCACTTGTAAACACAAAAACCGGACTTCTGTGTTTACAAGTGATTGTGGTGAGCAGGCACCAAAGGGTCTGAGCCAGAGGTGGTGGAACTGAGTTCCCCCAAGTTACCCCTGAAAAAAAGCCCTGGACGTCACTAATCGTTGTTCCCTATATCAGGGAACAGACGATCAGTGTCACTGCCACACAGAAGAATGGGGAAGGTGTGTTTACACTCACCTCTCCCCCCGTTCCTCAGCTATCACGGGACACCGGCGGTGATCGGGTCCGCGGGTCCGGTCACAGAACCCCACGGCTGGGCTCTTAAAGGCAACGTACAGGTACGTGCCTGTGCACAGCCATGCCCTTCTGCAGATGTATATTGGCGTGAAGGGGTCCTTAAGTGGTTAAAAGTTCTCAAGCTCCCCCATACAAAAGTATAGTGGCAAAATATCAGCGAGATGTCAAAAGTTTTGCAGAGGTTTCAGTCAAACCAAATCTCCCAATTTTGCTCATTTCTACCCTTAACAGGAAAAGTCAAGATTTGCATGTACCTTTAGCTGCCTATAACTCTTGATCATTTTTATGTGTAGCTATTCCTGAAGGCGGTCTCTGCTTATTTTATTTTTCTTCCTTTAGGACATTGTTAAAAACACACTGATCACACACTTCTTGAAAATTTAAATTTGAAAAAGCGATCTGAGCATGGATCACTTTTCAGAGTAGAGACAGTCCTTGCTGCTATTATGAATGAGCCCCAGTTCTGATCGTGCGGAATTAGGGGTCAGGATAAAAAAAGTAACACGCACACACATATAGAAAGACGCACCTACAAACACACACATATAAGAAGGCTGAGAGCTTGGCACTCAGTAAGACATTCCCCTCCTCCCTTCCACTGCTTTCACTTTCCCAGGTGCCTTCACTATCCTGCCCTCATCTCATCTAAATGCCTTTCTCTACCAGGATGCTGCAGCACCCCTGGTGACCTCACGTGACACCCTTGTTGAGAAAGGTTGGTGTAACCAATTCGGCCTGACTAACATACTTAGGACCAGGGGCGGACTGACAACTCATGGGGCCCCCGGGCAATAGAAGATTATGGGGCCCTTGGGCTTACAGGTGGCCACCATGCCAGGTGGCAGTGCAGAGGCGGAGCAGCTAAAATCTCTGGATTTTCACATCAAAAGCATGTCGGTTTCGGACATATGAGGGACAGATGTAAAAAAAACACATATTTTTACATACTGTCCCTGGTTTTACTGAGCCTGGCAACCCTGATGGGGCCCCCTAGTGGCATGGGGCCCTCGGGCCTCAATGGTCAGTCCGCCCCTGCTTAGGACTCATTTATACGTGCAGTTGGAGGCGGGAGGGAGACAGGTGGGTGAGCCGTGTTTTTACTGCGTCCAATGTCCCCCGCCCCTCCTTGGGCTGTAAGGGCAGCTGAACTGAGGTGTACACATGTCACAGCTTGGATGCCCCCTGGTCCCTCGTTGCATTCTGCTGGCAGTACCACCACTAAAACTGACCTATTCTAAGTGGCGATGAAGCATTTACAGGGCTGAAACAGGTGGGGAGGAGGCGACATATAGCCTTCTCAATGCTGTCAAACACCTCTGAAAAGCGATCCACCACAGATAGATTTCAGAGGTGAAGGAAGGTCTACAACGCATCTTGTAACAGTACACATTGGACCAAGTCATGAGCATTGGGGGGCTGGAGCTAATCAGTGTGTGATGGCTACAAGCAATGCTTCTATTGCAACTTCTATCTACAATGACGAGAAAACAGCCCACATACTGTACATAACAGCCCCCCCCCCCCCTACTAGAGGAAAAGTAAAATCTGTGTCCATTCTAGGGATAGGTGTCCACTCTAGGCATGGCACAAGACAAGCTTTCTTTCTCAGACCAAATAACTGCCTTTTGTCCATCCAACAGGATCTGTATTGTTGCTATGTATACATCATATGACTATGGCAAGGAGTGAAGGGCTTAGCAGAAGAGGGGAAGCAAATGTCAGAGCAGAAGAAGGAATGTGAATGCCTCTTAGGCACACGATAGGTTAACCAGAGGAAGGACCGTTTTCATCGGTCCAAACCGATCGTGTGTAGGCCCCATAGGTTATTTAACCTTAGGTTAAAAAAATGGCAACTTGCTTTAAAATTTAACTGATGGATTCCTAACCGATAGGTCAAAACCGATCGTTAGTACGCACAGCCATCGGTTAAAAATCCACGCATGCTCAGAATCAAGTCGACACATGCTTGGAAGCATTGAACTTTGTTTTTTTTTCAGCACGTCGTTGTATTTTACGTCACCGCGTTCTGACACGATCGTTTTTTTTTTAACTGATGGTGTGAAGGCACGACGGACCATAAGTCAGCTTCATCGGTTAACCTAAGACGACCGTTGTCCTCTGGTTAACCTATCGAGTGTACGAGGCTTTATGAAGGCAATAAACATGGAAATGCACCTGTTCTACCGCCATTCCTAACTGGTCGGCTATAGAGGAAGCTGTGTGGTGCCAACAGAAGCTTGGTTGCAGCAGCAAAGGTGAGAATAGCCCTAGAAGTAGAATTTTATCATTGATCATCATCTCGTTTCTGTGAATTGTCCATTGTATAGTCTATCGTGGTTATGGGAGTTTCTCACCCAGGACAGTCCTGGAGCTGAAGATTTGTGGGTAGTATTCAATAAGCAATTCTGTGAACGTGTTTACTGGGACCAGAGCATTAATGGACGGGGCTCCTTCCTGCGGCCACACCAAATTCAGTCCAAACACACAGCCCAGGTTTGAGGCGGTCATCTTATTGCTGATGTTCTCCTGAGAAATCTGCCAAGGAAACAAATATTAAAGTTAATGCTAAGAAGAGAAACTAACATTTCAAACATCAGCAAGATCAAAGTACTATTCATTACTCTCAAAACTTCATATGTTGGGGGGTAAGAAGCCGGTCTCTCCAGGGGTGGAACTTCCCCAGAAATGTTTTGGTCTCCCAAAAGGGAATAACCTAGGTGTTTTCTTGAATTTGGACACCCAAGTTTATCATTTACATTACGTTATGGTGAATATAGGGGGGCATGAAAAGATCACAGTAGATGTAGGAATTCTGAGATATCTCAGCCATCGAGAAACAGTGACAACAGTGACATATCCAGTTGTACACAGGCAAATAGTTCAAACTTTCAGGAATTATCATCAGCTGACCATTAATGGTACACTCTGGACCAGGCCCCTTTTTGCGATTCGGCACTGCGTCGCTTTAACTGACAATTGCGTGGTCGTGCGACATGGCTCCCAAACAAAATTGGCGTCCTTTTTTTCCCACAAATAGAGCTTTCTTTTGGTGGTATTTGATCACCTCTGCGGTTTTTATTTTTTGCGCTATAAACAAATATAGAGCGACAATTTTGAAAAAAAATGCAATATTTTTTACTTTTTGCTATAATAAATATCCCCCAAAAATATATAAAAAAATTGTTTTTTTCCTCAGTTTAGGCCGATCCGTATTCTTCTAGATATTTTTGGTAAAAAATCGCAATAAGCGTTTATCGGTTGGTTTGCGCAAAATTTATAGCGTTTACAAAATAGGGGATAGTTTTATTGCATTATTATAAAAAAAAATTTTTTTACTACTAATGGCGGCGATCAGCGATTTTTTTTTGTGACTGCGACATTATGGCGGACACTTCGGACAATTTTTACACATTTTTGGGACCATTGTCATTTTCACAGCAAAAAATGCATTTAAAATGCATTGTTTATTGTCGAAATTACAGTTGCTGTTTGGGAGTTAACCACAGGGGGCGCTGAAGGAGTTATGTTTCACCTAGTGTGTGTTTACAACTGTAGGGGGGTGTGGCTGTAGGAGTGACCTCATCGATTGTGTCTCCCTATAAATGGCATGACACGATCGATGCAGCCGCCACAGTAAAGCACGGGGAAGCCGTTTACACACGGCTCTCCCCGTTCTACAGCTTCGGGGACCGATCGCTGGACCCCAGCCGACTGAATGGACAGAAAATAAAACAGCTCTCATATATGTAGAGCCAGATTTAGATTTTGGGGGCACATCAGGTTCTAGGGGCCCCTCATACCCAGAGTTGGTTTACATTCTCCATGACATATTTTTAAAATGTGTGACACAACGTCATTCTAAGGTCATGCGTGCACACACACTCCGTCATAGCGCTCTATGTGTGGTTCGCTTGACCTGCCAATTTTTTTTAAACAATGCAATGTACTAATCAAGAGTAAAAACTTTTACAGATGATGGTCGCAAAATATCACTTCCCAAGATACATCTAATAAAAGAAGTATTTTTTTATTATTATGTATTTTATATTATTTTATTATTATTAATTTGTATTGTTGTATTTTGTTTTATATTGTTTTATATTATTTTTTATCAAAAGGGGGCCCAGGGCAGCTGCCTCTTTTACCCTTATAAATCCAGCACTGTGTATATATATATATATATATATATATATATATATATATGCCACCTATGTGTTTAGCTCTTTGTCTGCCGTTGCGTTTTAAGTCTCCAGGCATCACTGCTGAATCTGACAAGGGCTTTACCAATTATTTTCCTTATATAAAAGTGGAAAAAGAAAATTGCCATTACATGTATCTGTAATACACCCAAGGGAAAACAACATCTTACTATCTCTTAATGCCACAAATTGTGTTTATCAGGTTGCCTCAGTCTGGAATTCAGTATGCTTGTCAGTAACTCCTGGAACTCCCATTGCCCAAAGTCCTAAGGGCCAGATTCACAGAAGAAATACGCCGGAGTATCTACTGATACTCCGGCATATTTTCAAATTTGCCGCGTCGTATCTTAATTTGTGATTTACAAACAAGATACGACGGCATTTGGCTAAGATCCGACAGGCTTACTGCTTCGTACGCCTTCGGATCTTAGGCTGCAATACTTCGGCCGCCGCTGGGTGGAGTTCGCGTCGTTTTCCAGCGTCGGGTATGCAAATTAGCTTTTACGGCGATCCACGAAGCTACTCACGTGCGTTACGTCGTCGCAAGTCGTTTTTTCCCGTCGCAAAGTTAAGCTTGCTTTTTCATGGCTTAACTTTACACCAGCCATGTTAAAGTATGGCCATCGTTCCCGCGTCGAATTTAAAAAAAAAATTGTTGGCGTAAGTACGTTACGCACGTCGCCATTCACAAACACGTCGGGGCGCCGTAATTTCGCGCAAAGCACGTCTGGAAATTTACTAACGGAGCAAACGCAGAACGTTTGGCGTGGGAGCGCGCCTAATTTAAATGGTACACGTCCCATTTGAATTAGGCGGGCTTGCGCCGGACGGCTTTACGTTACACCGCAGTAAGTTTACACGCAAGTGCTTGGTGAATCAGGCACCTGCGCTGAAAACTTGCGGCGGTGTAACGTAAAGACGATACGTTACGCCACCGCGATTCTTTCTGAATCTGGCCCTAAGTTTCCAGCTCCACAATGCAGTATCCTGGCAGCAGAGGGGCTCCACAGCACATGGCACTTGACCAGTGACTGCAGGATCATCCAGAAGAGGCACTGTGAAATCCGTAGTTTATATGGGATTTTTTCTTTTAATTACGTTAAACGTTTTGAAAAATATCTGCTATGAGCATTAATAAAAGAAGGATTAATGCATAAGATATGAGCCTCCTGTCTGATGTATAATCCCTGATTAATCTGTCTAAAATGAAGCACTTAAAAAAAAAAAAAAAGATATTGGGGAAAGGTGTTTCATTTGACTCGATCGGGCACTACTGCTGGAAAATCTGTCATTCTTTATTTTATTAATATACCTCTAAGGCAAAGCGGGCGGACACTCGGATTTTAGCGCCGTTGCAGTGTTTGCCGGCCAGCACTGGCAGTTTGTTGATTGATTTTAATTATTGCCTAGAGGTGCTCTTCAAATCCAAATAAAAACATATTATCATGAAAAGTGAATGGAGTGAAAATGAATGGTTTATCTATTTATGTTGCTTTTCCATAACACATTCTGCCATAATAATGTGGTTCCGCCCGCGCGATTAAAAAGCTAATGACTTTAATGTGTCACATGGGGAATCGCTAATATCATTCTTCTAACTAATCAGATTTATATTCACATTGAGATAAACATTTCTGTCAAACTGACTTCTGTTCAAGCCGCCAGAAATCTCCTTGTGAGTGCGCTCTGCTAACTCAAAATTAAAGGAAAATTGGATGCCAATAGTTTAAGGACAGCTTAAAATACATGGCAGTCTAAACAAGTCCTAAGTACAGTTCCAATGTGATGCACAAGCCTCAAAGTAAAGTCCCTGAGCCAAATCCTCCTTCATTTGTGTCTCACATGTCCCCCTCTCAGACACTGCAGCTCACAATGGGAAAGTTGCAGCAACAAAGGTAGTGCTGGCAATCCCGGACGCAATGAGCGGGACTAGGTGCTGATGGAGGCTACAGGCTTGTAAATAGGCAGTGCCAATATTGATGGCCATGCCCCTGCAACATCTCCTCCTATTGTAATACAAGCAGGCACAGCCTACATGGGGGTGACAACTCAATTCTGAATTCAGGAACAGTGTAGCATCATTGCCACCCAATCATAGGAAGCTGCAATAGGTGGACTTCTCTGGCTGGATCAACAGCTACTTGTGGGGTGTTGCCGGGGGACCAAGAGAAAACTGACAGTGCCTACAAGGGAGGTAGCAGTCACATTGTTGGAGTGAAGGTGAGTATAGTTCTGCTTAAAGTGATTGTAAAGGTTTTCTTTTCTTATAACAAACATGTTATATCTGCAAAACGTGCAAAATAAACAACACGGTAGAGTCACTCAGGTGTAAATGGGACCCTACTGGCCAGATCACCAGGTGAAAACAGAGGGGAGAGACGCCAAAGAAAAGAAAACTAATGCAGCCACCACATTTAATGATTGGTAAACTGCAATATATTACATTTTTGGTTTTGGCATTTAATACGGCTTGTGTATTCAAAAACAAAATAATATTTTCAGCTTTGGATAAAGTGTGGAAGAATTAGAATTCTGTCTGTGTCCCCAGCTGGGGAGATTCAACCTCTCTTTTTGTCCAGGTTAGCAATACCAATGAAACTATAAAGTGATGGGAGAGCCAAAGGCCTACAACTGTCACTGGGACAGGCAAAGAGGGGTAATTATTCAATTGTGATATTGGTTGCAGTGACAAATAAGATGCACGTTCCCCATTTAATGCACTTTTACTTTGGGGGGATTTCCTCTCACTTCCTGTTGTGTCTCTGAGATAGGAAGTCAAGGGAAATACTAAAAAAAATACAAATCCTTTTAAAACTATACATTTTAGCTGTTCTTTTTTTTTTAACAATAGATTTAGCTGTTCTTATTATATTTATTATTTAATATATTCAGCCCTGCAAACCACAGTAACATGTCCTACAAAAAAAAAAAAGGTAAAACAGGTGGTGTGATCTTGCCTTCTTTGCCGTTATGTATGATTGGCCAGCTCAGCACACACCACGCCCCCATTCTCACTTGCCAGATTTAAAAGTAAAATACCCATTTCCCTGAAATGGTAAAACAATGAATGGCATTATAAAAGTAAAATGGCTCCTCTAGTCTAGGAAGCTAAAAGCGATTATGAAGATGTGGATTTAATGCAATCTTTGCTTTTAATGGACTCTGCTCTGACCATACCACAAGGCTCTGCGGGCTAATTACCGGTGGCATTATGGTGAGGGCACGCACACCTCATTAGCGCCTCAAGTACCTGAGCTCTTAGTGCCTGCATCAAGATGATGCATCTGTTGTAGAACAAATGTCGATCACCGGGAGCTGCACGTACGATTGTTCTTCAAACAGCAATCATTGACACTAGGGGCTTTCTTAAGAGCCCCCGTTAACGTTAATGAAGCGCGGCGAGATTAGCTGGAACTGAACCTATTACGTTTCTTGATATGCTGGTAATGGAATTTTGTTAATTCCATTATGGATAGGCTTGTAGTGTGTAAAAAATTTAAGGGAAGGTCTCTTCGCTGCCCATTACCCAATCAGGAATTCTTTTCATTGCACACTCTCCGTAGAGATAATAGATGTCAAGACAACAAGAAATAGGAGCGATGCCATCAATAACCTCCACACGTGTTCTACGTTCCATCTGGTTGGTGGCTACATCTTTTGTATGTCCGACCACTACAGGGGGCGGAAACATGACTACCTGTGGTCTGCCTTTGGGGTGGAGTGAGGCTTGGTGTCATCCAATCCAGAAGTGGGGTGGCAGCCATTGGACTCTGCAGGGGATGGCACTGGGCAAAAGCAGGGTACTTCAGCAAAAGCTGCATTTACTGTATGTGTTAACAGGGGCTGCCGGGTGGTATGTGTAAGTATGGTGTAGTGCAGAAGTAAACTGAGCAGGGTGACGTTTGTACAGTACACCTGCAGCCTTTGATCTGCTCACAGGAGCTTCTGTAAAATACATTGGGCCAGATCCACAGAAGAATTACGCTGGCGGATCTATTGATACACTGCGTAATTTAAAATTTCCCGCGTCGTATCTTTGTTTTGCATCTACAAAACAAGATACGACTGCATCTGGGCTTGATCCGACTCGCGTACGTCTTAGTACGCCGTCGGATCGTAGGTTTCTTTTTTTCCGCCGGCCACTAGGTGGCGTTTCCGTCGAATTCCGCGTCGAGTATGCAAATTAGCTAGTTACGGCGATCCACGAACGTACGTCCGGCGCATTTTTTTACGTTGTTTGAGTTCGGCTTTTTCCAGCGTATAGTTACCCCTGCTATATGAGGCGTACTCAATGTTTTGAGTTGCGTAGAATGACGTCACCGTCGTAAACATTGGCTTGTTCCGGTTTAATTTCGAGCATGTGCACTGGGATACCCCCACGGACGGCGAATGCGCCTTTTAAAAAAAACGTTGTTTACGTCGGGTCACAACGTATTTACGTAAAACACGCCCCCATCACATCGATTTGAATTGCGCGCCCTTACGCCGCCAAAGATACACTACGCCACCGTAACTTACGGCGCGCATTCTTTGAGGATTAAAAAAAAGTAAGTTACGGTGGCGTAGTGTATCTTAGATACGCTACGCCCGACGCAAATATGCGCCGATGTACCTGGATCTGCCCCATTGTAATAATATTGTTAAATTGGATTTGTGAATAAAAACTGTAATGGATGTTGCTTTAATCATTCAAACAGGCAGCACAGACAAGGCCATGCTGGGGTGGGCAGAGCGGGGAAGGTGAAAGCTGCAGGAAATTCGTGCTGGGTACTTCTGTAAAGTGTAAAAGGGTACACCAAAAACAGAAAAAAAGTGACATGGGCATCATTACTGACTATTCGCAAACAAATGTATCATTCAATCAATACAAATGATTCCATAATAGAGGAAAATTTAAGCTAAGCTCTATTAATGTGCCAACATCCCTTCAAATGTCACCAATAAAATTCCTGTGGATATTGGGTGTATTGAGTATATGGGAGTTTACAAACCCGTGCATGACAACAACCCCACCAGCATCATCATGGCCTGTCTAGGCCACAAACGCTCAGTTTGCTAAGAGAGATTTGGTATATCTTTAAAACTAATAACAAACCGGAAGTCGAACGGGCCGCCATTTTCTGTGAGCTAGTCTCAATACACTAGCTTCTCCACACAGGGAGCACTATGTGTATTATACTTTTTTGAGCTTCCGTACATTTATATTGTGAAATCACAAAGGATGGAGATGGATTGAAGAATACCAGATCTGGCTTAAGGGAAAAGCGCATTAGATTTGATGATTATTGGGCCAAACCTAGAAGGTGAGAGCATTGGCACATTTGGTGATGGGTTTTGTACAATAATGCCGCGTACACACAATCGGAAATTCCGACAAGAAAACCGTGGATTTTTTTCCAATGAAATGTTGGCTCAAACTTGTGTTGCATACATACGGTCACACACAATTCTACACTGTCAAGAACGCGGTGACGTACAACACTACGACGAGCCGAGAAAAATTAATTATGTGTCGACTTGATTCCGAGCATGCGTACAGACGATTGGAATTTCCGACAAGAATTTTTCCCGTCGGAAAACTTGAGAACCAGCTCTCATATTTTTGCTGTCGGAAATTCCAAGAGAAAAAGTCAGATGGGGCTTACACACAATCGGAATTTCCGACCGAAAGCGCACATCGAACTTTTCTTATCGGAAATTCCGATCGTGTGTACACGGCATAAAGATTTAAAGCGACGCACACACGCATTCACAGAAAAGGATGCAGCAATTTCAGCACAACAAGATGAAAAATTTATAATGGACATTTTCTTTAATATTTTATGGACTTTTTACTTCATATTTTATTTGTTTAATGTGTTTTGGATGCACGTGATTTCGTGATTTGGATAAATGAATATGGGGAGATTCCTTTTTGTATTGAGAAATTGCACTAATATTGAAGATAAATGGTTTGTTTTAATTGTTTTCATATTCAGTATAAATCATACTGCACGGCACTGTTGAATATATTTATGATTTGGTATATCTTTATTCCCTGGATCTAGGGATCCCTGTGAGCTCTCCGTGACATGAACCTCTGTCCAGAAGTCTCCTGGGTGGACAGTTTGGGATTGTTTTGAATCAAACTTTATGGACCTTGCTTTGTGCACTCACTGGTCAAAATTCTTTGGTGGCAGGGGGTGGGGTGATTATGGTGTGGGGTTGTTTTTTAGGGGTTGGGCTTGACCCCTTAGTTTCAGTGAAGGGAATTCTTAAGGCGTCAGCATACCAAGACATTTTGGACAATTTCATGCTCCCAACTTTGTGGGAACAGTTTGGGGATGGTCCCTTCCTATTCCAACATGACTGTGCACCAGTGCACAAAGCAAGGTCCATAAAATCATGGATGAGCAAGTTTGGGGTGGAGGAACTTCACTTACATGTACAGAGTCCTTTCCTCAACCCGATAGAAAATCTTTGGGATGAATTAGAGCGGAGACTGCGAGCCAGGCCTTCTTGTCCACCTCAGTGCCTGACCTCACAAATGCACTTCTGTAAGAACAGTCAAACATTCCCATATACACACTCCTTAACCCTGTGGACAGACTCTGCAGAAAAGTTGAAGCTGTTATATCTTCAAAGTGTGGGCCAACTCGATATTGAACCCTATGGACTAAGACTGGGATGCCATTAATCACTGTAATAATAACATATCTGTTTTCATATAATTGTTGTTTTCATACATGTGCTTATAAAGTTCCACATATACCCACAGGAATTTATTGGTGCTACAAGTTCATATGTCTGTGAAAATACCATATATATTCATGCATATCATATTCTCCAAGTGCAAATCCCAACATGTAAGCCTAATTGGATAATAAATGTATTCACTTGCAAAATATCAGACAGACAATGTCACGTGAAATAATGAGATTAATTTCTCTTCACAGACACCTGTAGGTATTGGGGGAACCATACTGGAAAAATTCCATTAATCAGGGATTATGTGTATCCATTGTGATACGAATGATGAAGAGTGCTCAATCTTTTTGGTGCGTATCCCATTAAGATATACAGTCCACTTCTCTAGCACAATTCAGACTGAGACAAGGTATTGTAAAGGAACATCCAATGAAGGCTACTGAGCCATGAGTCATCAGTAATAGTATGCAGTTCATTTATGTTGCATGATCCAATTAGAAGTGAATATTTTAGGTATAGCAGCACATCTGGCATGGACTACAAAGTTCCAGCATACTTCACTACTCCCTGTCAGGGCCGGCCCTACCATGGGACCCGATGGTACCATTGTACCAGGCAGCACGTTCAGGGGGGCAGCAAATTTCCTGCCTGCACGCCATCCCATTCAGCCAGCTCCACTCTCCACTCCACTGTGGGGCTAATTGCCGCCCGACCGCTCCTCCCGTTCTGCTCTCCGCTCCACTGTGGGATAAATTGCATGACTAGAGCCATAACAGGTCCTTTTTATACTCCTATATACATGTATAGAGCCATGATAGGTCCACTTTAGTTATCATGATATAAAATAATGGATGTGGGGGCATTTTGGTGGGCGTAATTTTTAATTTTTTGGGGGGGGGCAGCATTTCGTTCTTGGTACCAGGCAGCACAATGTCTTGGGCGGGCACTGCTCCCTGTATATACACAATGTCCATACCTGATCCCAACACAACCACACAGACATGAGGAACAGGCTTATTAGTGATAAAATCACTGGCATCTCACTGCTTTTTCTCTTACTACTAATTGTCTGGGATGGCTATATGGACACAGTGACTACATACTTAGAGGCCCATTTATAAAAAATGTGCTGCATTAATGTCTGCGCATTTGCACAGCCGTCACTAAAAATCCCAGTAATGCTTCAATGTTTATTTCCTTTAAATTGGCAGCTCCATCTAGTGGCCATAAAATGTGTTATTTTCCTGAACAGACACCTTGCTGAGATTATTCGTGGTGGTTGTGTGAAGGCCCAGACATTCACAGAGCATTTTTTTTTTTTTAAAAAGACCACATTGTCTACGCTCTTTTGGTGCAATATGTGCTCTATACTTACCACTTTCAGAAAACAGATGAGATATTTCAGCACGGCATAGTTATGATCTGGGAGTCTGTGTACGATCTCTTTACAGCTGTTTACACGTAGGATACTCTCCACACCTAAAAAAACAAGAATGTAATACAGAGCATCGAGAAGGGAAGATCAGCAGAGAAACAAAGTGCAGCATATATTCACATTGGGACATGTAAGGTATCGAATTGTACTCCTAGGCTGCCTGATTGGTCTGTGTAACAGAATGGCCCGTGACACCCAGAGACCTTTGAAGGATGGGGGGTACTCCTGTGCCAGCGTCACTAATGACTCTTGGGTCTAGGGTCATCCTGTGCCCCTTTTGGGCATAGGGTGACTGAGAAATATTAATTATAAATGACATGAGATGGGACATTACTGATAATTCATGTTTTGCAGGATATCTTGGAATATTACAAGTTGTTAAAGTCTGACTCCAAATGGAGTGTTTTCATTCATTGGGTGGACACATGCTTTTGAGGTGTTAATTGCGTCTGCTCCTAGACATTTCATTGTGTGATGCTAATACTGTTTGTGTCCATTGTACTAATTAAGTCTGAAAGGTCAGATGTCTCCTTTCAGGGGTAGGGAATTAGCATGTCAATTATGTTTAGTAAAGGAATGTGTTTTGTGTAACAGGTGAGGGGAACTTGTCAGACACAGGATGTCTGGGGGATAATTAACTCACCTGAATGTCATTATCTAAAAGAATGTGATTGAAGCCCCATTGTGTGATGTGTGGGTGGAGTGTGTCTTTGTTCCTTTGATTACTGTAACATATTTAATATAATATATTAATAATATAAGAAAGCTAAGGAACCATTAAAAGAGTTCATTCATACATTTTGAAACCAGTAACAGAGCTTGTCGGTCTCGTTATTCTGGGGAATGGATCGGGTCGCGTCTGCTGGCTTGGTGGACTGTCGGATAAGCTGTCGTGGCTGATGGAATGGGAATATCGTAAACGGTGGTGACCGTTACAGTCTGCACCCAAAAATTTAATAAACCAATTAGAGTGGAAGTCTTCCACCCAGATTAGCAACATTTGCCTCTGTAGTGTGGATTTGACATGTATCTTCTGCATGTACTCTCTAGCTTTTAATTGACAAAAAAAAAAGTGTATAATACAATTTTCACCTTTTTAATATTTTTTTGTATCTCAGTGTTTCAGCCTCTTGTAGTCTGTATCGGGAAATCGTGTCACAGGGTGACAACATAGAACAACTGGCAGACAGGGACAGAATATTGTCACCCCATAAAAGAAAGTGCCTGAACAGGGACCTTCATGATAGGATCAGCAAAGATTATTTTTAATGAAAGCTGCAAATTTCAGAACTTTAGAAATTACTTTTTACATTACATATACTTTAAAAGCGATGTCTTCCCAAGAAAATATTTTTTTTTAGCAGCTTTCTAAATTGGAAACAAATTTTAAGGGATATTATGTTAATGCAAAACGTTAGTACAGTAAAACCTTGGTTTGCGAGCATAATTTGTTCCAGAAACATGCTTGTAATCCAAAGCACTTTACAGGGTATAAAAGAGAAAAAGGGCACCTCTAGGTGTAGCAATAAGTTGCTAAATGTTGTACCTTCATTAAATGTAACCATATTGCTACACTTAGAGGCTCCTCTCTTCTCTTTTATACTCAGTTGTGACATGACGTTACTCTTATATCAAGACATCACTTGTATTGTGTTGTGTTTAAATTTATTAAAACAATTTGCTTGTCTTGCAAAACGCTCTCAAACCAGGTTACTCTCAAACCAAGGTTTTAATGTACTAGGAATTATCTAACATTTTTAAAAGAGAAGTATGGGAATTATTTTCAAGAATGATACTTATCTAGGTGGATACAGCATCGGTCCAACGCTGCAGCTGTCCCCCCTCCGGCTCTAAGACTGAAAACCGAGCATTCAAACACCACTGATCACTTGGTTCTAAGAGCTCTGCGAGCAGAGAGCGGTGACTGACAGTCATTGCTCTCTGCTCTGCCCCCCGCGCTCATTGGAGCACTGAACTGTGGAGGGGGTGGGAGCGGCTGTGGCTTAGGCTCTCAGTGGCTTGCTGAGAGGCTGAGCCAGGTGCTGATCCAGGGTTGTGGCCGGATCCCAACCATATTGTCCCAATCTTTCCACAGGCTGGATCGGCTCTGTGACATCAGCTGACAACGAGCTTCAGTCCGTTGTCTGCTGAAAATAAGTCACAGGAGTGCAGAACGAACTGCACTCTTGTGATCTATAGGCGAAGTACAGCCAAATGAGCTTTGGCTGTACTTCTACTTTAATGAAAATGGAATTCACTTTTACAGTTTTCTTTATCTACATTTGTTTGTGTGTTTTCCAGCCTTAAGGAGGTGCTATAAATGGCACTTCTCCAGTTTCTGTACTTTGTGGGATTCCAGACATTGAGATCTGGTGACAAAAAGTTGCACTGACCTTTCTCTCCCAGTAGGGGAGGAGAGATGCTTTCAGTGCCCATTTATCTTTTTACGCTAATGACCGTTATTTCGCACCTTACTGTGTGGTGCAATAAAACAGCTTATTGAAATAAATGGGCTGCCAATGCAATCGACGCACTCCAAAATCAACCATGTCACAAAAGTTTGTGACGCATTGCAACATCCTACCATGCAGCACACTGCTAGGTATGTTATCACAATGCAAAGATGTAAGCTGGCCCTACAGTAAACTCAACCTATTAAAGTGGCCCAATGAGTAGCTGGAAGGGTGCTTGCACATATACTATATGGCCAAAAGTATTTGGACACTCAAAATATTGAGTTCAGGTGTACAAAGCCAGCTCCATACATTTTTTTAAATCTATGGGTTTTTGTTTCTATGCTCCTGGATTGCATTTAGCGGATTTAAACAAAGTCCAATTTTAAGGCCTCCCATCATAATTCATAATGCCGCTGCTCTGTCTCCTGTCTAGACGAGAGAACACCTCCACACTAGTGATGCCCACTTTTATGCACACGATCGGTCAAAAGTCCACCGGGAAAACCGAGAACCTGCTTGGTTGCTTTTCCCTGTGTACACACGGCCGGTTTTCCCGACATGAAAACTGCCATGACAGCTTTGGTCGGGAAAACCGGCCATGTGTATGCTCCCTCGCAGAGTTTCCCATAGGAAAACTGCTGAGCAAAAAAAACCGCAGAGAATCGCAAATTCCTGTCGGGAAAACCGCTATGGAGCATACACACAGCCGGTTTTCCCGACCAAATGCAAACATGGCAGTTTTCCCGTCGGGAAAAACAATCTTGTGTACGAGGCATAAGCTTCAATTGTATTTTGAGTCCACCTAAATCCCCCCTCTTCCTCCCATCAGTACCCTGTATAGGAAATCCAACCACAAGCCACATTTCAACTTTCAGCTGTAGACAAGCAATACAATTTCACCTTATTGTTCTGAACTGAGATTTCCCTAGAAAAACTATGTATTTGTTGAATTACATTTTCCCAGAGTTCTCAATTTAGTATGGGTAGCTGTAAACTCACTGGTGATCCTCAGTATGCGTTGGTAAGACTGAAAGGTCAGCAAAGGATCCGGCAGTTCACGCAGGAAGGTCTTCAGGATTCCAGCAGGTATGTGCGGATCACCATACTCATCAAAATTCACGGCCTTCCCTGCAAAGTCACAAGAATACATTGATTGGTTATGCTCATTAATATTTAGCTGTTCAACATAGAAAGAAGCTGCTGAATAGTAATTGGATGTTATCAGTAAGTGAAGCATTAAACCAATTGAGAATCACACAGCAAGTCATTACTGTATAACTTCCCCGCTTATTGTTTTTTATAGACAGATATAGCAAGGGTGTGCATTCCAAAGAGAAGAAACTGCAATAAATGCGCATTTTTATTATTATTATTTTTTACATGCCCGATAGCAGTGAGGTGAATATAACTAGGGAGAACATTAGGTTTCGTTTTAAAGCCCATCTGAAATCACAGAAACAGCCATGTATTCAGGCAGACATTTTACTAAACGCCTCCACTTTCTTATTACAGCAATTGTGAAGAGTGTCTAAATATGACTGTATTCAGCATTCAGTAACAGACCAGGTCACATATGTCCTCCTCCAAGAACATGCCTCCCGTTGGCCTTCAGACACAGCTGACCACAGATCAAGGTAAAGGGCCAATCACAGCAGCCCTTTACCATGTGATCATCACAGCTGACCACATGTAAACAAACTTGCCGGTTTTTGGCATTCCTTTCCTCACGTGCACAGCGTGAGGAAAGGAGAGACTGTAACTGGCAAGTGTGACAGGGGACATTTGCACTGATCCTGATTATTAGTGCAGCCCCAACAGTGCCAATCAATGCCTATCAGTGCCCATCAGTGCTGCCTATAAGTGGCCATCTGTGAAGCCTAGTCAGTGCCCCCGAGTGCTGCCTATAAGTGCCCATATGTGCAGCCTGGTGAGTGCCCCCTCATCAGTGCCCATCAGTGCTTATCTGTGCAGCCTATAGGTGCCCCCCTCATCAGTGCAGCTCATCAGTGCCACCTCATCAGTGCACATCAGTGCAGCCTCACCAGAGCCCATCTGTGCAACCTCATCAGTGGACCTCAGTGCAGCCTATCAGTGCAGTCTTATCAGTGCCCATCAGTGAAGAAGGAAAATTACTTAATACATTTTTTTTAGAACGAAAACTAAAAAGGTATTTTTCAAAATATTTGGTCTAGCAAAAAATATAAAACCTAGTGGTAATTAAAAGGCATCAAAATAAAGTTGAATTTGTGTGGAAAAAAAAAGATAAAAAATTCATATGGGCACAGTGTTGCATGATCGCGCAATTGTCATTCAAAATGTGACCGCGCTGAAATCTGAAAATTGGTCCAGGCAGGAAGGGTGTGAAAGTGCCCGTCACTCAAGTGGTTAAGGTATATCACAGCAAAAAAATCATTCCTATGGAGGAAAATTAATGTCTTGCTTAGGCCGCGTACACACGGTCGGACAAAACCGATGAGAATGGACCGAGGTTCAGTTTAATCGGTCCAAACCGACCGTGTGTATAGCCCATCGGTCTGTTGTCCTTCGGTCCAAAATTGTAAAACATGCTTTAAAATCGAACCGATGGACCGCTGCCCGATCGGACCAAACCGATGGTTAGTACAGAAAGCATCGGTTCAAATCCCGTGCATGCTCAGAATCAAGTCGACACATGCTTGGAAGCATTGAACTTCGTTTTATTCAGCAGTTCGTGTGTTTGACGTCGCTGCGTTCTGACCCGATCGGTTTTTGGAACGATGGTGTGTACGCACATCAGACCATCAGGCCACTTCAGCGGTGAACCGATGGAAATGGCCCGTCGGACCATTCTCATCGGTTTTGTCCGACCGTGTGTACGCGGCCTTATACTTCACACTAATGAAATATGGGGGTGATTATTATTTATTAACAATTTTGTAAATATACTTCACTCTGTGTTTGGGCATTGCATTATGATGCCATCCGTCATGTCACTGCAACACCTAGGAATTTTAATTCAATAGGTGTAAGAGTGCGCTGGATAACACAAATATATGGAGTGTTTACCCTCCCAGCAGTGATTCAGCTTGGCTCACCCTGCAACCCCTTCCCAGCAGTGACTCGGCAGCTTGGCTCGCCATGTTCCCCCCTTGCCATCAGTGATTCAGCAGCTTGTCTGACCTTGCTCCCCCTCCCAGCAGTGATTCAGCAGCTCAGCTCACCCTGTGTCCCCTCACAGCAGTGACTTGGCGATTGGCTCACATTGCTCCAGAAGTCTCAGAACTCTGGCAAGGCACAGGTTGCTTAGCTGCCGAGTTACTTCTAGGAGGGGGAAGCAAAGAACTTGCCTGCTAATTCACTGCTAAGAGATAACTCACTTACTTCTTGTCCAGATGCCAGGGTGCCACAGAGTTTAAATTGATGAAAAATCTCTACAATGGGAGCAGAGGCAGGCACAAAAAACATGGGCTAGATTCAGCATTGATTTACGCCGGCGTATCCATAGATACGCCGCGTAAATTCAAAGCTGCGCCGGCATATCTTCTTTCTGTATTCAGAAAGCAAGATACGCCGACATTAGCCTAAGATCCGACTGGCGTAAGTCTCTTACGCCGTCGTATCTTAGGGTGCATTCTCACGCTGGCCGCTAGGTGGCGCTTCCGTAGTTTTCGACGTAGAGTATGCAAATTACCTAGTTACGCCGATTCACAAACGTACGTGCGCCCGGCGGTAGTTTTTTACATTGTTTGCGTAAGGCTTTGTCGGCGTTACGTTGCTCCTGCTTCTATGAGGCGCACGCAATGTTAAGTATGGACGTCGTTCCCGCTTCGATTTTTGAATTTTTAACGTCGTTTGTGTAAGTCGTTCGCGAATAGGGCTGGACGTCATTTACGTTCACATCGAAACCAATACGTCGTTGCGGCGTACTTGGGAGCAATGGACACTGGGATATGTACACGGACGGAGCAAGTGCTTTGTGAATACTGCACTTGCTCCTGTAAGTTGCGGCGGCGTATCGTAAATACGATACGCTGCGCCGCCGTAACTATGCGCGCCCCTACCTGAATCTAGCCCCCTGTGTCTGCAGGCAACTGCCTCACATTTGATCTGTCAGATAAACAGCTATGTAGTGCAACATCCAGTAACCAACTCATTTTATATCCACTGAGGAAGAACCTGGCTCTACATAGTTGTTGGTATATTTTGCTGATCTTGCACTTCAATTCTCAAACAAAGTCTGAAAATGTGTGCAAGGTAGGTTGTAGTACCCATGATGCACCTGGGCAGCAGCTGCGGCATAAAATAAAACTGTTGAAGGCCTTAATAATCTCGCTGCTTGTGACATTTCACCTGTCATTACAGAGAAGAATGAACTCAAGTCAAGAGACAAAATGATTTATTCTTACGATGCCATTCGCCGTAGCGGCCACACAAGGTAACTTCACCCCGGGAGGCATATTTCACGCAGGACGGTAACCTGTTCTAGTACAGTTCATAATAGCCAATATCTCGTCTCTATGAATCAACACCCCCCCCCCTTCCTTCTCCATTCAACAAACTGTAAATTCCTACAGCTGTGTCCCTAGCGGCCTCCATACATCTCCCGCTAACGTGACATCTACATTACAAATGGCTTTATGATTAACTAATTAAATGAGCGGTGGTAGGGACGGTAAAATAGATTCATTATCGGCGAGGGGACTCGCTTCGGTGCTCCCACAGTGCTCGGGGAAATACTGACCCAGATTATACAGCTTCTGGATGTCTTTGATGATGTGAACGGCGACTGATCTTCGAAAGAGACCTTCAGTGCGCAGACCTGGGAGACAAAACAAAACGTTTGTAGACTTACTGCAGACTGCATAAAATAGAAATATCACTTAAGAATGTTTGCAGGTAGTTTGTAATGTCCCCCCAATAAACTATAATTCGAGGCAGGCTGTATATTTTGCTCCCCTCTGTTAGCATAGAACTTTAGCAGAATTTTTTTTAAAAATTTAAAGCAGAATTCCAGGGGAAAAAAATATAAAGCAATAGCAAAAATAAATATAAATAAAGCAGCATTTTTTTGCAGCATTATTCAGTGCTGTCCCTGCAGTAAGTCTTTTTTGCCACTAGATGTCACCAATCTTTCTGGCTGAATGACCACCATCATCATTCAACTCACTCCCTGGAGGTTCAGGCAGTCATGGACACACCCCCAAGGGAACGCATCATCATGAAGCCTGGGCCTACAGTACTACATGGTGTTCACATTAATAAGTTTGTCATTTTTATACTGCTACACTGTTACCCTGATAAATTACAAAATAATGAATTGGTGTTGATAGGTACAGTTAATACGTTTGAATTTCCCAGCAACGGCCAATCAGTTTCCAGCTTTCATTGATTTATTTTTAAGCACAGATTAAAAAAATTAAAATAAAAAAATAAAGAAAATAAAACATTAAACCTGCTTAGATATTCTTGGTTTCTGCCTAAATAGCCTCAAAGCACTTTTACTACACGTTACTTTTAAACTACAAAGGTCGTACACATTAACAGAAAAAGAAAAGAAAATATACAAATAAATCTAAAATAAAAATAATTGTAGCCATTGTAATAATGCTACTGAACAAATGTGTACATTTTGCTTCGGTACAGAATAAACAAACACTCGTTAAAGAAGCAATTTGTATAACATGTACAAAAGGAACTCGCTGTGTTTGTACAATTAAAATATAAGCCATTAAAGCACAAGACAATTGTTCAGACTGAGAACTGAAAGAACAGCTAAGGCAGAACTCCAGGCAGATATGAAAAGACATAAAAGGAACACCAAGAGCACATTTACACTTTCACTTTGCAGTAACATATGTTCATCAATGTTACACGCATTATTGCATTGCAGTGTCTTATGTTGAGTAGCAAGTAACGCATGTTAACGCTTTATTTTAAATGGCACTTCGACGCACTAAGGCAAAGCAGCTTTGTTTCATTACAAAAAAAGGTCACTTCCAGTGTTCAGTACATCAGGATGTGTTGGCAGCTCATTCATTTCAATAGGTGTTCTGAATGCAATGCACATTAATAATGAAAACGTAAAACAAAAACAGTATCTGCTGACCTATTAAACAGATACTCACCTGTCCCAGGATCCAGCACTGTGCCCACCCGAGATGTTTTTCCACTGGTGATCCCAAGCTCCGGGAACTTAAGCTTGCAGCTTCACAGCCGACTGCCCACTGTGCATGGTCTCGCTGCCTTCTGGGATCTGTGACGTGTCCCAGAAGACTGCGGGGAGGAAGGGGAGGAGAAGAACCAGGCTTTCTGAGTGGAAGTGTGAGTGGGTACTTGTCAAATCCCCCCTCCAAAAAAAATATGCCAAGAGGAGCGGAACAGGAGGCTCTTTGGATGAAGCTGAGCTTTAAAGGGGTTGTAAAGGAAAACATTTTTTTCCCTAAATAGCTCCCTTTACCTTAGTGCAGTCCTCCTTCACTTACCTCATCCTTCCATTTTGCTTTTAAATGTTCTTCTTTCTTCTGAGAAATCCTCACTTCCTGTTCTTCTGTCTAACTCCACACAGTAATGGGAGGCTTTCTCCCTGGTGTGGAGAAAGCCTCTTGAGGGGGACGAGCAGGAGGGTCAGCATACCTCCCAACATTTTGAGATGAGAATGAGGGACACCTACCCCCTGCCACACCCCCTTAAAGGAGAATTATCCCTAAAAAAGGGTTCATTAAATCCACAAGGGCTTTTTTTAACCACTACTATTCCTTTATTTTGTCTTTTAAAATGTCTTTTAAAATGTACAAATGCAGCAATTTATAATTTGGAAGAAAGGTTTAGCACTGGCAAACACTTTTTGAAAGATAAAAAGTTAAAAGGTTTTATATACAGCTATATGGATCAGACCAAAAAGAGGGACAGATGAGGGGGAAAGAGGGACAGAGGGATATTGCTCCAAATCAGGGACAGATGGGAGCTATGGGGTCAGGACGCTCTCTACATTGCATATATAGAAAGGAGCTGTGTGTTAGTGGGCGTCCTGACACTCCTGCTCGCCCCCTCCCCCTCAAGAGGCTTTCTCCACACTAGGGAGAAAGCCTCGCATTACTGTGTGGAGTTACAGACAGAAGAACAGGAAGTGAGGATTTCTCAGAAGAAATAAGGACATTTAAAAGCAAAATAGAAGGATGAGGTAAGTGAAGGAGGACAGCCCCAAGGTAAAGGAAGCTATTTAGGGGGAAAAAAAATACCTTTACAACCCCTTTAACAGATAATAATATAAAATGTGCAGCGCTGTAGTGAGAATGAAAAAAGTGAAAAGCCGTGCAAGAAATTTAACAGATGCAACAATGTTAATTAAATGCTAATTAAACATCCTCTTAAGTATGTCCAATTGCAATACAAAAAATATCTCCTATAGTCCGACTTAATCAATGCCAAAAACTATTCAGCCACTGATGTGAAAGAAGACTTACCAAAATGCATGGTGTGATACATTTGCCTATATGTCTCAGTTTACTGCTCCCTGCTAGCCATATGGGTAGAGGTAGAAAGGAATTTCATGTGTGATTCATTCCTCTGACAGGTTATTGACGTGCTAATGTCCCCTCACTATTCCAAACGTTAATTGATCTATTGTGTTGTGTGAAGAAGATCTGTGTTTACCCTTAAAAGATGTGTATTGTATCATCAGGCTAAATGATTAGAGAAGTAGTATGTTAATTATTCTGATTGCTTCAGTGTATTAATTAACTCCACTGATGTCTTTATCTAAAGAAACGTGTCTGCATGGTCGGCTCCGACTTGTCTCCTATAATCTGTATGGGAAACCCCACTGTGTGAGGGGGGGCGTTCCTAACAGGTTGTAACCACATATAAGCTGAGTTTTTGTGTCATTAAAGTGTCTTGTTCTAGCAGTAAGCCTGGACTAATGTGTGGCTTAATGGGCGATCTCAGGGATATTCCTCCTAGTGGAATATTGGGGTGATGTTCTTATGGAAGAAGGGAATCTTTGACGGGGATATCATACCGATACCGTCACAATTGGTTGGTAGCAGTGGGATTTTCCCTTCTATTCCCCTTCACACCCGGATTCCAAGCAGACACTGGAAGAACTACTGGAAGTTCGTGGAAGGATTGCTAGCAACAAAACCAAGCAGGTCATCATAGCAGAATCAATGGAGCTAGACCAGGAGGACGGGATTGCAGCAACGCCAGCAGTACAAGAGATGGAGACACCAGTGATTCAGGAGGAGGAATCGCCAGCCAACAAACTAATGAGAGAGAAGCTAGCTTGGTTCGGCCCGAACCCAACGACGGATGTGGTGCTGAAAGTGATGGAGCTACAGGAGGCTAAAGAAATAAGAGACAAACAAATAAGAGACGCAGAACTACAGGAGGCTAAACAAATAAGAGACGCAGAGCTACAGTTAAAACTGGCAGCAGTCCAACAAGCAGCCGCACCTTCTCCGAACAGTGAGTACAGCACAGCAGACGCAAGGAAGATTCCGTTTAGCGCTTTTAAAGCTTTTTATGAAAAGGACTGTGAAATTGATAACTACCTGGCGGATTTTGAGCGACAATGTAACCTGCACCGAATAGCTAGAAGAGAGTGGGTTGCAATATTGTCAGGCAAACTGTCAGGCAAAGCTTCTGATGCTTTCCGGACCGTGCCAGATCAGGATATCCATAGCTACGCCCGGGTTATAGAAGTGCTCCTGGCTCGTTATGCAGTAACCCCAGAGTCCCATCGACAGAAGTTCAGGGACTCACGCAAAACCACGAAAGACTCTTACGCGGAATGGGCATGCCAGTTGTCCCTGTCGGCCTCTAACTGGGTTAACAGCAGCCAGGCCACCACCGCAGAGGACATTTTGCAACTAATGCTCCTGGAGCAATTTTACAATCACATCCAGACGGATGTCAAAGATTGGGTGAGAGATCGCAGGCCCATGACTCTACCAGAGGCCGCGAAGTTGGCAGATGAATATGCGGATACTCGCAAGACAAACCAGGTCACACCACGGCTACAACCTCCACGACCAACGGTGCCCTCACACCCACCAGCCGCTAGATACCAACCACCTAACAGACCGATGACATCTAGCCCTCGCTATCCACGGCAGGAGGACAACGAACAACGCTGCTTCCGGTGCAAACAGCTGGGTCACTTCAAGCAGAATTGCCCCATGAACGACAACACCAGGTCAAATTGGTCTCAACCTGGGTACCGCCCACCAGCAGCAGCCCATTGTGTAAACTCGGCTTGGGATCTCCAGGAGCTGGGTCCGGAAGAACCATCGGACACCGTTTACGAAGTCCTCACGGTACAATCTGGTATTACGGACAACAGGGAACACCATTGTCAGCTGGTCATGGGCGACAGCCATGAGACGGAGGGGCCCTGGAGGGAGCTGGGCAGAAAGAGGCACCGCCAGCTACCCCCCAAGAAGAAGAGGTCCTGGAAGCCGTATAACAAGCTGACCTGGGAGGAGAAGAAGCGACTGGAGGAGAGGGAGTCGCAGCGGGCATCCCAGATGCGGGCCGAGATGTTCACCAAGGGCCCACCGGTGGCCCCTTACACCACCACCCAGTTCCTGATGATGAAGGACCACGTGGAGAGCCTGCAGGACATGAGCAAGCAGGAGCTGATCCGTGAGTACATAGAGCTGGAGGAATGCATAAGCCGCATGGAGGAGGAGAACAACCACCTGAGGTCACAGCAGGCTGACCCCCCCAGGCTCCATGAACTGGAGATGGAGCTGGAGAAGCTCCAAGAGGAGAACCGGCGGCTGCGGAGGGAGCAGGGGGTGGCTGACCTTATGGGGCTCTGATTCCCCTCCCCCCCCCCGGACTCTGAGCACCAGTGCTACAGCATTTCAACAAATATAACTTTTTCTTTTTATGAATCTCCTGTGATTGTCACTTCAGAGCCATAACCTACCCCCTCCCATAGCGGGACACCTAGATGGCGGCGCACAGACCCATTCGCCGTCTTCACACTGACTTCTGGTGAGTTTGCAGATCGCACAAAGACTTGGGGACTGACCGGCGTGTGATCTGACGACCCGGTGACATACCCGAGTCTGAAGCAGTTGCCAAGGGAGGTCAGTCATGCCAAACGGAGTTAACCTCGGACTAAAAGCTCTGAACCCGTCAACCCTACTGGACCAGGGAAGGTCCAACCGGGTTTGCCGGAGCAGGGAGCAAAAGGGGGGCCATTGTGATACATTTGCCTATATGTCTCAGTTTACTGCTCCCTGCTAGCCATATGGGTAGAGGTAGAAAGGAATTTCATGTGTGATTCATTCCTCTGACAGGTTATTGACGTGCTAATGTCCCCTCACTATTCCAAACGTTAATTGATCTATTGTGTTGTGTGAAGAAGATCTGTGTTTACCCTTAAAAGATGTGTATTGTATCATCAGGCTAAATGATTAGAGAAGTAGTATGTTAATTATTCTGATTTCTTCAGTGTATTAATTAACTCCACTGATGTCTTTATCTAAAGAAACGTGTCTGCATGGTCGGCTCCGACTTGTCTCCTATAATCTGTATGGGAAACCCCACTGTGTGAGGGGGGGCGTTCCTAACAGGTTGTAACCACATATAAGCTGAGTTTTTGTGTCATTAAAGTGTCTTGTTCTAGCAGTAAGCCTGGACTAATGTGTGGCTTAATGGGCGATCTCAGGGATATTCCTCCTAGTGGAATATTGGGGTGATGTTCTTATGGAAGAAGGGAATCTTTGACGGGGATATCATACCGATACCGTCACACATGGCTACACAATTAAGTGCAGCCGACTCGCATTAGTATCATAGGGAATTGCTGCATCTTTCTCCTTTATTCTTGCTGGTGACACTCCGGATAATGATGTTGTGACTAAAATCCAAATTAAACCGGACACAGAAAGAAACTCGGTGTAATGGTGTATGGCAGGGGTGTCCAAACTTTTTTCAAAGAGGGCCAGATTTGATTAAGTGAACATGCGTGAGGGCCGACTATTTTGCCTGGCATTCTTTGAACCATTAAAATTCTGTCTAAGTGTGTTCGTCTGAGCACTAATACACGGCCCAACAAGAATTCTCTTGCCTTTGTGGCTGTGTGTGGTGAAGAGATGAGCTTGGGCGTGTTATTTGGATATACTGTATATATTTTATTTGTGGCCCCAACGAATCCCAGAGCGCTGCTTAGGACTAAGGATGAGCTTGGGCGTGTTATTTGGATATACCGTATTTATCGGCGTATAACACGCACAGGCATACTATTGCCATGAATGCAGCCTCACCATTGCCATGAATGCAGCCTTACAATTGCCATGAATGCAGCCTTACCACTGCAACCAATGCAACCTTACCATTGCAACCTCACCATTGCAACCAATGCAGCCTCACATGTGCCATAAATGCAGCCTCACATGTGCCATAAATGCAGCCTTACCATTGCCATCAGTGCAGCCTGAACGATGCCCATCTGCAGCCTCGGAGGGCAGAGGGAGGGGGCGGGACAAGTGCCGACAGATTACAAACAGGAGAATGTCTTGTTTACCCTGTGGCCTCTTTAATACAAAGTCCTGCCTTCTATGATAGACAGAACAGTCGTCCAATGGCATCCCAGGAGACGGGACTTCCAATAGAGACGCTGCTGAGTAAACAGGAGATTCTCTTCATGTAATCTGACGGTGCTCGTCCTGCCCCCTCCCTGTCCCCTCCAAGGCAGCGCCAATAAATACAGTATATATCTTTTGTGGCCCAGGGGGCCACAAACAATATATATATCCAAATCCTCAGGGGGGCCATATTAAATCAACAGGGGGGCCGCATTTGGCCCCCGGGCCTGACTTTGGACATGCCTGGTGTATGGTGTAATATTGTTAAAACAAATCTACACCCAGGTGAAACATCTTTTCATGCAAGTAAAAAGCGCAACCCCGATCAGCCATCACAAGACAGCCTCTTAAGCAATGCACACTCACCACAAAGGTTCTTTAAAACAGCATGGGTGAGGTGGGGGATGTCCACCAGCTCCAATGTCAGGGATCCTTTACACTCTCGCAGGGTAGAACCATATGTCCCCATAATATTAAAGGCAATCAGACAAAAAGTGCCTCATGGTGTAGTATTTATTTAAAAAAGGGTATTTATTTAAAAACGGGTATAAAACACATAAAATTTGCTAAAAATCAAATCAAACATGTTTATGCGAATCGCGAACGGTAATTATAAAACCGACACATCGTACCACCATATGGGTGATCCATTGTGGCAATGGTTTTTGATGTGCTTATAGCGGTTTGATTTTTAGCTACAGTGTGTACAGTAAAATGGTGGCTACAGTGTGTTCGAGTGCTGGGAGTTCGAGTGCTGGGAGGGTGTCATATAACTTCCTCCAGTGATTGAACCCCCCCCATCGAATTCGCTGCGTATGTGCTGCATATCAGATCAGGGTAAAGAGCCACTCACAGTGGCTCTTTATCATGTGATGAGCTGTGTCCAATCACAGCTGATCAGTGATCACAACGTAAACAGACTTGCTGGTTATCGGCATGCCTTTCCTTGTGCTGTCACAGCGTGAGGAGAGAGCCGGTAACTGGCTAGTTCTTAATAATTTAAGGGGCTGAGCCATCTGGTGAGGGTCACCTGGTGGCACCACCCCTTTGTGTCACAGGTGGCCTGCCCCTTACCGATTTAGAAACTGTCAGACAGCGATAGCCTTTGTCACGAGCATGGCTTCTTTTTTTATTTTTTCGTTGTGATTGACGATGGATCTACATCCGGAGGACATTGTTCTTTTGTTTTTAATAAAGGAATTGTCAAAAACTGTGCATTTATTTATTTTTTACACCTTTTTGGGGTGAATGAGTAGGTCAATGTACCCCTACTCATTCACATGGGGGGGCAGGGATCTGAGGGCCCCCTTGTTAAGATTGCAGATTCCGATTCTACACCTGCCTGAAGACCTCCACAACCATTGCCCAGGGTTGTGGTAAAGAGGCCCTTGTCCCATGTTGAGGGAATTTCCTAGCTAGCCTGCCAGGCATTTCCATTTCCTAGCCTGCCAGGCTGCATGCTCAGATAAGGGTCTGGAATGAATTTTGCTGGGGACCCCATGCCCTTTTTTTAAAATCTTGCCGTAAGGGTCCCCTTAAAAATCCATACCAGAGCCAAAGGGCCTAGTATGGATTGGGGGGGGGGGGCCTCATGCCGTTTTTTTTTTCACATTTATGTATTGCCAGCATATGTCAGTCAGTTTCCTGCAGCAGGTTCTAAACACTGTACAAATGCACCCCTTTACAGGCAGACTAAGGGGACCCCAGGCACTACATTTAATGGTTACATTTTTATGATTTCACTTTAAGCATCATTAAAATCACTGCTCATTTAACCACTTCAGCCCCGGACCATTTTGCTGGTCAATGACCGGGTCACTTTTTGCGATTCGGCACTGCGTCGCTTTAAGTGACAATTGCGCGGTCGTGCGATGTGGCTCCCAAACAAAATTGGTGTCTTTTTTTTCCCACAAATAGAGCTTTCTTTTGGTGGTATTTGCTCACCTCTGCGGTTTTTATTTTTTGCGCTATAAACAAAAATAGAGTGACAATTTTGAAAAAAAATAATATTTTTTACTTTTTGCTATAATAAATATCCCCCAAAAATATATAAAAAAACAATTTTTTCCTCAGTTTAGGCCGATACGTATTCTTCTACATATTTTACGTACATTTTTTTCACAATAAGCGTTTATTGATTGGTTTGCGCAAAAGTTATAGCGTCTACAATATAGGGAATAGATTTATGGCATTTTTATTAATATTTTTTTTTACTAGTAATGGCGGCGATCTGTGATTTTTAGCGGTACTGCGACCTTATGGCGGACACTTCGGACACTTTTGAAACATTTTTGGGACCATTGGCATTTTTATAGAGATCAGTAATATAAAAATGCATTGATTACTGTAAAAATTTCACTGGCGCGTGTCCCTATTGGCTGCGCTGCAAGATAGCGTTATATTACGTGATTTTGCGCAGCCGAGCAGACCTGCCGCCGTAAACCTACGATGGGCGGTCGGCAAGCTGTTAAAAAAAATCTTTATATAAAAAAAAAAAATTTATTGATACATGTCCCCCAGGGCATTTCGCAAGCCCCCATACCCTTTTTATGGTCAATAACTTGCATATAAGCCTTCGAAATGGGGACGTTGGATTTTTCAAGTTTGGTTCCCAAAGACTTTATTAGGGTACGCAGTTCAGGTCCAAAATGTTTCCACGTTCAAGAGTTCTAGCGTGAACTGAACCAGGGGGTGTTTGGCCTCTCACTAGCCAGCAGCCCCAGCAGATGTTGAGCTTTCACTTAAGTGACACTCTATAGCATTTTCCTTCACTCCTACCCTGGTAGTTATATAAAATTGTATGTAGGTAGGAGAATTAAAGGGCAGAGGAGAGCTGGCCAGCACAGAGAATAATTAGACTATACTTGGAGATGAGAGGGCTATGACATGTAAGGAGGGGAGTATGCTAGGAAATTGACTTTTCCTGGAGTACTCCAATGTTCTAGCACAGTTCATTGTAGATACAAGTGAATACAAAATCAAATTAGATGATTTTTTTGTATGCTTTTACTTGCATTTTTAAGGTTGGTGTCTCTAACCTTCAACTCCAGCTAAGGCTGTCTTTTCGTTTTCGGTAAAGCAGAGAAGGGTTAGAAGTCCTTTTGGCTTTTACTGTTGTCTGCAATTTTATTAGGGAGATTCTCAGCTAAATTGATAGATTTTGCTCTGACAAAGGTGTTTTGTTTTTGACACCAGCTAAATTGGGCATTTCAATCTCAGGGACCAGGAGAAATAGAGAGGGTGAAGCTCCTTGAAGGAGACACATAGAGCAATTAAAACCTGACCGTGGTTTTTGAAAAGAAAGGTTTGGGTCTAGATAGACTTTAATTTCTGCCCCAGTTCTGTCCAAATGCATCGGACTTGTGTCTAAAATACTAAAATACTGATAGAACAAACAGTTCTCAATAATAATAAATGGTACAGTCAGGTTGTTGAGGGGGGGGGGGGGGGGGGGTGCCGACCGATCATACTTAATGAGCGGGGGGGGCATCCATCCACCCTAGTTGTTGAGCGAGAGGGGATTGCCGTGATTGCCGTGTTTGAGCCCGGGCCCCCTATTGGGCGGGACCCATGGGCTTGAGCCCAGTCAAGCCCAATGGTAAGTCTGGCCCTGCCCAAGGCAATGATCAGTCCAGAGCTGCTGGAAGAGATGTTGAAGGCATTACAAAGGACCCTCTACTCAAAGAAGGAGGGAAACTTTCGGGGACCTCATTGAAGGAGACAATTGGACATCCCAAGGTAAAACGGAGCTCCAAGACGCGTAAAGGGTCAAGTCAGAAGCAGTCGGCAAGATCCCCTATACGCTCTTCTGTTCTTTTGCTTGCACCCATTTTTATTTTTTTTTAAATGTCTTTTTTCAAAATTATAATTTTTTCCAAATGTTTTTTCCCCAATTTTGTTTTTCAAAAGAAATGTTTTTCCAAAAAAAATCTACGTTTTGATGTATAAATTGTGTATGACAAGTAGATCTTGTGGGCGTGAGAGCAATTCATAGAGAAGGAAGAAAAATAATTTTTCTAAGCTCTGTGCTGTAGCTATGACATAATCCACTCTGTCTGTGAACATTTTAAAGTTTGTTTGGCGTCTGTAGGTGAAAGTATGAAGGAGCTGAAACTTTCGGGAGCGGACTGAGATTTTAAGGATTTGAAGCATGCTTTTATTGACTTCAATGTTAAAAAAAGTGGATTTTTTTTTTAAATATTTTTTTTTTTGCAAAAATGATATTGCTGAAGCATTCCTACTAATTATGTGAGCAGACTGCAGTTCCTCTTTAAAAGCAAAGTAAAAAGAAAAAATTATGGCAGCAGGATTCGAACCCAGCGTCTCTCTTCATCGGCATCGCTACCACCCGAATTACATTGGACCCTACAGTTCTACTTGTTCAGAACACACTTCTAATTCCAGTTACTATTCCAGTTGTATATTAGTGTAAGCTCCGCCAACCAGGCAGAGTCCAATGCCTTCTAGCGGGTTAGTGTAGCTCCGCCCAACACGCAGACTCCAATGCCTTCTAGTGGATTTGTGTAGCCCTTCGGAAACTCCGCCTTACATGTAGGCTTGTAAAGTACTCTGTCAATTCGTTTAGCTTTGCTGTTCTGTCAAAAGTTCCAATTTATCCAACCAGTTGGAGATTTGATAAGTTAGAACCTTTGACAGAACACTGCTCACCAGCTCAGGCTCTCGCTATCACAACAGCTGATGGGCAGTTCCATGTGGCGCATGAGCAGTGTGGCTCGGGCACATATCGACAGAACACCGTGCCTTCTGTAAGTTAAAGTAGTCCCCACCCACCACCCTAGGCTGGTATGTTTTTTGCAAGTTTAGCCCCGCCTACACGCAGGCTGCAGTGGCTTCTTGAAGCTCCGCCACAACCACACCGCTGCCATGTGCGTTAAAGCTCCGCCCACCACTCGAACTGCAATAGCTTGTGTGAACTAAAGCTCCGCCCACTACACGGGGCTGCACCAACTGCAGTGAATTAGCACCGCCCCCTCTTCCTGTTACCTAGGAGAGGCATTCTGTAGACAAGTGTGCAACACAGAGAGTTCCATAGAGAGCGCATAAGAGATCTCCATCCATAGAGAGGGAGAGAGAGAGAGAGAGAGAGAGAGAGAGAGAGAGAGAGATTGAGGGGCCGGGGTGAGTGTGATATATGGGGGAAATGGTGTACATCTGAGTGTGATATAAAGGCAATATGGGGGGGTGGTATACACCTGTATGTGATCACCCCCTCCCCCTTCCTCACAGATCTATCTAATAATAGGGGGTAAGAACCCCTTTTAATCATCATGCGCCCCCCCCCCCCTGGTCACTTTGGGGAGATTCACCCTCTTTTTTTGGAAAACCCCAAAATTTCCAGTTGTCACCAGAACAGGAAGTGAGGACAAATCTCCCATTGGGGACACGTGCCTTATAGGGGATTCCCCTTACTTCCTGTGATGTCACGGACAGGTATGTGCGCGCCTGTGTAATTAAACATCCAACCAGTCAGATGGAGTTCTAAGTATTTTTTTTACTATATAAACTCACTTTACTGTTAAAAAAAAGTGTAAAACTCCGGTGGGTGTAACAATTTTTCGCCTGGGATCACACCAGTGCGATGTCAGAGATCGCATGTGATTTGCACCCACACAGATCACATGCGTTTTGGAAGCAGACTCAGCCATACAGTTTGTAGGGCTGAAATCGCATCGCATTCGTACCAAAATTGTGCAGGATCCTTTTTTTTCCTTTCTCTGCACCAGAATCGTATCGCCTGGGTGTTCAGACCTATGTGATGCGATTCCTGTCCGAATCCACAGTTCGCAACGATCTGGGGGAGGCGTCATTAACTTTGTACTGACACCCACAGTGGTTGGCATAGGGCAGTGTGAACCGCCGGAGATGCAGGTGCGATGCGGGAACTCGTACTGGATTTGCAGGGTTTCCCGCATCGCGATTTTTGTTGCTGCCCGCTTAACACATGTGTGCGGCGACGGATGGGCGGGCTTTAACTACTTAAAGTGATTGTAAGCCTTTGTTTTTGTTTTGTTTTTGTTTTCGGCATAAAAAAAACGATGTTTTTCGGCATGTAGAAAAAACAAAGTTTTTCCAACTGAAGGGCTGAGGGCTGAAGATGTTCCCAGCCTGGGAAAGGAGGTGTTTCGGATGTGGAGAAACTGGGCATTTTAGGGCTAAATGCCCCTACAGTTCAAGTACGGACATTAGCTGAGGAGGACTTTAGAAAAAGCTCTTCAGGAGTCAAGGAGGGTGATATATACGGTAAGCCAGGAAAACCAGTAATAAGCACCACTTAACCATTATTTTATGGTACGATTCATACTATTATATTTAACAGGATTGTATGGAGCAGATTATATGTATTTATGTGTAATGCAATATAGCCTTATTATTTCAAGGGATAGTCATGTGACTGCACGGCACCAGCTTCTACTGTGCAGAAATAAGGGATTATGGGTAAGAATGTAGTAAAGCTGGGTATATACACTTAAGTTTTTTTTCCGTTTACCTGGCAGGCTAAGCATCAAAAAACCGAACAGGTTCCCCATCCACACGAGGAACTCCTCTGTTTCCATAATACAAAGATCAGCGCTGCACTTGGCTGCAGCGGCTGATCATATGACAGTTTCCAACAGTCCCTTTCAACAGAAGTCTATCTACCGATCAACTTCAGTTGAACAGGATGACCACACACAGATCAGAATTTGTCTGGCCTCTGCTGAACTGGCTGAATATGGATTACATTACATATCCTTGTGTACCCACCAAGAGGGCCCATAAGGAACCAGTTTTATCCTCCTGCATTAGTTATGTAATAACTTACTCTGACAAAGCCATGAGGCAGCCATTTCTCAGACTTTCAATATAACATCAATGCCTCTGGAAATGTTTACACATGCTGTCCTCTAATACAATGGGAAAATACTTAATATTGCTGCTTCCATTGTTTTAGAGGTCATGTCAAACATTGGGTCCAAAAAGCTATGTCAATATCGGTCAACAATAACTTTGCCTTTTGACATATCTGCCCTATTTATGTATAATACAACCGTGGCTTCTAAAGTTAGGAAATGTTTCACTATAGAAACTGATGCAGGAAGTATATGCCCATGTGGGAATGGCTACCCAAACTTTCCAAATAAAAGGCCAGCAGCAAAAACTGAAAGGGGGAGCTCCGTTACAATACCGTATATACTCGAGTATAAGCCGACCCGAAATTAAGCCGAGACACCTAATTTTACCACAAAAAAATGGGAAAACGTATTGACTCGAGTATAAGCCTAGGGTGTCCATCTGCATGCCTCACTTTGCCTCACTGTGTCCATGTGCATGTCTCACTGTGTCCATGCCTCACTGTGCCCATGCCTCACTGTGCCCATGCCTCACTGTGCCCATGACTAGACTGACGTTTTACATGGGAGTCTACGGAAGGGGTGCCCGGCTTTGAAAAATCGGTGCTCCCCGGCCGTAGGTCCCCGGACAACAAACTTTGCACACTTGTAGAGGAATAGTGGGGCTACATGTGTGCCAAGTTTGGTTGGTACCGGGTCCCCAAAGTCCGGGAGATCAGGCGCAAAAAGGTGACTCGAGTATAAGCTGAGGGGGGCATTTTCAGCACAAAAAAAATATCCTGAAAAATTTGGCTTATACTCGAGTATATATGGTAGATAAATTGAGAAAGAAAGACTGTGCCAGAGGGTACTTCACAAGATCAAAAAAAGAACTTCACTTGGGGATGACACTAGCACCCAGTAGGAAAGACAAGACAAAAAGAAAAGAAAAGGATAACAGACAAGAAGAAAGGGAAGTGAAAGGAGTTACATTGTGACACCCACTCATTCTGGAGCCCTTACCTTTCACTTTCAGGTACGAAATTGTCTGTTCCATGACTGGGGGGATCAGCTCTCCTTTGTTTTTGTTCTTTAGGCTGAACAAAATAAAATATCAGACTTATAGGAAAGAAATTAGGTCATTCCTCTTTTCATATCACAGTGACATCACCAGTTCCTAATGAACCGATAGGCTGAATGATAGCTTATGCCGAACATGACTACTTCTGATGGCCATGAGTGAAAGGTTCTCCTTGAAACAGAACTATAGTCATAGAGCTATTGCCAGGTAGATAAATATTTTAACCCTTTCTGAACATATTCTGAAAATGCTAGTTGTCTGGTTCTCTTTGCCTTTAATGCTTTCTAAAACACTGACCGGGAACAAGCCTCCAGAAAGTCAATGTGAAGGCAGAGCTCCTGTTTTGCAAGACTTTTCTACAGGGAAAATACTAAATCTATTGGACTGGAATAACAGCCAATGAACTAGTATTTTCAGAAGCAGGCAGCTTCCAAACCTCCTAAGGCAGTGGTTCTCAACCCTGTCCTCAAGTACCCCCATAAAATAGCTGTCCAAAATACCAAGCCATTGACTCTGATTTAAAGCACCTGTGCAAGATAAAGGAAAACTTGCAAACATGGCCTGTTGGGGGTACTTGAGGACAGGATTGAGAACCACTGTCCTAAGGAAATAAATGAAAACCTGATTGGATCCAAGGCACTGGTAAAAAGATCCATGAAAAACAAATGTCATAGTTCAAACAGCATCTCTAACTGGCAGCATTTGCAATGGGCATCACTTCCACATGTTCCACCAGCTGAGTAGCATTTGTCTCCTTAAGCACTTAAGCCCTGGACCACTTGCCTGGCCAAAGACCAGGCCACTTTTTGCGATTCGGCACTGAGTCGCCTTAACTGAGAATTGCGCGGTCGTACGACATGGCTCCCAAACAAAATTGGCGTCCTTTTTCCCCCCACAAATAGAGCTTTATTTTGGTGGTATTTGATCACCTCTGCGGTTTTTATTTTTTGCGCTATAAACAAAAATAGAGTGACAATTCTGAAAAAAAATTCTATATTTTTTACTATAATAAATATCCCCAAAAAAATATAAAAAAAAAAAAATTCGCCTCAGTTTAGGCCGATACGTATTCTTCTACATAATTTTACATATTTTCTTCTACAAAAATCGCATTAAGAGTTTATTGATTTCCCCATCACAGACTCCCCATCACAGACTCCCCATCGCAGATCTCCCCCCTATCACAGATCCCCCCCCATACACAATATTACACTATAACATCCCAGCACTCCGCCTCTCTGCTACCTCAATCACACAAGTCGCGAAGCATGGCAGGTCGGACAAAGGGCGGGACTTTGCTAATGAAAGGCAGGTGTTTGATTGCTGAAACCGCCCCGCTGCTTAACTCAAAATACCCGCCTTTTGTCCAGACCTAAGGTAGCTGGGGGGGGGGGTTGCTGCGATATTAAAGGGGCAGTCTGCCCGAGGCCGTAGTTTGATGACCCCTGATGTAAACCTTAGTATCTTTTAACATTGTTATCTAATCGTACGACAGATCAGCATACCATAGCCATGCGTACTGTGATTCTCTTAAGCCAGCCAGCATTTTTCTTTCCAGCAACTTGACTTCCCCATCAACATAGTCCTTGTAAAATATATTTTATTAACTTTAGTATATTTTTTGCAAAATATAATCTCAGTTAAAACACACTCTATTTAATATAAATTGACTGGACCCTGGTGACTTTAGTATGGTTGTCATACCTCCTTCAAAGCATTATCGTTTTACTAATGGCCTAGAATTGCCAGTTTATAGTACTTCCTTTGGCGTAATGATCTGTTTAGTTAGTATGGCTACCTGGGCCACAGAATCTAACAAATTAATGTTGACCCCAAACAGTTCAATAAGCAGCGGCTCGCCTCTGGTTGAGTAATGAGAATTGAATAGTGTGTTTCTGTAGTGACTGGATGGAGAGACCTTAATAGCATTGAGAAAAAGATCTCTGCAGTGGGAACTTAGAAAGAGATTGTATTAAAGCCCAACTCTAGCCAAAACCTTTTTTTCACAGGAGAAGAATTAAAACTGGAATTTAAATCAGCTAAATACATTCCAGATGCATCAAAATAAAGTCTGCAAAGTCTATAATTGTTTTATTTTCTTTAGAAAGCCATAGCCCAAGTAGAAATGCATGCCCATGCCAGTATGCTTCCACTCTCTCTGTGTGGAATCAGTGGTCTCCCTGCAAAGGTCTGATGCAGTGAGCCAGATAGGGACACCCTGGTGAGTCAGTCAGCTAGGGACACCCTGGTGAGTCAGTCAGATAGAGACACCCTGGTGAGTCAGTCAGATAGAGACACCCTGGTGAGTCAGTCAGATAGGGACACCCTGGTGAGTCAGTCAGATAGAGACACCCTGGTGAGTCAGTCAGATAGAGACACCCTGGTGAGTCAGCCAGATAGGGGACACCCTGGTGAGTCAGTCAGATAGAGACACCCTGGTGAGTCAGTCAGATAGGGACACCCTGGTGAGTCAGTCAGATAGGGACACCCTGGTGAGTCAGTCAGATAGAGACACCCTGGTGAGTCAGTCAGATAGGGACACCCTGGTGAGTCAGTCAGATAGGGACACCCTGGTGAGTCAGTCAGATAGGGACACCCTGGTGAGTCAGTCAGATAGGGATACCCTGGTGAGTCAGTGATATAGAGACACCCCTGTGAGTAAGATAGGGACACCCTGGTTAGTGATATAGGGACAACCTGGTGAGTCAGTCAGATAGGGACACCCTGGTGAGTCAGTCAGATAGGGACACCCTGGTGAGTCAGTCAGATAGGGACACCCTGGTGAGTCAGTCAGATAGGGACACCCTGGTGAGTCAGTCAGATAGGGACACCCTGGTGAGTCAGTCAGATAGGGACACCCTGGTGAGTCAGTCAGATAGAGACACCCTGGTGAGTCAGTCAGATAGGGACACCCTGGTGAGTCAGTCAGATAGGGACACCCTGGTGAGTCAGTCAGATAGGGATACCCTGGTGAGTCAGTCAGATAGGGATACCCTGGTGAGTCAGTCAGATAGGGACACCCTGGTGAGTCAGTCAGATAGGGATACCCTGGTGAGTCAGTCAGATAGGGACACCCTGGTGAGTCAGTCAGATAGAGACACCCTGGTGAGTCAGTCAGATAGGGATACCCTGGTGAGTCAGTCAGATAGGGATAACCTGGTGAGTCAGTGATATAGAGACACCCCTGTGAGTAAGATAGGGACACCCTGGTTAGTGATATAGGGACAACCTGGTGAGTCAGTTAGATAGGGACACCCTGGTGAGTCAGTCAGATAGGGACACCCTGGTGAGTCAGTCAGATAGGGACACCCTGGTGAGTCAGTCAGATAGGGACACCCTGGTGAGTCAGTCAGATAGGGACACCCTGGTGAGTCAGTCAGATAGGGACACCCTGGTGAGTCAGTCAGATAGGGACACCCTGGTGAGTCAGTCAGATAGGGACACCCTGGTGAGTCAGTCAGATAGGGACACCCTGGTGAGTCAGTCAGATAGGGACACCCTGGTGAGTCAGTCAGATAGGGACACCCTGGTGAGTCAGTCAGATAGGGACACCCTTGAGAGTCAGTCAGATAGGGATACCCTGGTGAGTCAGTGATATAGAGACACCCCTGTGAGTAAGATAGGGACACCCTGGTGAGTCAGATAGGGACACCCTGGTGAGTCAGTCAGATAGGGACACCCTGGTGAGTCAGTGATATAGGGACACCCTGGTGAGTCAGATAGGGAGACCCTGGTGAGTCAGATAGGGACACCCTGGTGAGTCAGATAGGGACACCCTGGTGAGTCAGATAGGGACACCCTGGTGAGTCAGTGATATAGGGACACCCTGGTGAGTCAGATAGGGACACCCTGGTGAGTCATATAGGGACACCCTGGTGAGTCAGTCAGATAGGGACACCCTGGTGAGCTCATGTAAAAAGATGCCTAGGCTTTCAGTCATGTAGTCTAAAGACCAAAAGGAGTGTAAACTCTGCTCCTCCCTTTTACCATAAATGATTTGCCCAAATGCCTGGTCTCTAATCTAAAGTCCAAAAGCAGTGTTGCAGTGTATCTAACCCCCACTCATCCCATTCAGCAGAGATCACAGGACCAAATGCCATGTCTTGGTCATGAAACCAGTTGCAGTGGAACCTGATTTCTGCAGCCAAGGTATGAGGGCAGCCTGGGCAGGTTAGAAAATAGTGTACAAGGGAATTTTAGATTAGGCTGAGGTCAGTGAAAAGCTGGGCATACATCTTACAATCTGATTTTACAGTCTTCTTTAGAATAGCCAACAACTCTGTAGTGTGAGACCTTACCTAATTGGACACAAACAGAATGGACTTCTTCTTGACCTCTTCACTGTCAGGTCAAAACAAACCTTAATGCCCAAACCCAAATGTGCAACTTTGGTATGTGTTAATATACCTGTAAATATTGTTGCAACTACTTATGGTTTCCAGATGTATTATACTTTGTTTTTCAGGAGCTCCCTCCTCACAGGATTCGATCGACAGCCACCGGAGCCAATGGCTCCCGCAGCCGTCTCTGAGAGTGTAAGGGGAGAGAGAAGCTAGCAGGGGGGCACAGCACTGGATCAAGCTAGGACTCAAATAAGCATAAAGGGAGGTAAGGAGGTGATGCAACTAGTATTTTTTAACTTAATGCAGGAAATGCCTTCAGATAAAATATTTCTTGCCTTTAGAACCACTTTAAGACAGGCCTTTATATTGCATAGGTTTGGTAAATCTAAAGAGGAGGGAATTGTACAGTCGGGTTATAATGTGTATGTTGCCCCTTAACCACTTCAGCCCAAGCCTCGTTTTGAGATTTGTTTTTTACAATTAAAATATTTTTTTTTTCTCAAAAATTACTTAGAACCCCCAAACATTAGACACCCTGGAGAATAAATGGCGGTCAATGCAATATTTTTTTTTTTTTTTATGGAACGCTTCGCGAATTTGCGTGTCATCCTTGCGCAGGGGCCATGCTAATCTTCTCTGTATCGTTCCAATTTTAGTATATGTGCTGCCGAAGCGAGCACTCAATGCAATATTTTATGTCACACCGTATTTGCACAGCAATTTTTTGTAAAATAATAAACATTTGAGTTAATAATTAAGACAACAGTAAAGTTAGCCCAATTTTTTTCTATATTGTGAAAGATAATGTTACGACGAGTAAATTGATACCCAACATGTCACGCTTCAAAATTGCGCATGTTCTGTGAATGGCGACAAACCTTGGCACGTCAAAATCTCCATTGGCGACGTTTACATTTGTGGTTTGAACATATATTATCATATGCGGGCGTGAATTATGTATGCGTTCGCTTCTGCACGTGAGCTCAGCGGGACTGGGTGCTTTAAAATTATTATTTTTTTATTATTTATTTTATTTTTTATTTTTACACGGTGCTTTAAAAAAAATGTATAATTGTGTCACTTTTATTCCTATTACAAGGAATGTAAAAATCCCTTGTAATAGTACAAAAACATGAGAGGACCTTTTAAATGTGAGATCTCGGGTTGAAAGACCTCAGCTCTCACATTTACACTAAAATGCAATAAAAAAATAATAATTGAAGGTTATAAAAAAAAATCCCCTTTAAGAGCACATATCAGGAATATGAAATGTTGGGTTGACATAATCTTCTTTAAGATCTGATTGATTGAATTGCGATTCAAGCGCTATATTCCATGCCCATCAAAAATGCTTTATAAACTGACATCAGAAGCAAACACACAAACTGCGTACACTGACCCTTAGCGTGACCATACTTGTATTTCTTTTAGTCCAAGTGCCAGAATTCAGCGCAGCGCCAGAAATTACAATCATTAAAATGAAGTCATCCTGCAACTTGTAATATTCCTTGAAACTGACAAAACCATTATCAATCCCCGTTTCGCAGAGCAAAAAGCTTCGCCGTCCGCACAAATTCAATTTTACTTGGCAATGAATTTCTTTTATCAACTGAATCAGTTCCCTCAAATTGCCGCTAGCGATGACACGTTTCTTCCTGTTCTAACAAGCCCGGGTAATTGGATGCTTTACAGTAGTTGTTGAGAACTAATAAAGGAAGCTTGGAAATGTCTTTGGCTGACCCTTTGTTTAGAGGGATCAAGCCTTTCCATATTGGCGCCATTAGAGGGACATTCAATCAAGGTGAACATTTTTCTTTCTTTTTTAAATAAAGTAATTTCTCGATCTGAGCCCAACAGATGTGCGAGGAGAGGAAGACTTGACACTATAACACCTTGGCAATTTTCACCAGTCTACTGATTAATTGTCAGCTTAGGAGACCATTGTGAAAGCTTAGCTGAAGTTACACAAAGGGATCATGCTGACCATTACTCCATAAGCTGCAGGTGATCTAAGGCTCCATTCACACCTAGGCGTTTTGACGCCCGACGCTATTGCAGCCTGAAATACGCTGGAGGGGTGATTTAACATTGTCGGCTATGGAGATGGTTCACATCTCCACGCCAAACGCCGAAACGCCGTACGCCTGAAGCTCAAAACAAGTCCCTGACCCTTTTTTTCAGGCGGCTTCGGCATTTGGCCATAGCCGACAATGTGTAAATCACCCCTCCAGTGAAAACCGCGTTAAAAAAATCGCGGGACAAAAACGCTGCAATTTGTCGCGGCAAATCGCGGTACAATACGCCATGTTCAGGTGTGAATGGAGCCTAACTCCCAACAGATTTGGTTAATGCTGGAAAAAAAAGAAACTGCATTCACCAAAGTTCTTGTTAAATATATAAAAAACAAAATTAATTACAATTGCAGGAGTACTGCACTGTTGCAATTTCTTACAACTCCACTGTCCAGTTAATGATACAATGATCATCCCTAATGCCGCGTACACACGATCAGGAATTCCGACAAGATAACCGTGGATTTTTTTCCGACGGAATGTTGACTCAAACTTGTGTTGCATACACACGGTCACACACAATTCTGACCGTCAACAACAAAGTGAGTTTAAAGTTCAATGATTCCGAACATGCGTCGAATTGATTCCGAGCATGCAATGTTTTTTGCGCGTTTGAATTGCATACAGACGATAGGAACTTTTTCTGTCGAAAAAATAGAGAACCTGCTCTCAATCTTTTGTTGGCAGAAATTCTGACAGCAAAAGTCCGATGGAGCATACACACGATCGGAATTTCCGGCCAAAAGCTCTCATCGGACTTTTCTTGTCGGAATTTCCGATCATGTGTACGCGGCATTACAGTTGGTGATACTAGAGCTGGAAGCCTGGGGCATAAGATTTTTGCTCTTCCAGCATTTAAAATGAAACTATGGGCAAAATGAAAAATGACATATGAGATGAAGTCTTTACCTAGTGTTACAAGTGCAGAAATAAAAAAAACAAAAACAAACATACTTACCTAGATGGCTGCAGCATCGCTCTGATGTTGCTGCTGTCCCCCACCAGCTCTATGCCAAGAACTGAGAGATCAAAGATCGCTAATCACTATGGGCCAGATTCACAGAAGAGATACGACGGCGTATCTCTGATACACCGTCGTATCTCTCAGAGTATCTATGCGACTGATTTATAGAATCAGTTACGCATAGATAGCCCTAAGATCCGACAGGTGTAATTGACTTACACCGTCGGATCTTAGGATGCAGTACCTCGGCCGCCGCTGGGTGGAGTTTGCGTCGTTTTCCAGCGTCGGGTATGCAAATTAGCAGTTACGGCGATCCATGAAGGTTTTCGCGTTCGTTACGTCGGCGCAAGTCTTAGTTTCCCGTCGCAAAGTTAAGCAATCTTTTTCATTGCTTAACTTTACACCAGCCATGTTATAGTATGGCCGTCGTTCACGCGTCGATTTTGATTTTTTTTTTTCGGCGTAAGTACGTTACGCACGTCGCGATTCACAAACACGTCGCGCCGCCGTAATTTCGTGCAAGGCGCGTCAGGAAAATTGCGAACGGAGCATGCGCAGAACGTCCGGCGCAGGAGCGCGCCTAATTTAAATGGTACACGCCCCATTTGAATTGGGCGGGCTTGCGCCGGACGTGTTTACGATACACCGCCGCAAGTTTACAGGTAAGTGCTTTGTGGATCAGGCACTAACACTGAAAACTTGCGGCGGTGTAACGTAAACGGGTTACGTTGCGCCGCCGCAATTGTACCTGAATCTGGCCCTATGTTCTTGGGTCCACTCTAAGCACAGGGTTGTGACTTGTCAGTCACCGCCCCGTGCTCTACCCCTTTAACGCTTACTAGAGCGCCAGGCTGTGGAGGGAGCATGATGGGGCAGATGAGCAGGAAAATCTAAGCATTCCCCAAGGAAGCTACATTAATATCTAGCTACATAGAAAATAAATTTACTTTGCAGAGAGGAGCGCTATTGGAGGGGCCCAGCAGGCCCCACCCACTACAGTCAAAAAATAACAAGGAAAAATTCCCAGCTCACTTACTATCATTTGCACACATTTGCAATTCCATAACCTGCAGGGCCACTTCACGGCACCCTAGAGAGGCTGTCTGTAGAAAACTACAAGAACAGTCGCCCTGCACAATGAGAAGAAGCAGCAGTGACCAGTTTTATACAGAACGTTCCTGCACAGATTTTACACTGGATTACTGCACAGATCTGGAAGAAATACACAAAGCACACCACGATCCAAGCAGGAATGCATAGAACTCTTGTATTAAGACAATATATGCTCATCCCTGAGTTCAAATTTTAATGAATTGTTTCTATTTAAAAAAAAAAATTACTTTTGAAATTACATGAACACGTTGACGCTTAGATGGCATTTTAGTGATTGGGTTAGATATACTTAAAAGTAAATGGTTTCCTTCACCAACACAGGGGAATTGCGAGCTGTATAGGTGAACAATTGGAGTCATTGCATTCCTCTGGCCGTAAAGCACTGAACACTGTATTTATCTACTGTAGAAAATAAAGCTGACATTTGTTCTATCTGAAATGAAGCAGGGATGGACGGAAGTAGAACTACGCCATATGTCCTGACAGATAAGGGATGATGGCTCACTACTAGCGCTAGCCCCAGCCGCCTTTCTACATGACCTGTCTGCCTAGGGAGAATGATAAATGAAAATTAAAAGAGGTCATTTTACATTCTCCAGGAAATGATGGCTTGTTTTCTGCTCCCTAATACAGAATGCGCTATTTAGTTTTGTTTGTTCCATCAGAAGTTCCATTTTTGTTTCACCTAAACCTGCCTATTTTCCTATATCACTTATCAGTCAATGAAGAGTATAATGCAGGGTTTGATAAATTTGCTTGGAATCTAGGAGCCAGCTAAAAAAGTTAGGAGCCAGAAAACGCGCCCGTCCCGCCGAGCAGAATTTTTTAAACGTCGCCTATGGGGATTTTAAAGGGTAAATGTTTGTCGCCATTCCATGAGCTGATGCAATTTTGAAGCGTGACATGTTGGGTATCAATTTACTCGGCGTAACATTATCTTTTACAATGTAAAAAAAAAAAGGGCTAACTTTATTTTTGTCTTATTTTTTATTTAAAAAAGTGTATTTTTTCCCAAAAAAGTACACTTGCAAGACCGCTGCGCAAATACGGTGTGACAGAAACTATTGCAACGACCGCCATTTTATTCTCTAGGGTGTATGGAAAAAGAAAAATCGCGCTAACCACACTGTAAACAAAATAAATGAATATGTGAAAAGGCAGCAAAAAAACGTGACAAAGCACAAGTATATAAGGAAAAGAAAATTTTGCGCCACTAATTAATAAAAAATTTCTTTTCCTTATTCTCTAGGGTGTTAGAATAAAAAATATATATAATGTTTGGAGGCTCTAATTAGAGGGAAGGAGATGGCAGTGAAAACACTGGGAAATACCATTGTCATTGCTGGTTTACTTGTCATGCCAACGGCCACCACAAGATGGTGCCAGATCACAGAAGGAAGCATAGGCCTGCAGAAGGCTGCAAAGCCGCAGCCTCAGTTACCGGCCGGCGGGACCCGACATGATCACGCGGCGGAGGAGGTAGGGATGGGGTATGGGGTAATTGAGGCTGTTGCTTTGCGGCCTTCTGCAGGCCTATGCTTCCTTCTAGTCGCAATTGCGACCTGGCGCCCGGATTTTGTCGAGCCCTGGTATAATGTATCCAAGTAAAAATGCAAATGGCAAACAAGCCAAAAGTTTATCGTGGAGTTTTTTTTTTTGTTTTGAGGAAAGTATGGAAGGGATAGAATCTCATTCTTGGCATTATTTCTGCCTAAGACCCCTTTCACACGGACAGAACGTTCAGGTCCGCCTGTTAGTTTTGACGGCGGACCTGAATGGCTGCTACATGCAGTCCTATGGAGCGTCAGATGTCATTCGACCCGATCCACCAAAATCAGACGTATGGCGATACGTCCATATCCATCCATGGCGGATCGGATTGGGTAAGATCTGATGAAAAGGGACATGCTGGCCGTTTTCATCAGATCGCTCCATAGGAATCAGCAGTGCTGCACAAGCCCCTCCCTGCTCAGTGAGCAGAGAGGAGCTTGTCATCCGCCAGCTCAGCGGAGATCTGCGGAATGATCTCCCGCTGAGCTGGCGGGAGCAGGCCAACTCCGTAGCGCCGGAGTCCGCCTCGTGTGTAAATGGCCTAACTCTCCATTGGGGAGATTTGCCCTAATTTCCTGTTCTGTTGACCACACAGGAAGCCAGAGGGAATATCTCCAGCAGAGACTACCGCAATACACAGAGTTTCTAGCACTACTTCACTATCTAGAACAAGGGAAAAAAAGTTTTGGTTGGAGTCCTACCATAAACTGTCATTAGGGAAATGGTTCCAGCTGGGTGGCTATATTAGCTAGATTCCTATACTTGCCAATATTCTCATGTGAATGTTCCAAATTCAGAGACTTGTGAAAACGCAAGGCTATGACCCAGTTTAATTAAGCTGTAATATAACTTGCCCATTAAACACTTGCCCGCACACTAAACCGCAGCGGTTTAGTGTGCGGGCAGCAGTCTGTTTTGGGCTACATTGACCAGTGGCAGGGGCAGGTTGAAGTGTGTGGGGGGGGGTTCCATGCCTGTCGCTATTTCCCCTAATTAAATAAAAACAAAAACATTTGAATAAGCGCGGGGAGGGGGGGGGGGGATTTCCCTTCCTGCCGCTATTTCCACCAATTAAATAAAAAAAACATTTGAATAAGCCGCTATTTTCGCCCAATGTTAAATACTTTTTTTTCTGACCTCCGATTTAAAAAAGAATAAGCGGGGGGTTTACCGTTACGGCTGCTATTTGCACCGATTAAAAAAAAAACCATGTGAATAAGCCAGGGGGGTGGTTGCTATTTCCACAGATTAAATAAAAATTTGAATAAGCGGGGGGGGGGTAGGTGGGTTTGGGCCGTTACGGGCGGTAATTTAGTCCAATGTTTTTTAAAAGCCGGGTGGGGGATGGAGTCCGTTTTGCCTGCTATTACATATTTTACAAACTTTGATTAAGCAGGGAGGGGGTTCCGACCTGTTACTGCAGGCATGGCAGGCAGCATAGCTCAGCTTACTCGGCGCACTGAGCTCGAGAGTCCCGACGTCATTTCCTGTTCTTCCTGTGACGTCGGGACTAGCACAGAGACGTGCGGGTGCACACAGAAAGTGTGCATCCGAGCCATAACAACACAGTCCACCGTGCCGGAAGCAATTGGCGCAATGGAGAGCGCCACAAAGGCATTTTTTTTGCTGCCAATGTAGCGCCTCGTCTGCAATCCCGTGATTGCACAGACGTGGCGCTACCCATACTGCACTGTGCCCAGCGCTCGGACACAGTGCACCTAAGGACCTTTTTTTTTTTCCTTCAAGGGACATGTTTAAATAAAACAAATTTTTTTTTTTCTTTTTTTTACTGACTGGGGGAGGGGGGGGCGGCGCCCGGGCGCCCTCTATGGACAGGCCGCCACTGAGAGTGACGTGGGATATTTTTTAGCACTGATCACTGTGTTTGTGTTACTGGTCCCCCAAAAGGGTCAAAAGTGTCAGTTAGGTGTCCGATTTGTCCACCACAATATTGCAATCCCGCTATAAGTCACTTATTGCCATTACTATTAAAAAAATCTAAATATATCCCATAGTTTGTAGACACTAACTTTTGCACAAACCAATCAATATGCACTTATTGGGATTTTTTTCTACCCAAAACGTGTAGCAGAATATATATTAGTTTAAATTGATGAAGAAATTAGATTATTTTTTTTATATTTTTTTGGGGGTATGTTTTATAGCAAGAAAAAAAGAAAATTGTTTTTTGTTCAAAATTGCTGGTCTTTTTTTGTTTATAGCGCAAAAAATAAAACATGCAGAGGTTATCAAATACCACCAAAAGTAAGCTCCATTTGTGGGAAAACATTTTTTTTTTTTATTTGGGTCCAAAGTTGAACGACCGACCGCTCATTTGTTAGTTAAATGTAATGCAGTGCCTTATCGGAAAAAACTGGCCTGGTTAAGAAGGGATATCAATTTTCTGGAGGTGAAGTTGTTAAGGTGTTCGGTATAGTGCCTAAAGTAGATGTAAACCCTCACAGAATTATATTTAGCACTGTTATATTATAAACAATTTCCAAGTTTTAAATCAAATGCCTGTTTTCAGCTCTATTGCATTTCAGTGCTGATCTGCAGTCACTATATTGTAAAGTGAACCTGTTACTGTGCCCAGTATGGGTAGGTATAGAAGCTGTCCGATTTTCTTCCTTTCCTAGAGTTGTCCAATAAAAGAGAACACTTTTTATGGTTTGATTTCTAATTCACTGAAGACAAAGTGGTGCAAACCGCCCATGCAGAGTCTCTACAACACAATATCAGGAGTTCAGAACACAAATACAAGTGGTGGACACTCACTACTCCAGGCTGACACCAAACTGTTGAGTAGGGAGCGGCGGTCGAGGTGGAGGAGCTTTTGTAACAGGTGCGGTTTTTCCTTTGTGTTGGAGGCGGAGCTTTTCATCATGTCTGGAAGGTAAGTCGTGGGTTAAACATTGACATTTTAAACATTGACACCCAGAAATTTTGGGTTAGAGCCCAGTGATTTTCATACGTGATAGGGTTGAATTGCTGTTGCTAAGCTAGTATTAGTTTGTTGACATAAAAATGGTCTTTTTCACCTTCCTGGAGAGTCCACTTTGGATTTGGATGCCACCAATAACAAGCAGTGCCCAAACTCCATAATAAATATAGAATTTTAGAACTGCTTCTTTGTTAAGCCTACCCCTCATTTATTGTCTGCTGTGTCAAAGTCCAGTCTTCCAAACAAAATTAGCTTTGTGGACAACAACTGGTAAATCCAGACCACAATCACAGTGACATTTAGTTACAGTAAGTAAGGCCACGTTTATTATGTGGGATAACCACAAAAACGACTTAGGCAGTCCCTACACTACAAATGCTCCTCTGCCCTATTGGGTAAAAATAGGACTTTGTCTTAGCAATCTCTAGAATAAGCCCTATTGGGAGAAACATGCTAAGGGGTGGTCCTGGGAAGGGGACTGCCTAACTCACGTTTGTGAATATTCTACACAATAAACACACAGCAGAGACACCAGTGATCCCTCTGGTGTGCAGCAGCTTCTTTTTTCTTTATTCAATCTGTGAGCATGGACGGCTTGTTTTGCCCTAACATCTGAGGTTCGCATGGTGGTGGGGAGGACTGGCACAGAGCCGATAATTTTTGTGTTAAAGGATTCTAGTGTGGCCAGTGTTACAGTCAACTTTCAAACATTCCCTATCCCTTATTTCATTAACAGGCCACAATTTACTTCATAGTTTGACATGGCATGGTCAATGTCACCAGTCTAAAGACTGGTACACACTTCGCTTTTTTTTCGCTGGGTTGAATGAAAAAACAAAATAAAAAAAATGTCAGCTCAAGTCAGAACCGCTATACTAACTATGCAAAGTTAGTATAGAGATTTTCCCTGCTGAGCTATTATGTTCTGGCAGTGGGGCGGCCTGCTGGTTTTCCAGCATCCACATCCTACAGAAGCCAGACAAACGTCTTATGTCTTCTGCCAGACAGACTGACATACACACGGGCTGAATGTCGGCCTGTTTTTTTGAACCGCCACATGTCTCCTGACATTCACCCCATGTGTACCCGGCTTAAAGGGGTTGTAAAGGTAAAAAAAATGTTTCCCTAAATAGCTTCCTTTGCCTTAGTGCAGTCCTCCTTCACTTACCTCATCCTTCCATTTTGTTTTTAAATGTCCTTATTTCTTCTGAGAAATCCTCATTTCCTGTTCTTCGGTCTGTAACTACACACAGTAATGCGAGGCTCTTGAGGGGGGAGGGGGTGAGCAGACAAGTCAGGACACTCTCTACTTTGCAGATAGAGAAAGGAGCTGTGTGTTAGTGGGCATTCTGACACTCCTGCTCGCCCCTCCCCCTCAAGAGGCTTTCTCCACACCAGGGAGAAAGCCTCGAATTACTGTGTGGAGTTTCAGACAGAAGAACAGGAAGTGAGGATTTCTCAGAAGAAATAAGGACATTTAAAAGCAAAATGAGGTAAGTGAAGGAGGACTGCACTAAGGTAAAGGAAGCTATTTAGGGAAAAAAATACCTTTACAACCCCTTTTTCTAGGCTGACCAGAAAAAAATGAACATCCCAACTTTCTGAGATGGGAATGAGGGACACCTATCAGCAAAAGTATGCAGGCATAGGACACAGCCCTTGCCACGCCCCCTTAAAGGAGAATTGTACAAAAAAATAAGATTGGTTAAACCCACAAGTGCTTTTTTTACCACTTACAAATGCAGCAATTTAGAAATCAGATGAAAGGTTTAGCACTGGGAAACACTTTTTGATGGATAAAAAGTGCATTTTATATACATCTGTATAGATCAGACCAAAATGAGGGACAAATGAGAAGAATGAGGGACAGAGGAACATTGCTCCAAATCAGGGACAGTCCCTCGAAATCAGAGACAGTTGGGAGGTATGGATTACCCCATCCACACAAGCAAGGTGGTTGTAGGAATCCTCCCTACTGTTATTGTATTCTGAGAGCAGGAACTCCTCCGCTGTCAGTATACAATGATCAGCGCTGCAGCCAATCAGCTCAATAAACCTGATCGAAGGAAAATTTTCCCAACAAGCCGATTCAAAATAAGTCTATCATTAGATCAACTTCTCTGGAACGGGAATTTCCATAGATGGATCGAAATTCAGATGGCCCCTGCTGAATCGATTTAATTTCGAATCGATTTAATACCTTGATATGCCCCATAGTATATTGTAATATTACAGAACTTACTGTAACACTTCCTGTGGAATGATGAGACGGTTAAATCGGAGATGCTCTCGAAGATCACTTAGGTGGTTCATGTAGGAAACTTTCTTGCCAAACTTGTGACTGAATTAAAAGAGAATATTACTAATTAAGAAGACTTTTAAAACCAAAATAAAAAGCACAGTGGTGAAATCACAATCGATTTAAACTTGAAAATATAAACAAAACTACTTCTCTGCATCTGCTGTAACCTTAGAAAGTGACATATTTTAGATTGGTAACTCCAGCCAAACGGATACACTCATCAAATACATATATGAACTGTGAGGCCGCGTACACACGGTCGTTCCAAACCGATGAGAATGGTCCATTTCCATCAGTTCACCGCTGAAGTGGCCTGATGGTCTGATGTGTGTACACACCATCTTTCCAAAAACCGATCGGGTCAGAACACAGTGAAGTCAAACACACGACGTGCTGAATAAAACGAAGTTCAATGCTTCCAAGCATGCGTCGACTTGATTCTGAGCATGCGTGGGTTTTGAACCGATGCTTTCTGTACTAACCATCGGTTTGGACCGATCGGGCAGCGGGCCATCGGTTCGATTTTGAAGCATGTTTTAAAATTTTGGCCCGAAGGAAAACAGACCGATGGGCTATACACACCGTCGGTTTGGACCGATGAAACTGAACCTCGGTCCATTCTCATTGGTTTTGTCCGACCGTGTGTACGCGGTCTAATACTGCCAAATGATTTCTATTTTTGTCCATCCAGTCCTGAGATACAAGCAGCTCTGTACAGCCAGGCTGGTGACTTGACCTTTCTCATCATCAGGTAAGAATAAAATGCCAGGTTACACGTGCTTCAATGTACTTTACCAAAAGCACTGCAAAATGAACAAAAGCAGATATGGATAGTTGTAAACCGGGCCTAATTATTTTAATGAATAATTCCATAAATGAAAAAACAATGTTTTCTTTATATCTACCTGGAGTTCAGATTTAAAGGTTTGGAGTTGTTAAAAAAAACAAACATACTCACCTCTGTGCTCCAGCATTGGTGTTGCAGCTATCCCCTGCCAGCTCTAAACCCGAGGACTGAGCGATCACATGACGTTAATTGCTTAGTTCTTGGTCAGCTCCAAGCAGAGAATGGTGACTGTCAGTCACCGCTCTCCCCTCTGCCCCTCCAGTGCTCACTGGGGCGCCACACTGGAGAGGGGGCGGGAGTGGCTGGCTCCAAATCTTATCCACGTGCTGAGAGGCTGAGTCAGCTGCTGATCAGCCATCTGGGTGGATCCCGACAATATGGTCAGCAGGCTTTAGCCCGATTGCTAGACAAGCAATCACACTAGGTTCACACTGTTTCACCGCATTTAATTCTCATGACAGGAAAGTGTGACTGGCTATCAATGCAGCTGGTTCACACACCCCTGGGGCAGCTGCAGTCTGAATTGCAAAAGGGACCTGTGCGTCTTCTGGTCTGTTTCAGGTGTGAATTCGGCCAAAAATTCGGACCTAATTTGCAGCTGAAACAGTGACCAGACATACACTTATGCATTGTACACACGACCGTTTTTTACGACGAGAAAACTGCCATTTTTTATATTGGTCGAGAAAACCGGCCGTGTTTATGCTCCCTAGCAGTTTTCTCGATGAAAAAACTGCCCGCAAAAAAGTTGAAACCAGCTCTCTTTTTTCTCGTCGTATTTCCCATCAGTCTTTTTCTTGTCACGAAAAACGGTCGTGTGTATGCTTTTCCGAGGGGGAAAAAAACGCGCATGCTCAAAATCAAGTATGCAGCCTAAAAGCAGCCCAAAGGGAAAGGAAAGGAACTTCCCCTTTATAGTCCCGTCGTATGTGTTGTACGTCACCGCGCTTTGGTCGAATTTTTTTTGCATGAACGTGTGTATGCAGGCTGGAGAGGAATCACGTCGTGAAAAACGACTGCTTTTTGAACGTCAGGAAAAACGATGGTGTGTACGCGGAATAAGGGTTGCCACCTTTTCTTCAAGCCAAACGCGAACACTTTAGCAGCCTGGGACACCTTTGGGTGCCCCAAGGAGAGTAGTAAAACAGTGGGTGTGGCCTAATTGATCTTGACATCATCCCCCCAGTAATGCCAAACCTGCCCCCACACAGCTGCCCGCAGCAATATCTCCACTTTAGCCCCAAATTACCAGTATGCAGTGCGGGGAACCGCATGTGATTTTCAGCAAGAATTACACCGCATTCCTGTTCAAATCACATGCAAATTTTCAGCAGTGCAATTAGAGCCGTTATTCTGTTTGGCTCAAATTGCACCTAATTTGTATAAAAAATATGCAGGATCCTTTTTTTTGGTCGCACCGGATTCGGATCGCACTGCGTTTTGCGAACCAATTTCAGGGCGTCGCTAAATTAACATACACACCCACATCGATTCACATAAATGGGGTGCGACTTACATGTGGTGCGGAGTCAAACAGAACTCGCTGTGAATTCCGCACTGCATCAAGTGTGAACCGGGGCTAAGCAAAATTGAACCTGATCAAATCAACTGCGTTCACTCACCTTATCACTGGCTTGAATATTTTCCACAGAACTTTGATAAAGTTAGTTGGATGCACAACATAAAGCGCCTTTAGATTCTTCTTATACCTGTGGAGGAAGAAACAACTTCTCAATGTGTACATCAAGCCAAATATTTTGTTCTAGTTTTGGATAGAATGCAGAAAGATTAATACACCTGTTGGGTTTCTACTGCTCCCTGCGGCTACATTAGAGAGATCTCCCCTCACTTCCTGTCCTGCTTACAGTGTTTTACCCAACAGGAAGTTAAGAAAAATCGTCAACAGGGACGACAGCAAAAAAACAAAAAATTTCCCATGACCGTAAACAAATAACTAAAAATACACAATAGAGTAAAAAAAAAAAAAACACCGCCACTGCATCCTTCACAAGGAGAGAGAGCAGCAGTGATCAGTCTTTATTACAGGAAGCTCCTGCACAGAAGAAACTTTCACACCGGAATATTGCAAAGACCTGGAAGAAATACACAAAGCACACTAGTAGCTGGATTCAGAGAGACCGGCTTAATGTTGAGGCGGCGTAGCGTATCGCATATACGCTATGCCGCCGTAAAACAGAGAGGCAAGTGCTGTATTCACAAAGCACTTGCCTCCTAAGTTACGGCGGCATAGCGTAAATGGGCCGGCCTAAGCGCGCCTAATTCAAATGAGGAACAGGGGGGCGTGTTTTATGTAAATGATTAGTGACCTGACGTGATTGACGTTTTTTACGAACGGCGCATGCGCCGTCCATGGACATGGCCGTCCCAGTGTGCATTGCTCCAAAGTACGCCGTTTAGACGTGAACGTAAATTACGTCCAGCCCTATTCGCGTACGACTTACGCAAACGACGTAAAAAGATAGGCCTGTTCCGACGTCCATACCTTGCATGGGCTGCGCCACCTAGGGAGCAGCTTTATCTTTACGCCGGCGTATCTCTAACGTAAACGGCGTGACTAATTGCGACGGGCGCACGAACGTTCGTGAATCGGCGTATCTTGCTCATTTGCATATTCAACGCTGCAAACAACGGAAGCGCCACCTAGCGGCCAGCGTAAATATACACCCTAAGATACAACGGCATAGGAGACTTACGCCGCTTGTATCTTAGCCTAATTTAAGCGTATCTGGTATCCAGAATACGCTTAAATTTACGACGGCGTAGATTCAGAGTTACGACGGCGTATCTACTTATACGCCGGAGTAACTGTATCTGAATCTGGCTATAAGATTCAAATAAGAATGCACAGGACTCTTATATTTAGATAATATTTGCTTATCCCAGAGTTCATCTTTAGGGCCAGTTCACACCACATGCAGTCCAGTGCGTTTTTCTTCTGCATCAAAGACACATGGAGAGTAGGTTATATGGTTTCCAATGGCATTGTTTACACCAGTGCAGTCAGTTCCAGAAGAAAAGGCAGAATATGCTGAATTTTTCCTGCACTGGAACGCATCAAAAAGGCAACAAAAATGCACCAGAACGCATACAAAATGCAGAAACACACCCGGAATGGATCTCAAGTGCGTTTTTTGTTGTGTGAACTGGCCCTGAATGAAATAAATAAAATTACAAGATTATCTTTTTTTCCCCAAGCAGCTCTGAGAGCGAAATTGTTTTATCCGTCATGGTCTATGTGATGGAGGTGCATCAGGTGTATACCCATTGTCTAAATATTTTCAGCTTTCCCATCTCAGAACATTGGGAGGTAAGCGTGACCTTAGCGGACAATAAAAAGGCCCGCAGAGTATTGTCATTTACATGTCCTTAGGCCAGTGTGATCTCTACACAAACGTTTTGCAAACCAAAGAAAAAAAAACGGAAGAAAAAAAATGCAGTTTCTGGTTTTCACATGTGAGCTTCACCATATCTACTTCCATTATTCACTCATCACTTTGAAGCGCGTACGTCGGCGATGCGTGGATCCCCTCTACGCCAATGACAGTGAAATTATTGGGGTTATTTTATCATCTGTCCCTATGAAGTCTCAGAAGGCTGTGATATCCTGATTTCAGCGATGCAATTGTCAGAAAAACAGTCAGGCACAAAAAAGGCCATCAAAGACTTTCATCAAAAAAAAACAAAAAACTCAATAGTTTTCTAGCCAAATAAGATGAAACAAGTGTTTGAAGGGCCCTGTTCTGTATACGTGTCACGTCGTGTTATTCCAGCCTTCCAGATAGTGATCTGCATTGTTATTATAGATGATAGTGAGCTGGTGAAAAGTGGCTTTATAATGAGATCCAGTGCTACTGAGAGCGCTGAGATGATCTGACTACATATCTTCCTAATGTCCTTCCTATGAAGCGAAATCTCTCTGCTCCCATTTCTTCCACAAATGTTTCCCTTTTACTTCTGATCTATTTCAGTACTGAACTTGAAATTATTACTTAAAATGATTCTGCGGCTTTATTGAAAGATGAAATTAAAGCCATCTCTGCAAAGAATATAGTATTATCAGAAACCAATACTACCAGTGTCAGTGGAATAATAATATTCCCCGGTTGTTCTCAGTGCTTCCCCCTGCTAACTTATACAGTAAAACCTTGGTTTGAGAGCAACTTGGTTTGAGAGCGTTTTGCAAGACAAGCAAAATTTAATACATTTTTACTTGATATACTGTACAAGCTTGATATACAAGTAGCGTCATGTCACAACTGAGTATAAAAGAAAAGAAAGGCGCCCCTAAGTGTAGCAATACAGTTACATTTAATAAGGGTACCACCCTTTAAAAACTCACATGGTTAACCACTTGCCGACCAGCCCGGCGTCATTTTACTGCGGCAGATCGGCAAAATCCCGCGAACCGTCGTAGCTGTACGTCGGTCCCTTTAAGCGGGATAGCAGGCGTGTGCACGCCCGCTGCATCGCGGGGGTGCCGATGCTCATGACCGATCGTGAACACGAGAGGCAGAACAGGGACGTGTGTGTGTGTAAACACACACATCCCTGTTCTGTCAGGAGAGACAGATCGTGAGTTCCTAATAAAAATAAATAATAAAAAATGCCATAAATCTATTCCCTATTTTGACGCTATAACTTTTGCGCAAACCAATCAATATATGCTTATTGCGATTTTTTTTACCAAAAATATGTATACATATCGGCCTAAATTGAGGAAAAAATTTGCTTTTTAAAAATTTTTTTTTTTTTAAAACTAGGGATATTTATATAGCAAAAAGTACAAAATATTGTGTTTTTGTTTATAGCGCAAAAAATAAATAAAAATAAAACAAAAGTCGCAGAGATGATCAAATACATCCAACAGAAAGCTCTATTTGTGGGAAAAAAAGGACGTCAATTTTGTTTGGGTACAGCGGCGCACGACCGCGCAATTGTCAGTTAAAGGGACGCAGTGCAGAATTGCAAAAAATGGCCTGGTCACGGAGCAGCCAATTCTTCCGGGGCTGAAGTGGTTAATGATTAAAAAAGAGACATCAAGTATGCAGGCACCTGGGGTAAAACTGTCCACATAGAGCGTTCTCCTCACCGCAATTGACGTCGTCCCTTCCACACTCAGCGGGGGACAGAAACATGCCTAGTTTAAAGCCTAGCACACACGGGCTGACTGTCAGCCGGTTCAATAGAAACTGGCTGACATTCAGGCCTGTGTGTATAGCAGCTGGTCGGACAGAAGCCCACCTGCCTGCTCCCGGTCAGTGTGCTCAGCCAATGGCTGAGAGCCCTGACCAAAGTAATCTGGTAGGGGAACCGTCCTCCTTTCAAAACACAATAGCTCAGCGGGGAGATCGTCATACTAACATCGGATTGTTAGTACAGTGGCTTCGACGTGAGCTGTCAGTTTCTTTTTGTTCAACCCTCTGGTTTGAACGGAAAAAAAAAAATCGTGTGTTTGTGTACCAGGCTTAAATGCTACCTGAGGCAGTATTTTTTACTGTTTAGGCAGCAATTAACCTAGGCACTTGTTCTAGCTTGGTGAACTGTGGGAAGGCTGCCCAGCAGACATCATACCAACTTTTGATCCAGGTATACTTCGGCTGCACTCCATTTTTTACACTGATAACACTTTGACCCAGCTGCCAGCATCCTAGTAACTAGTGATAGTAATGTGCGTCATTGGTTGCCAAGATTCTGTTGGCAGGGCATTGGTAGGTCTAGGTTTTTCCCAAGCTGACAAAACAGTATGTGAGGGAAAAGCCCCATTCCCCGTTCCAACTTGATGGGAGGCAGAGCCAACAGGAAGGGAGAGGAGTTTTCCCAACAAAGACACCTGCAGCATGAACATTTTTTTTTCTAGTACAGTGGGGAAGGTTTAGAACCTCCAACAGGATTTTATTGCTAAACTAAAAATCAATACAATGAATGTTTAACTCGACCATCAAAGGAGAAAACCTAAAAAAAATAAAATAGAAAAAAGGCAGGATGCTCAATCTTAAAGTAGACATCTGGGTATTTACATCTCCATCTCTCCCTGCCAACCACCTCCCACTACTCCCCCAGGTTTTTGATTTTAAAATAAAAAAAATCAACACTATATTTAAATCAGTGCATGCTTTATGCTGTATTAAATGTTTTCCAATGGAGTGAAAAAAGTGAGGAGCCAATTCCTCAGCATTTGATTGGCTGCTAGCAGAAACCATTAAAGGGCAAAAATAACACCGTCTTGTAGTTGATCTAAATGTGGCTGCTGTAAATAAATACTCCCTTAAAGTGATAATAAACCCTTACATAAGACCACTGAAATAACTAGTCTCAGGTGACAGTATACAGTAATGAATTAAATCTTCCTACATTAGCTGTACCTGTTTATCTGCACATTCTCTCCTCTACAGTCTTCCATAGTACACAAATCAGATGTTTTCTCAGCTTGCAGAAGGAAAGGGTGATCTGATGTCTCACAATGCCCAACATTGTATAATCTGTGACCTCAGTGGAGGAAATGGAAACACTACCCTCTACACAGTCTCATAAGAAATCATGCACAGCTGAAGCTTTCAATCACATGCTGTGTGTTGGAAGGGGCAGTGGATTGTGTGTCAAATACTGTCAGAAGTGAAATGCGGATAGGGGAAGGAGAAAGCAGAAAGGTTCCCCACTAAGTGTTATAGATAAGGGAAGTACACACTATAGAAGGATATGCTTTATTCATTTTTCTTTTCAGAGGTTTACAACCACTCTAATGCCCAGCTCCAGGAATTCAATAACATCTACTCTTTCAATGGTGCCCCCCTGCACTGCAAAGGTTGTGTGGTTTGCTGTAACAATGAGAAATACTTGCCTTATTCTGCACTTCAGTAGGGTTCTTCCAACGGTGCAACTAGTCCCCCGCAGCCTCCATTTTAAAGGCACTCTTGGCCAAACACTCGCCCCTACCACATACATTTAACCCTTGAAGTGTGGGCAAGGGGGAGAGGCCCACTGCAAGGGTAAATGTTTTTTCCAATTCCTGAGGTTGGCTTTAATAAGTAAAATATATCAACATACGTTATTTTACATTTTTCAGGCAATCTTGCTTTTCTTGATAATGGATCAGCAAACATGTAGCACACAAAATAGGGTCGCCCAGTGGCTAAATTTTACACTTAAACTGCATGCTTATATACAACTGCTCACTTATATACAAGCAACATACTTCCTGTCAAACGCCTTGTAGGCGCTCTGGAGCCAACTGAGAGATGGTTTATTGCGACTATTTAGGCCATAGTGAAAGTAGACAACGGTGTAGTCATTCTCCACATACTGGTCCAACGTATACTTCAGGTATCTGAAAACACAAAATAAAAGGCTATTATTTAAAACTGAATCATAGAACACTAATGGCACACAAAGACCATGCGGTCCAAACTACTATTATTAAAAAGTTGCAGGCTACAGGGTTGTCATCCTCTTCCTGACCAGAGTCCTTATCTGCAAAGGAGGGAGAGAGAGAGAGAGAGAGAGAGAGAGAGAGAGAGAGAGAGAGAGAGAGAGGACAAGGAAGGGAGGAATAGAGAATGGGGAAAAGGAAGGGGGGGAGAGGCGGCGAGACGATAGCGAAAGAATAAAGGGGGAAGATAGGAGAGAAAAAGAGGAAGGGGAATGGGGAGATAAGAGAGAAGGGGGAGGGGGTAGATAAGAGAGAAAATGAGGAGGGGAAGGATAAGTGAGAGATAAAGCAGAGAAGACTGGGCAGAGAAAAAGGAGGGGGGGATTAAAGCTGGAGATAGGAAGAAAGAAAAGAAGGAAAGAAAGGAAAGGAATGGAAAGAAGACGACTGGAGAGAGAAAGGGAGGAGGGGGAGGATAAGAGAGAGATACAGAAAGAAAATGAGGGGGGAAGATAAGAGGAGTGATAAAGAAAGGAGGGGACGACTGGAAAGAGAAATAGGAGGGGGAAGATAAGAGAGAGAGATACAAAAAAGAAAGGCGGAGAAGATTGGGGAGGGAAAGTGAAGAGGGGGAGGATCAAAGAGAGACAAAGAAAGGAAGAGAAGACTGGAGAGAGAGAGAAAGAGGAGGGGAGAGATAAGAGAAAGATAAATAAAGAGAGGAGGGGAGGATAAGAGAGCGATAAAGAGAGGAAAAGAAGACTGGAGAGAGAAAGAGAGGAGGGGGGGATAAGAGAGAGAGAGATAAAAAATAAAGGAGGGGAAGATTGGGGAGAGAAAGTTAGAAAGGGGAAGATGAGAGAGAGGGAGAGAGAGAGAGAGAGAGAGAGAGAGAGAGAGAGAGAGAGAGAGAGGGGGGGGGAGTAATAAGAACAGAGAGCGAGAGAGAGAGAGAAGATAGGAGAGTTATAAATAAAGTGAGAGACAACTTGGGAGAGCAAAAGAGGAGAGGGGGCAGATAAGAGTAATAAAGAAAGGAATAGAAGACTGAAGAGAGAAAGAGAGGAGGGGGAAGATGAGAGAGTGATAGAGAAAGAGAGAGAAGACTGGAGAGAGAGGTTTGGGGAGATAAGAGAGAGAGAGAAAAAAAACAAAGGAGGAGAAGATTGGGGAGAGAAAGTGAGAAGGGGGAGGATAAGAGAGAAAAAGAGAGGAATAGAAAACTGGAGAGAGAGAGAAATAGAGGAGGGGGAGATAAGAGAGTGATAAAGAAAGTGAAGAGAAGACTGGAGAGAGAAAGAGGAGGGGGCGATAAGAGAGAGATAACGAAAGAGGAGGGGAGGATAAGAGAGCGGTAAAGAGAGGAAGAGAAGACTGGGAGAGAAAGAGAGGAGGGGGCGCTAAGAAAGAGATAAAAAAGAAAGGAGAAGATTGGGGAGAGAAAGGGGAAGAAGGGAGAGAGAGCGAGAGAGAGAAAAAGTAATAAGAACAGAGAGAGAGAGGGAAATTAAGAGTGATAAAGAGAGTGAGAGAAAACTTGGGAGAGCAAAAGAGGAGTGGGGGGGCAGATAAGAGAGTAATAAAGAAAGGAATAGAAGACTGGAGCGAGAGGGGGGAAGATAAGAGAGTGATAAAGAAAGTGAAGATGGGGAAGATAAGAGAGTGATAAAGAAAGGAAGAGAAGACTGGAGAGAAAGAGGTTTGGGAAGATTAGAGAGAAAGAGAGAGAGAGAGAGAAAAGAAAGGAGGAGAAGATTGGGGAGAGAAAGTAAGAAGGTAGAAGATAAGAGAAAAAGAGTGAAATAGAGAAAGAAATAAACAAAGAGTAATAAGAAGAGAGAGAGAGTGAAAGATTATGAGAGGTGGGGCAAGGAGAGGGGAAAAGAATCTACAAATCTGAATCTAAAACAGCATAATCAAAAAATGCAAGTAAGTGATAGTCTCCTCCAGATGCATTATAAATACTGTATATGGGAATAATATTTCAAAATGTGTACTCTGTAAAAGCACTTAATAGCTTCTCTTTAACCTTACAAAACGTTATTTTTTATTCCAATTTCTTTAATGTTATAGCCTATAAATATCTACTAATTATGTAGACAGTGTGTTGCCTGCAGCCTCTGTACAAGTTATTACAAGTTGCCCTTAATTGACACCGTGACTGATGTCGCCCAAAACATACTTATTAGATGCGTCATTACCAGATGGAATCTGTAACTTCTAAGAAAATCAAGTTTTTGGGGATTTAAATTTTTTTTTGCGCAGTTCAGTCATTAGTTGCCAATTCCCTTGTGTTCAATTTGCAGAAAACAGGTTAAGAAAGCAAGAACTTCAAACGCTCGAGATCTTGCACAGGAAATTTCTGTCTATAGCCCACAAAGTGACATATTAAAAAACGTAGAAGTCGCTGGGGCAACTCAATTTTTTACCATGAGCCTTGGGCTATAATGTAAAGAGATTCAGCCTTCCCCAGGAAGAGTCAGAACTCATAAACATCTCCCTGACGCAAGGGTAAATGTTTTTTAGAAGTAAATATGAACTATGCAATAAGAATATTTATTGAAGGGAACTGATAAAGTCAGAGTTTTCTATAAATGATAAATTCCCTCAGTGCAGCAGATAAGGATCAGTGAATTCACTTATGTGGACAAGTTAGCTCTCAGTTATTTTGTGCACAAAATGAATTGTGAAAGGTGTATTTCCATTTAGTGGTATTATCCTTGAATGTATTCATATTTATGTGTATTGTTTATACTGTGGTTGCCACATAAAAGTGTTCTCTGTGGACAGCAGTTAAAGAGATTGTGTCACCAGACCATTCATTTCTTTTCCAATATTTTATTGTATTAGAATTGTCAAAAATATTCTTGTGACAACCAAGACAAGGTATGAATACTTCCATTTGGTTATGTAGCCCTTAACTCCCATATCAAATTTCTTTGTCATACATGCCATCATTATGCCAGTATATCATAACCATCTTCATCTTTTCCTTGCTGTCAAACAAATATATAGCCTCAGTCAGTTGGAGGCACAGGTATTGTTCTACATAACAACAGTATTTACAACAAATCACATTTAGTGGTGGTATTACTAATGCCACTAAATGACAGCTTCTGGTTGCCCACCCACTAGCTGGTTTGTTTCAAATTGTAAACAAGTCAGGGGACATCCATGGTAAGCTAAGTGACCTGCACATGCCCCACTTCACGTACAGGTGTAGGGCATCCCTCAAGCATGTTATTTAAAGGATTCGTGTACTTTTAATATTGCTCTTTACTTAAGGCCACATGAAAAGACCCCCCCCCCCCATTTTTGTCTCCTTTTTTTGCATTTGGTGCATGCCCACATGGCGATGCCCAGCTATTAATGTCCTTATTACTAAAAGATTGCAAATAAAAAAAATAAAAAATTACAATTACAAAAAAATTACAAGATTCAGCTCCTATAGACTTCAATCAGATGCTATGTTTGGGGTTTGTGGATTTTTTTCAAGTGCTCTGTGAACATCCAAACATTAGCCTAGTGTAGACATTCAAAAGCCCTGAGACTGCCACTAGGTCCACCATCTTGAATTTGATGTCAGTACGCACACACACAGCAAGGGAAGTTAGGATGTGTGTATACAATTTGTGTATATATATATATATATATATATATATATATATATATATATATATATATATATATATATATATATATATATATATACACATACACATACACATACACATATATACATACACACACACACACACACAGTTGTGCTCATAAGTTTACATAATTTATGATTTCTTTCCCATTTTAGAGAATATGAATGATAACACAAAAACTTTTCTTTCACTCATGGTTAGTGTTTGACTGAAGCCATTTATTATCAATCAACTTTACTCTTTTTAAATCCTAATGGCAACAGAAACTACCTAAATGACCCTGTTCAAAAGTTTACATACCCTGGTGATTGTGACCTGATAACATGCACACAAGTTGACACAAAGGGGTTTGAATGGCTATTAAAAGTAACCATCCTCAACCTGTGATCTGTTTGCTTGTAATTAAGTGTAAGTGTGTGTATTAAAGGTCAAGGAGTTCCTGACAGACCCTTGCATCTTTCATCCAGTGCTGCACTGACGTTTCTGGATTCTAAATCATAGGGAAAGCGAAAGAAATGTCAAAGGATCTGCAGGAAAAAGGTAGTTGAACTGTATAAAAACAGGGATATAAAAAGATATCCAAGGAATTGAGAATGCCAATCAGCAGTGTCCAAACTCTAATCAAGAAGTGGAAACGAGGGGTTCTGTTGAAACCAAACCACGGTCAGGTAGACCAACTAAAATTTCAGCCACAACTGCCAGGAAAATAGTTTGGGATGCAAAAGAAAACCCCACAAATAACTTCAGGTGAAATACAGGACTCTCTGAAAACATGTGGTGTGGCTGTTTCAAGATGCACAATAAGGAGGCACTTGAAGATCGATGGGCTGCATGGTCAAATCACCAGAAGAAAGTCATTACTGTGCAAATGCCACAAAGTATCCCGTTTACAATACGCCAAACAGCACAGAGACAAGCCTTAAACCTTCTGGCAAAAAGTCATTTGGAGTGATGAGACCAAAATTTTGCTTTTTGGCCACAACCAATAAGAGGAGTCAACAAAGCCTATTATGAAAGGTACGGAAGTGAATCGCTGTTGATTTGGGGATGCGTGGGCTACAAAGGCACAAGAAAGTTGGTCAAAATTGTTGGCAAGATGAATGCAGTATGTTATCAAAAAATACTGAACGAACATTTGCATTCATCAGCCAGGAAGCTGCGCATGGGATGTATTTGGACAATCCAACATGACAATGATCCAAAACACAAGGCCAAGACGACCTGTCATTGGCTACAGCAGAATAAAGTGAAGGTTCTGGAGGGCCATCTCAGTCTTCTGACCTCAATATCATTGAGCCACTCTGGGGGGATCTCAAATGTGCAATTCTTGCAAGACAGCCCAAGAATTTACAGGAACTGTAGGCTTTTTGCCAAGAGGAGTGGGCAGCTTTACCATCTGAGAAGATAAAGAGCCTCATCCACAAATACTACAAAAGACTTCAAGCTGTCATTGATGTTAAAGGGGCAATACACAGTATTAAGAACTAGGGGAATGTACATTTTTGATCAGGGTCATTTGGGTAGTTTCTGTTGCCATTATGATTAAAAAGAGTAAACACAGTTGATTAATAATAAATGGCATCAGCCAAATACTAACCATGAGTGAAAGAAAAGTTTTTGTGTTATCATTCATATTCTCTGAAAAATGGCCAATAAATCATAAATTCTGCCAGGGTATGTAACTGTGTGTGCGCAACTGTGTATATATATATATATATATATATATATATATATATATATATATATATATACACACACACACACACACATATATACATACATACACACACACACACACACACACATATATACAGTGTATGTGTGTTTTACATATGTTTTACATATATACACACTGATTGTACGCATTGATCAATAAGTCACAATAATTCAAAGGCAAACAAATATTACTGTGTAGAGGTTGGATTAGCTATGACCCATACTCTAGCAGACGGGCGTGATCAATCTCATGACATGGCGGTAAGCGAAAACAACTGAACGTAATCACGGTCCGACCTGAGTTATCATCACCTAGAAAACACAGAAATTCTTTCATTAGACAATTGGACTGTTGGGTTTCTTACCAGTTTTCTCTTTTTGCATTCTTATAATACTTTGTAAATCTACAAGAATGGTCAGTCACATTTCTTAGCATTTGGTTTTTATGGTGCAAGATTTACACCAAATACTTCCTCCTAAATTACACACACACACACACACACACACACACACACACACACACACACATATATATATATATATATATATATATATATATATATATATATATATATATATATATATATATATATATATATATATATATATATATATATATATATATATATATATATATATATATATTAAAAAAAAATCAACATAAAGCAAAGAAGCTATTGCCCACTCATGCTTTTACAAAGGTGCATCAAAGCAATTAAATTATCAGATGTTCTGATTGAAACGCATGGCTCCTCAACGAGCCAGGACTGACATAGACTCAAACGTTTAGCTTGGAGGAGAATAGATCTGTGAATAGATTTCAAGAGCAGGAGATTTGATTACACAGGGCGTTCACAGCATAGCAGTAAAGTATCTCAGCCGAAGCTGTAGAGAGTGGGGTCTACTTTGCTATCTGCTGGCTACAAATGTATACCGTATACAAAACATTCTGGGGCAGATCCACAAACCTTTGCGCCGGGCGCAGCGTATCTAAGATACACTACGCCGCCGTAACATTTTTTTTTGTTTTCGAATCCTCAAAGAATTTGCACGGTAAGTTACGGCGGCATAGTGTATCTTTGGCGGCGTAAGGGCGCGGGATTCAAATTGATGTAATGGGGGCGTGTTTTATGTAAATACGTCGTGACCCGACGTAAACAAAGTTTTTTTTAACTGCGCATGCGTCGTCCGTGGGGGTATCCCAGTGCGCATGCTCGAAATTAACCCGGAACAAGCCAATGCTTCCAACGGTGACGTCATTCTACGCAAATCCCTATTCGCGAACGACTTACGCAAACTACGTAAAAATTTCAAAATTGTACACGGGAACGACGGCCATACTTAACATTGAGTATGCCTCATAACAGCAGCTTTAACTATAAGCCGGAAAAAGCCGAACGCAAACGACGTAAAAAAATGCGCCGGCCGGTCGTACGTTCGTGGATCGCCGTAACTAGCTAATTTGCATACTCGATGCGGAATTCGACGGAAACGGCACCTAGAGGCTGCCGAAAAATTGCAGCTTAGATCCGACGGCGTACTAAGAAGTACGCCTGTCGGATCTAGCCGAGATGCCGTTGTATCTTGTTTTGAGGATACAAAACAAAGATACGACGCGCAAAATTTGAAATTATGCGGTGTATCAGTAGATACGCCGGCGTACTTTCTTTGTGGATCTGCCCCTCTGTCTTTACGTTTACCTGGCTAAATGGAAATAAACATTTAAAATTAATATTTTTATTTAGCTCTTAACATAAAAAAAAAACTATTTATGCGCTCACTGATAATACGCTGCAAGGTTTCTTCAAAGAACTACTGTATTTACCTTGGTGTGACTTCCCAAAATAAATCAGACCCTCTTCTGAAATGAGATGCATGTTGCGGAGCTTTGATCTGTTCAGTTCTAAAAATCTAATTAGCTTAAAAATCTATTACCAGACCCTGAATGTTTGTTTAAATGATATTATACTTAAGAATTGGCTAATCCGGTAAAATACAGCACAAACATCTCTGGGAGTTCAGGCTCCGAGACCGGGCTGCAATGTGGAAGGAATGCATAAAAGGTTTTGTGGTAACGGTTCTGCACTTTCATATCCACAATACACAGCCACTCTGCCGCTTTGATAAAGGCCAAAATATTTTTTTAGTTTCAAATATTTTATGGAATTTTATAAATTATCAACAAAATTCCATTAAAAGAGCATATACAATAATATAATATAACTAGATATTCCATTAACAGAACATGTACAATAGTATAGTAGAGAAAGGCATAATCATTCAGGAAAGTAACTCTTATAAAAGTAAATGAAAATAGATAACCTAGCGGATTGTAGGATAAGATTATGTTACATGAAGTGTCATAATCATAGCTTCATGGCAGCTATTTGACGACAAGTAATTGGGAAAATAAGTTGAATGAAATAATATAATATAATATAATGATGTCATCTATGAAGAGAATATAATTGAATGAACCTATAAAGAAATATAAAGTTAATGAGGCAGATCCACAAAAGAATTACGCCGGCGTATCTCTGGATACACCGCGTAATTTCAAATTTTGCGCGTCGTATCTTTGTTTTGTATCTACAAAACAAGATACGACTGCATCTCGGATCGATCCGACAGGCGTACGTCTTGGTACGCCGTCGGATCTTAGATGCAATTTTTCGGCGACCGCTAGGTGGCCTTTCCGTCGAAATCCGCGTCGAGTATGCAAATTAGCTAGTTACGGCGATCCACGAACGTACGTCCGGCCGGCGCATTTTTTTACATCGTTTGCGTTTGGCTTTTTCCGGCGTATAGTTAAAGCTGCTATATGGTGGCTCAATGTTAAGTATGGCCGTCGTTCCTGCCTCGCATTTTGAATTTTTTACGCCGTTTGCGTAAGTCGTTTGCGAATAGGGATTTGCGTAGAATGACGTCACCGTCGTGAGCATTGGCTTGTTCCGGGTTAATTTCGAGCATGCGCACTGGGATACCCCCATGGACGGCGCATGCAGTTAAAAAAAAACGTTGTTTACGTCGGGTCACAACGTATTTACATAAAACACGCCCCCATCACAGAGATTTGAATGCCGCGCCATTACGCTGCCAAAGATACACTACGCCGCCGTAACTAACGGCGCAAATTCTTTGAGGATTCGAAAAATAAAAATAAAATAAGTTACGGCGGCGTAGTGTATCTTAGATACGCTGCGCCCGGCGGAGAGATGCGCCGCTGTACGTGGATCTGGCCCAATGTGTTTTAGAATAGCTGGGGGAATAAATTAGGCTAAACCAAGTTCCTTCTCTTGGCTTGGCTTAATCTGGTGTGAGGGTCAAAAGCCAAAATATTTTTTTATTTAGTTTACAATAGGAATAGAGGCACTGTCATGTTATAACTGCTACCTTAGCTCCCGTTCACATCGGTGTAATTTTTCGTTTGGTTTGACAGTTCCAAATCGCATGACAAATCGTACCCCATTGTCAGCAATGGAACTGTTCAAATTGCCGGAAATCATGTCGCAGCGACTTTGAAAGATTCCTCCGCTACTTCCTGCCGGATTCATTGCGACTTGCGAAAACTTCTGCCGTATGAAGTCGCAAGCTGGCAGTGCAAATCGAACTGATGTGTGGCTTTGAAATCGCGCTGAAGTAGCGCGATTTCAAAGACACTCTGGTGTGAATGGGGGCTTACTCCCCAGTGGGGAGATTGTCACCTACCTGGATGGCCAGCAAACAGGACTGGTTGACAATGTTACTTCATATCATTTAACTTATATAACTTTACTTATATTATATTTCATCTGTGTTTTTACAGTTGTTACAGGAATAGAAGGGAAACCCTACAACTGGGACACTTGCTCCAGTGACAACTAAAAGGTAATGCCACTGTACTTGGAGAGATTGCCTCTCACTTCCTGTTGTGTCCCTAAGACAGGAAGCAAGGGGGCACAAAAAAGAAAATGGCAGGGGTTCTAACCATTCTTTTTTACAAATGGAAAACATTTGAGCTTTAGATTTAAGCATGCAATTTATGTGTTCCAGTGCGTTTTTTATGTGTTTTACTGTTCCAATACAGTCCAGTGCAGGAAAAAATGCAGCATGTTCTACTTTTTTTTGTTCTGGAACTGAAAAGCCCTGGAACTTACTGCACTGCTGTGAACTATGCCATTGGAAACCATATAACCTTCTTTCCATGCGTTTTCGATGCAGAAAACAAAACCACTGTAATGCATGTGGTGTGAACTGGCCCTAAATGTAAATTGAAGCAAAACTCCAGCTTACACTTAGTTACAGCAAACAGTTTTCCTTTTGGGATAAAGGTTGTACATGAATAAATAAAAGCTGATCATTTTAATCATCAGTGTCAATGTTAAAGTACAACTAAAGGCAAAACTTTTTTTTTAGTTTTGGATGGAGTAGAGAGTGATAAGAACACCCGTCAGGGTTTTATTGCTGTCTGTGTCCCCGTTGGGGATAGGAGGGGGGGGGGGGGGTTAATCTGACTTTCTGTTTTGGCTATGGGACAGGAAGTGAAAGGAAATCTATTTGGGACACAGATGTTAAACATTAAACTGGTAGAGGTTATAACCCTCCTTTAGGCCCCGTACACACGTCCGAGAAACTCGACAGGCAAAACACATTGTTTTGCTCGTCGAGTTCCTTGTGAAGCCGCTGAGGATCTCGGCGAGCCAACTTTTCCCATTGACTAACGAGGAAATAGAGAACATGTTCTCTTTTTGGCCCGACGAGATCCTCATCGGTTTCCTCGGTGAAAAGTGTACACACGACCGGTTTTCTCGGCAGAATGCGTCTCCCATCGAGTTTCTGGCTGAATTCTGCCGAGAAACTCGGTCGTGTGTACGGGGCCTCACTCTAGCCAAAATGAAAAATAAAAGTTAAACGATTTGCGGTTTTTAATCTGCCCAACAACAAATTGGCAAAAAAGAATAAAAAACGCAAATTGCGGCAAAATCACGACAAAAATGCACTACATTCTTTTCTGCAGCTTCTCCATTGAAGTCTATGGAACCGAAAAAAAAAAAAAAAAAGCAGTTTTGGATTTAAGGCTCCATTCACATGTGAGCATAACGATTTACTTTACAGCATTTTACAGCTTCGGGTGTTTTTGTTCAGCCAAAAGAAAGCACTAGGGGGAAATTAGGGGTGGAGAGCTGCTGTTTGAGCGGAAAACACTCGTAAACTGCTCATAAAACGTTCAAGTCAGGCGTTTCTATTGAAGTCTATGGGGCAAATAACGCCTGTAATCTGCCAAAAAAAAAATTGCGTTTCAGGCTTTTGCTTCAGGCGACAAAATGCTTAGATACTACCTGGGGCCATTCAAATGATTGAGATTTGGCTTGTTGAGCGTTAAGCTTTAAGTAGAAAATCGCTCAGGTGTGAATGGGGCCTAAAAAAGTCCCTGGCCCTTTCCAAAAATGCAGCTGCTGAAAAAAAAAAGCATAGATGTGAAAGTGCCCCCGTAGGAAACAATGTTATAATGGCCTGTAGTGGGTTTCTGCACAAAGCAAAAAGCACCAAAAAATGCATAGGTGTGAACCAGGCCTAAGGGCCCTTTCACACGTACGGACCGTATGTCCGCATTTTCATCCGTCCGTTTGCGGATGAAAACGGGACATACATGGGTCCCTATGTGATTACGGGTGTCAGCGGTCCGTGTGAAAGGGCCCTAAGTCTGCACAGATTCCCAATATACATGTGACACATGCAAGGGTGACCCTATGCGTTTGTGATAAACCCTCTCGATTTTCTCCTGGATGCAGCCATCACAACTGCTACTTCTGATATATATTTATATTTTATGATGTCTTTTAAAATTGTATACATTTTATGATATGATTTATGTGCTACTTGTCTTAAAGTCCAACATACACCTTTTTCTTTTTAGGTGTAGCCATGATGTCTCCTTAGGCTCCATTCACACTAATGCGTTTTTTGGTGCATTTTGCAGAAATGCAGGGAAATTTTTTAACATTGTTTCCTATGGAACAGGTTCACATCAATGCTTTTTTGTGCCTCTGCGTTTTTGGAAAGGGTCGGGGACTTTTTTCCTGCAAAAAGCAGTGTTTTGCATGTAATAGAATTCAACCGACCTGCATCTAAAACGCAAGTACTGCGTTTTTACCGCGATTTTGCCGCGATTTGCATTTTTTTTTGTAACCCGTTTATAGCTGGTTGTTAAAGGAAAAAAAAAATTGCCAGCTAAAAAAAAATGCAAATCGCGGTAAAATCGCCGTAAAAACGCTCAAAAGCAACATGCATAGGTGTGAATCGAGCCTTAACCTGCCTGGCGGTGTTCCCGAGTCTGACTCGGGGTTAGATTTTCCCGCTGCGAGCGGTAACCTCGAGTCAGACTCGGGCTTGCCTCGCTAGATCCACAGGCAAAGTTACTTACCTTGTCCCTGGATCCAGCGATGCCACCGCGCTGTGTGAGCGAGCGGGACCTCGCTCGATTCACATAGTGCCTCCGTGTGACGCCGATCTCCGTTCCCTGCGACGTTACGACGCACGGGGACGGAGAACGGCGCCAAATTCAAAAAAGTAAACAAACACTATACATACAGTATACTGTAATCTTATAGATTACAGTACTGTATGTAAAAAAAAACACCCCCCCCTTGTCCCTAGTGGTCTGTCCTCTGTCATGCATGTCATTTTATATAATAAAAACGTTTCTTTCTCCCTGCAAACTGTAGATTGTCCATAGCAACCAAAAGTGTCCTTTTATGTCAAAAATGGTTTTAGAGCAGCTAGAAAACAGCGATAATAAATTATAATCACTTGCAGAATTGTGCGGTAGCGATTTGTGGGGAAATTCGTCATAAAAAAATAAAAGTAATGACAGCGACAATTCTGCAACTGAGCAAATTTCAGTGATTTTGAGTTGATTACATTATTGAATAATTTTTATTATAATTATATTATTATTTGTTAAAATGTATTTATAATTATTTATTATATTATAATTTATAATTTTGTTTTTAAAAAAAATTCATACCCGGGTTGCCTACTAGACTCTTGTTTGGTCAGATTTAAGTGAGCTATTCCTAAGAATTACAGGCCTACAGTATAAAACGCCAAATTTCCTTGCAAATAATGGTACCGCTTTCAGCACCTTTTTTCTGAATGAATCATACCGCCAGGGAGGTTAATAATCATATAAATAAATAAGGAGGTGTAGTCTATGTATAGGACACACTGCAGATTAAATTTAGAATTTAAGAATTTTAGAATGCGGATAGAATTATTGACTTCATAATTTGAGTTCTCTGTACAACTTTCATGAATGGAATTCATATTCTGTACTACTGTAAAGGCCGTCATACATATCTCAATTTTTTTCTTGTTTTGCTAACAGTAATCTGCACTGCGACTGCCTGACTAAAATGGTGCTTATGAACGGCAGTCAACCCACGCCTCAAAATGGGTCCTTAAAGTGGTTGTAAACCCAACCACACAACATGCACCTACAGGTAAGCCTAGATTAAGGATTACCTGTAGGTGCAAGAAATATCTCCTTAACCTACACGGTTAAGGAGATATTTACCCCAAAAATTTGTCTATGGCGCATGCGTGCCATAGACAATGGCGCAGGTGCACTGGCAGGCCGACTCCATGAATGGAATCATGCCTGGATTGGGATGCATGCGTGGGAGTGATTTCATCGCCGCTCCGGTCAGTCACAGCGCCGGAGCGGCGATACAGGGAAAAGACATCGAGGCAAGATGGCGGCGAAGGGGAACGAGGAGCAGTTCGGCGGCTTCAATCTCAGGTAAGTCATTCATAATGAGCTAGTATGCGATGAATACTTGCTCATTATGCCTTTCTCTTGCAGGGTTTTTAAAAACAAAAATAAAAATACTGGGTTTACTTCCTCTTTAATTGGAGATTAGCAAGGCCTCCTAATGGTTTTGCCACATTACACATAGTAATGGTTCCACTGTACCCTAAAGATGGCCAGTCAGTAAATGCATTCCATTACCTTTACTTTACCTACCAGTGCATAAACACATCTGCTCATATCACACTTGTTGTCTACAACTTACCCGCTACATTAATTATACCATGACGGGCAATGTCATAGTATGGATCATTTACACTGACATCATTAAATTCTTGGGTTCCATCATCCGTGACTGTGACTCCACCCAACTGCGCCTGTTCTTCCTCATCTTTCTGCAGCTCTGAAAGAGTTACAAAAATACCATGGGATAATATAATTATACACTATATATATTATATATATATATATATATATATATATATATATATATATATATATACACACACATACATACACATACACACACATACATACATATATACACACACACATACATACAGTATCTCACAAAAGTGAGTACACCCCTTACATTTTTGTAAATATTTTAGTATATATTTTAAAATGACAAAACTGAAGAAATGATACTTTGCTACAATGTAAAGTAGTGAGTGTACAGCTTGTATAACAGTGTAAACTTGCTGTCCCCTTAAAAATAGCCCAACACACAGCCATTAATGTCTAAACTGCTGGCAACAAAAGTAAGTACACCCCTAAGTCAAAATGTCCAAATTGGACCCAATTAGCCATTTTCCCTCCCCAGTGTCATGTGACTCGTTAGTGTTACAAGGTCTCGGGTGTGAATAGGAAGCAGGTGTGGTAAATTTGGTGTTATCGCTCTCACTCTCTCATACTGGTCACTGGAAGTTCAACATGGCACCTCATGGCAAAGAACTCTCTGAGGATCTTTATAAAAATAATTGTTGCTCTACATAAAGATGGCCTAGGCTATAAGAAGATTGCCAAGACCCTGAAACTGAGCTGCAGCATAGTGGTCAAGACCATACAGTGGTTTAACAGGACATGTTCCACTCAGAACAGACCTCGCCATGGTCGACCAAAGAAGTTGAGTGCACATGCTCAGCGTCATATCCAGAGGTTGTCTTTGGGAAATAGACGTATCAGTGCTGCCAGCATTGCTGTAGAGGTTGAAGGGGTGGGGGGGTCAGCCTGTCAGTGATCAGACCATATACTGCACACTGCATCAAATTGGTCTGTCATCCCAGAAGGAAGCCTCTTATAAAGATGAGGCACAAGTAAGCCTGCAAACAGTTTGCTGAAGAAAAGTAGATTAAAGACATGGATAACTGGAACTATGTCCTGGGGTCTGATGAGACCAAGATAAACTTATTTGGTTCAGATGGTGTCAAGCATGTGTGGCGGCAACCAGGTGAGGAATACAAAGACAAGTGTGTCTTGCCTACAGTCAAGCATGATGGTGGGAGTGTCATGGTCTGGGGCTGCATGAGTGCTGCCAGCATTGGGGAGCTACAGTTCATTGAGGGAACCATGAATGCCAACATGTACTGTGACCTACTGAATCAGAGCATGATTCCCTCCCTTCAGAGACTGGGCCGCAGGGCAGTATTCCAACATGATAACGACCCCAAACACACCTCCAAGACGACCACTGCCTTGCTAAAGAAGCTGAGGGTAAAGGTGATGGACTGGCCAAGCATGTCTCCAGACCTAAACCCTATTGAGCATCTGTGGGGCATCCTTAAACGGAAGGTGGAGGAGCGCAAGGTCACTAACATCCACCAGCTCTGTGATGTCATCATGGAGGAGTGGAAGAGGACTCCAGGGGCAACCTGTGCAGCTCTGGTGAACTCCATGCCCAAGAGGGTTAAGGCAGTGCTGAAAAATAATGGTGGCCACACAAAATATTGACACTTTGGGCCCAATTTGGAAATTTTCACCACTGTTATACGAACTGTACACTCACTACTTTACATTGCAGCAAAGTGTCATTTCTTCAGTGTTGTCACAAGAAAAGATATAATAAAATATTTACAAAAATGTGAGGGGTGTACTCACTTTTGTGAGATACTGTGTGTGTAATATATATATATATATATATATATATATATATATATATATATATATATATATATATATATATACGCACACTTGTATCCCTTTAAATTACATACCTATTTCGGCTAGCTCCTCGAAGTCAATGGAGTTCATGCTCTGCATGTCAGTGTAGAGGGATGAAGGGAGCCACAGCACCCCCTGCCTGCAGAACTGGAAGGCAGCACAGGTGCACCTTCACACCTGCAAGAGAAAGAAATATGATGAAAGATAGGAACCCCCTCTGAAGAAATATTCACATTAACACAACTTTGCATGTAATTAATCTATGTATTTTATTTTATTTAAATTTAATTTAGATATATATATATACTATCTATCTATCTATCTATCTATATACACACACACACATATATATATCTCATACCCAAATTTCAATAAAATAAAGAATCTTAACAAAAGCGACCCCGCTTTAGCGTAATGTCAGCTACAGTGGGGACGCACTTTGCAGGGAGGCTGTCTTATGATTTCCCCCCATGCTCGTGCTGCCTGCGTGCCCCTTGCGGTGGGCATCGGCAGTGATCTGTGATCACTACGTCCTTTGGATTGGGCTAAAGAGCCAATCACGCCAGCTCTTTACCACGTGATCAGCTGTGTCCAATCACACCTGATCACAATGTAAACAGGATTTGCCGGCAATCCTCCCCTCATGCTGACATCGCATGAGAAGAGCCGAAAAGCAGCAAATCCACACAGGGGACATCTTCATTGACAATCAGGGCACTGATCATAGGTGTCCTGATGATCATTGCAGACCCAACAGTGCCCACCATTTATGCCAATCTATGCCCACCAGTGCTGCCAATCAGTGCCGCCTATCAGTGATGCCTATCAGTGCCACCTATAATTTCTGCCCATCAGTGCCACATATTAGTGCAGCCTCATCAGTGCACATGAGCGAAGAAAAAAATATTACTTTTTTTTTTATTTGTTTAGCAAAAAATAAAAATAAACATTGGTGAATAAATACCAGCAGAAAAAGCTCTGTCTTAAAGAAATGATAAAAATGTTATTTGGGTACAGTGTTGCATGACCGCACAATTTTCCTTAAACGTGCAACAGTACTAAAAGCTGACAACTAGCCTGGGCGGGAAGGGGTGGAAAGTGCCCAATGGGCAAGATGTTAAACAAAATTAGAATTCTGCTCAAATCTACTACTTCTAATACTACTACATTAGCACATGCTATTATGAAGTGGCACGAGATAGTGGTTCTGCAGAGAATAATGATTTATATAGATCAACCTTATTATATATTTACACGTTTCATATTGAAAAAAGCGCAAAATTAAATAAGTATTACATTTGTAAATAGCTTTTTAATGCTTTGTACCATTGCGGACAGCTGAAGTGTAAACAGAACAGTTGCAGTAGGTATTGGCGAATACAAAAAAATTGTATCTGTGCATTCCTAGTTTAGGGGGTAAATTTGGGTAATGCATTGACATACAGTACATTTTAAGTTAGCTAATAAAAGAAGAATAACATAACTCCAAGCCCTGTTTATTTTTTAAAACAGTACAACACCACTGCCATCATGCATGTACAAAATAGTTTTTTTTTTAAAACATTATCAGATGATAACAATACTAGTTTACATTAAAAACATAGCCAAATCATCAACTTGGTTTCCATGACAACCAACTCTGCTAATTGGGGGGTGGCAAGGGCATTAACTTCCACCTGGCGATTAATATGCACCAGCGTGTTAGCGTGGTGGAGCCTCCACCTTTCCCGGTCACTTATCACCTGTGTGTACATTGTCTGCAAATAATCATTTTCAAATTATGCAAAAAACACCAAGCGGCTAATCTGTTTGCTGTTTTACTTGCAAACTGTACAAAGCGTTAATGAGTGACTGGATGGTGCAATGCTAAATTAACACTCAAATAGAAATTCCATCTCTGGGGATTAAACGCTTTGAACCTAGCGGCTGCGTCGAGATTTTGTTAGAGGCGGTTAGAGTTTTAATTAAATTAACCTGACATGCTTCTGGACAAAAGGCCTCTTGTATTACCTCCATAGTTTCTAATTATAGTCTAATGCTCACCAGGGACTTACCGGGGTGTATTAAATTCCTTTCCTATTAAATAGGAGACAAAGAGGAGTGAAAACTCTGATGTGACAGCGCGATGTGCAGATTGCGTCCCAGAAGATTTTTTTTTTCTTGTTTGAGTTTTCAGTTACTCCAGTCAAGCACAGACACCTCCAGCAGTTAAAGGGTCACTGCCTGCCTGTTGAAGGGAATGCATTGTAGTAATTTTTCTTATCGTTTATAAATACAATAGTGGTCCATAATCTCATGTGCAAATATGATGAATAGTTTTTTCACTACACTACAAACATTTCTGGAAGAAAAAACCCTTATTTCTTCATTGCCGTTCCTCTTCTCTGCTCCTCCCTATACAGATGCTGAATTTGTGGGCGTTATATTTGTTTAGCAGTGGCAGAGCTCAGCGGCCACTCCCCTCCCCCTCATGTAGTGATCATGTCTGTTTGCCATTGATGTAATTGTGCACTAACATAATTAAAACAGGTGCCGTCCCATTGAGCCAATGACACAACATTTCCCCAGTCAGGGGTTCAGATCAAGTGATTAGATTGGTCCTTAATTTACACATGGGCAACTACGTGGGTGTTTACCACCGCGAGTCACCGCCACCTCCCGCATTTTCACGGGCTTTCAAACGTTGTGTCATTGGCTCAATGGAGATTACTTCCGGGTCTAAGACATGAGTCATGGCCGACCTGACAGGGGTTTCTCAATGTTTTTTTTTTTCTGGTCTAAGGTTGGAGGCTACGAGCCCAGCAGCCCATGCGCTTGGTTCTCCTCCAATCATAGACCTTTATTCTGAAACCTGTCTGATTGGTCAGTTTTCAGTTGAGTTTGGAGTGTTTTCTTATAAATATATGTACAATATGGGGGAGCAGGTTGATGCCCCAGTAGAAGTCCAAGTCGGATGAAACGCGTAGGGCTTGGTACGCCAATACCCATATTGTTTTTCCTCTTTTTATCTTTATTTGTGATCACTTTTAATGTCAATGTTTGTTTGGTTTTATAATATTAAAACCCAAATATATTTTTTAACCTGCACTATTGGAGTACCGTCTTTTCTTTCTCCTTGCATGATTTGTTGGAATACGTTTTTGCATCGTGCTGTCCATCGTGCCTGCATTGACCCCTTTTCCATCCCAAGCCATCTCAACATTTGTTGCAAACAGGGGATACACTGTGAGCTCTGATTTGTTCCACCCATCCAGGATACCATCCATCCAGCGTCCTCAGCTGAGGACTGTCGGGTCCTACGGCCAAGTTTCGTGGTTCCAACCATCCAGAGTCGCCAGACAAGTTGAGCTGATTCTTTTTGGGATCCCCTATGCCTGCATGATCTGCTGTCGCTGATAGGTAGGTCCATTCGTTCTGGTAAGCGTATTCCATCCATTTTCATTTAGTTGGAAGAAATTTCCCCATGATGATCCATGTGGTTACACGTTTATGGTCTTCACCGTCACTTCACATTTTATATTGATGGACATTATTATTTGTATTTTTTATGTGGACTTACTAGCACATTCACTTTAATTGCTTGGTTGTTTTGTTTCCATTTTTTCACTGTTTTACACTCAGTGATCATATTCACTCAGTGAGACCTTGAGTTTTCTCCTCAATCACCAGCGCTACATTTATAATTTTTTCATACATGATTTTCGTTCAATCAGCAGGTTAAATGAAAAAAACAACTCAATTACCCCATCCACACACTCAATGTGGATGGGAAAAAAAATAAAAAATAAATCGCTCCCACTGAGCTATTGTAGTCTTACAGTGGAGGGGGGATTTCCCTGCCATCAGAATATACTGATTAGCACTGCCAAATTACACCCCTGCTTCTCACCACTGATCATCGGTGGCTTTCAGTGAGATACTGAGGGGGGCAACTTTTAAAACGAGCATCCACAGCAGCATTCTGGGAATTGGTGAGAGAGCTATCCATCCATTATTGACATGGCTAGCAGAGACTGAGTCACTGAGAGCAGGACACCAAATGCACCCAACCCATACCGCATCTATACCAGCCCTATACTGCACCTATACCCAACTGTCACTGCATCTGATCCACACCTACAATGCACCTATATTACACCGATACAGCATCTTTACTGGAACTATACTGCACGCTGGTTTACTAAAACTGTCAAGTGCACTAGCGTTTCTTAAAGGGCCCCAGAGGTAGCCGGCAGAAGAACAACAAGTGTTTCTTTCATTTTTACGGACAGTGCACATTCAGTCAGTCTAGGCTTAGCATAGTCGCCATTGATGCACTTCAGCAGTATTGTCTCCTGTATTTAATAAATGAAGCCTTATGACTGCCCACTGCTGCACTTTATGCGACTTAGCTACTATTTATGCTTGTAAGCGGGTTGAAGTTACGCTAGTTAGTTTCTGCCCCAGACAGCCTTTCGCGGTTCTTTGGTTTGGGTGGGTTATCTTTAGGTCAGACCCACTGGTCCTGTGATATAAATGAGGAACAGTGGTTGTTACCCATAGTAACTGAAGTCGGTACCTGTTTCTTGGACATGGTATTAATATCGGCTACCAGATATTACTTTTAGTGATTTTCTGTGGTATTGCATGCTTTGTACACTCAACCTAGTGTGTCAGAGGGGCTGAAGTTCTTATGGAGTTAAAGGCAAAGAACAGAGGGCCCATCTTAACCAGCAGCTCCTGAAAAGTAGCGCTACAATAGAAATACATTTTTCTATGCACCCTTGCATTGAGAGTGTGTTTATCTTTGCAGATCAATGTAGCTCAATGGACATGGAAAATTGAGATTGTTAGCACAATGTTAACCCAACTTCATATATATTTATGTGACTTCAAATAGCCATTAAAATGTCATTTGTTTTTGCTTTCATATCCTACATGCTTGCTGTTCCATGTCTGTCTGTCTGTATATCTCAGAAGATATTTTTTATGTCTCATGAGCAACCTTTAGCAACAGCTGAAATTATGTTCCGTGATATCACCCAATATGTGAACAACATATCTAAAACTTGTTGCCACAATCAATTCCAATAAACCATAAAAATCTCACAGGAAAACGTTGAGTTTTTTCATCAAAGAGGTGATGACCTCCTCAGAGTGTGACACACGTTCTCTGTAGCCTTTCCTATCATCATGACATAAAACCCATGTACCCATTACTGATGGTCCAGAGAGTATCTACTGTCAGGGCCTGCGGAAGTCATGTATTCACTACTTTCCCTAACCGCTTGCCGACCAGCCATCGTCATTATACTGCGGCAGGTTGGCACGGCTGCGCGAATCGCCATAGGTGTACACCGGCCACTTTAAGAGCTCTAGGGGTCTGAATGCTGTATAAATGTCAATGGTCCCAAAAAAGTGTCAAAGGTGTCCGATCTGTCGGCCGCAATGTCGCAGTCCCACAACAAACAATTTTTTTTTTATAAAAATGCCATAAATCTATCCTCTATTTTGTAGACACTATGGCCCGGATTCTTAAAGCACTTACGCCAACGTATCTACTGATACGCCGCATAAGTGCAGGGATGCGCCATCGTATCTATGCGCCTGATTCTGCTATTAAAGTGGAGGTTCACCCAAAAAATCTATTTTTAACATTACATTCAGCCGAGTTGTCCTAATGACAATCGGCTGTTTTTTTTTTTCCGTACATACCTTATTTTCACCGCCACTTCCGGGTATGTCTTCTGCGGGACTGGGCGTTCCTATCTGATTGACAGGCTTCCGACCGTCGCATACTACGCGTCACGAGTTGCCGAAAGAAGCCGAACGTCGGTACGCAGGCGCCGTATAGAGCCGCACCGACGTTCGGCTTCTTTCGGCAACTCGTGACACGTAGTATGCGACGGTCGGAAGCCTGTATAGAGCCGCACCGACGTTCGGCTTCTTTCGGCAACTCGTGACGCGTAGTATGCGACGGTCGGAAGCCTGTCAATCAGATAGGAACGCCCAGTCCCGGAGAAGACATACCCGGAAGCGGCGGTGAAATAAGGTATGTACGAAAAAAAAAAAAACAGCCGATTGTCATTAGGACAACTCGGCTGAATGTAATGTTAAAAATGTATTTTTGGGTGAACCCCCGCTTTAAGATACGTCTGAATATTGGCTTCATACGACTAACGTAAGTTTCCTACGCCGTCGTATCTTGGGCGCATATTTACTCAGGCCGCAAGGGGCGCTTCCATTGATTTACGAGTCGAATATGCAAATGACCGAGATACGCCGATTCACAAACGTACTTGCGCCCGTCGCAGTAGTATACGCCGTTTACGTAAGGCGTACGTCCGGCGTAAAGTTATTCCACCTGTAGGAGGCGCATCCCATGCAATGGTATGGAGGATGGAACAGCCAACGGATTTGACGTAGTTTACGTAAGTCGTACGTGAATGGGGCTGGGCGTAGGTTATGTTCACGTCGTAGGTATTGAGCGTCGTATCTTAGGGAGTATATGCGACGTGATTCTGAGAATGCGCACGAATGCGCCATTCGTTCGGCCTTTCATTTGCATGGGGTCACGGTTAATTTAAATGTATTACGCCCACTACCTTCCTACTTTGAATTAGGCGGGCTTACGCCGGCCAATTTACGTTACGCTGGCGCAGCGTAGGGAGCGAGTGCTTTGTGAATACTGCTCTTGCCTCTCAGCGTTACGTCGGCGTAGCGCATATGAGATGCGCTACGCCGGAACAAAGATGCGCCGATCTACGTGAATCTGGGCCTATACCTTTTGTGCAAACCAATCAATATAAGCTTATTGCGATTATGTCTACCAAAAATATGTAGGAGAATACATATTGATGAAGAATGATGAAGAAGCTTGTTTATTTTTTGGGAGATATTTATCATAGCAAAAAGTAAAAAATATTAGTTTTTTTTTTTTCAAAATTGTGGCTTTTTTTTGTTTATAGCGCAGCAAATCAAAATCACAGAGGTGATCAAATACCACCAAAAGAAAGCTCTATTTGTGGGGAAAAAAGGACATCAATTTTGTTTGTGTACAACGTCGCACAACCGCGCAATTGTCAGTTAAAGCGATGCAGTGCTGTATCGCAAAAAATGGCCTGGTAATTAAGGGGGCAAATCCTTCCGATCCTTTATGCCCCATACACACGGACGAGTTTCCCAACGAGAAAATTGCCAGGAGAACTTTTTTCCGATGGGAAAACTGCCCAAAAACCTTCGGACCAAAAAAGAGAACCTGCTCTATTTTTTCCCGCCGGGATTCCAGGCAGACTTTTTCCCGGCAGAAAATGGCCATTTTTGGCAGTTTTCCTGTGGGAAAAAACTCAGATGGAGCATACACGCGGTCGTGATTTTCAGAGGAAAGGCTTTCATCTGAGTTTTCCCGACGGGAAAACTGAACGGCTGTACGGAGGGAAAGTCAAGAGCAGATTCTCAGTTTTCCCTTCGGGAATTCCGACGGACCTTTTCCCATCAGGAATCCCGGTCGTGTGTACTAGGCATGAGTGTTTAACCACTTAAGGACCGCCTCCTGCACATATACGTCGGCAGAATTGCACGGCTGGCTGGGCACAGGTACATCCTGTACTAGTACCCAGTCGTGAGTCACGGGCGGAGTCCCGCGATCGGTCCCCGGAGCTGAAGAACGGGGAGAGCCGTATGTAAACACGGCTTCCCCGTTCTTCACTGTGGCGGCTGCATCGATCGTGTCATCCCTTTTATAGGGGGACATAATCAATGACATCACACCTACAGCCACACCCCCTACAGTTGTAAACACACTTCAGGGAATACATAAACCCAACAGCGCCCCCTGTGGTTAACTCCCAAACTGCAACTGTAATTTTCACAATAAACAATGCATTTTAAATGCATTTTTTGCTGTGAAAATGACAGTGGTCCCAAAAATGTGTCAAAATTGTCCGAAGTGTCCGCCATAATGTCGCAGTCATAAAAAAAAAAAAAAAAAAAAAAAATCGCTGATCGCCGCCATTAGTAGTAAATTTTTTTTTTTTTTTTTATAAAAATGCAATAAAACTATCCCCTATTTTGTAAACGCTATAAATTTTGCGCAAACCAACCGATAAACGCTTATTGCGATTTTTTTTACCAAATATAGGTAGAAGAATACGTATCGGCCTAAACTGAGTAAAAACATTTTTTTTTTATATATATTTTTGGGGGATATTTATTATAGCAAAAAGTAAAAAATATTGATTTTTTTTCAAAATTGTCGCTCTATTTTTGTTTATAGCGCAAAAAATAAAAACCGCAGAGGTGATCCAATACCGCCAAAATAAAGCACTATTTGTGGGGAAAAAAGGACGCCAATTTTGTTTGGGAGCCATGTCGCACGACCACGCAATTGTCAGTTAAAGCGACGCAGTGCCGAATCGCAAAAAGGGGCAAGGTCCTTTAGCTGCATTTTGGTCCAGGTTTTAAGTGGTTAAAGTAGGACCCCAGCCAAATATAACAAAAAAAAAAGTGAATAGCTCATTAACAAAACCACATTTTGCATTCCTGACATTTCTCCTGTAGTACTTTTAGGGCTGCTAGATATCCCCAGTCTGATGGCCATCATCATTCAACCCCCTTACTCTGAGCCCAGGTCATCCTGGAACTGTCCCCAGCCTGTAATTGGAGGGAGATCAGGACAATGATAAGCTCATCTCTCTGTCACTCTACTCTCTTCTATCAGAATACATTTTGGCTGATTGACTGTTTCTTCCTCTGATGCCCTGTACACTCGACCGGTTTTCCCGTCGGAAAAACTGCAATGAGAGCTTTTCGTCGGGAATCCCGACTGTGTGTACGCTCCATCTGACTTTTTCCCACATGAAAATTGTCGGGCAGGATCTCTTTTTTCCCGTCAGGAAAAAATCCTAGCGTGAAAACCCCTTGTCTGTATGCTTTTCCGACGGGAAAAAGACCAAGCATGCTCAGAAACAATTTGACGCATGCTCAGAAGCATTGAACTTCATTTTCTTGGCGCGTCGTAGTCTTTTACGTCACCACGTTTTTGGCAGTCAAAATTTCGCCAAACTTTTGTGTGACCGTGTGTATGCAAGGAAGGCTTGAGAGGAATTCTGTCGGGAAAACCAAGGCCCAGATTCACGTAGATGGGCGAAAAATTGTGCGGGCGCAACGTATCTCATTTACGTTACGCCACAAGATGCGCCGTCGTATCTCTTGAGAATCTGGGCCCAAATGTTTTTTTTCCTAACGGGAAAACCCCTCGTGTGTACGGTGCACCACACTCAAAGTCTGCTGGGTGTGAGGCAGTGACTGCAAGAGGCTGGTACCAGGTCACATTAAGGTACTTGCACTGCATGCATTTAAACAAAAAAAAAAATACACTACTGCATTCATTTGCGTCTTTTATATCTCCCTAGGGTTTTGCTTTTACTTACTACATGTTATAATCCTTTTTCTTCCACGTTGCATTAGCTACTGTGTGAGAGGATGCGATTCCCTGTGCTGCCACAGGAGACAGGCCCACTTTACATACTGCCCAGCTTAAAACTTTTTTTTTTAAAGCAGATTGGAATGACAACACATTAATCCAACAATAATTGCTATATGTTAATATTAATTAGGCAATTTGCAGTATCATTAGCCTCCCTGTGTAATATACAACCCCTCCTACAATGTTATCATAATTGGGATCGGCTACCGTCACGTATACATGCAGTGCGTTAGCCGGTGTAATGGATATCCTGACAAGTGAAGTCAATTACTGCAATGATATTTCTTTAGTATAATGTGTTTAGTGATTTGGAATGGTTGGTGAAGGATTGCCCGATGTGCCCGGGGGCTAGACTACTCTGATATTAAACAGGTCAGGACAATCCTCCCCCACAGCTGTCCATCTCAGTCACTCCTGAATTTCCTGATCCCATTGCTATTCAGGCCTTATTAGGAGACGGGAAGAAACTTGGAGGTTTACTAAGTCCCAGGTGACTCGGGGCAATATATCCCTCATAGAAGTCAATTGTTTCTCGTTTCTACGCTTTGTGCAGAAAAATAGATACCATTGTCAGTAATGTAACTAAAGGTGGCCATAGACACGAAGTGCATTTCTTATTTGTAGCCAAATTGTGATAACTTAGATTTGCTACATGTTCCTAACTTTAACCTCCTTCCTACTGCTGCATTGTAAAAATAATGGAGGAGGTGGACGTCTATTTCTGGAGTTTGATATATGTATACATACAGTATATAAAAATGTCACTGCAGAAAAAGCCTGGGGCAGCCAGTACACCCATTAATGCTTTGTACAGAACCAATTTGAACAGCTCTGTACCTTGTGTTCGACCAATCACTGCAATAACAAATGTGAGTCCTCCCCTTCTTCCTTTAACGGAGGAAGAAGGAACTAGTGGATGAAAGATCATCCATGAGTTCCAAATCATTAGCAGCAGCAGATTCAAGGTAAAGGGGGCTTGGCTGTGGAGTTGTTTTAACATTTTCCCCTCCCCCTCCTTTCCTACACTTATGATCCCCATTCTTTGCTGTATTAGATCTGTATATTTACCCTTTACCTCCCTTATCCTGCACATCTACACATTAAAGTCAAACTATAGGCAACAATTTTTTTTTTCTATTTTGGATAAATCAAGGGAGGATTATGAGCCCTGTCAGATTTATTTTCGCCATCTGTGTCCTATTGGGGAGATTTATCTTCACTTCATGTCCCATAGCCAAACAGTAGGTGAGAGGAAATCCCTAAAAATTAAGGGAATTTCTTGGGACCACCAGGTCACCAGTCCCCATTGGAAGATTAACCCTCTATTACTTTTCTGGGGACAACCCACAATTTGGTATTTTTTTTACTTTCAATCATAATGGTAAACAGGACAAATAGAGAGGGCGAATCTCCCCTGAACTGTAGCTGATGACTCCCGTGGAACTTCCTGCTTTATTTCTGCTGTATTGTCCTTCTGCAGTGTGGACAGGGTTAAACTGAATATTCATGATCACAAAAGTGCAGCAGCCATCTTTAAGGAGACCATTGTGCAATGCTTGTCTATAGAGTGTGTCCAGTGCAGGGGGCAGCCATTTTGGCTGGGTCTGGATCAATTGTGTAGTATGGAGATTGGCTGATGCAACAGAGCAAGGAGAGTGTGTGGGGAGGTTGCTGAGAGGAAATGATGGGGGGAATAGTAAAAAAAAGGCTAGCAGAGTGCAGGAAAAAGACAGAGCTGCTTACTGAACAAAAGTCTCCCATAGCTGACCACAATCAGGTGGAACCTAAGAGACAGACACTAGGAGCTTACCTCAGAAACTAAGAAGCTTCTCCCGGGTATGGTGTGAGATCAGACTGTACAAGAGAGCACTCCCACTACTTGTAATAAAGGAAGAGAGGGACTGTCTCAGCAGGATTGAAAGAGGGAAATCACAGCAACTCTTTTCCTGTGTGAAGCCTTGAACTGAACCACCGCACATGTCTGGAGACCCAGAGGAGGGCAACTATGGGTTCTGGTAAGAGACTAAGGCCCCTTTCACACATGCTGTCAGGGAAATCGTCGTTTAAGTACTGCCAATCTTGGCAGTAGAAGAAATGGGTGCCATAGGTGCATCATGTGACAGATAGTTCTGCCTGATGGCCTATAAAGGACTGCCTCTGTCTAACCCAAGTTGCTGTGTTCCTGAACCTCTGTGTGATTACTTGGATTTCCTGTTCATTGGCCCAGCTCGTTCCAGCCCTGTTGACTTCCTCTCCTGGCTCAGTTTTTGACTTCAGCTTACTTCACGGATTTGCTCTTGCCTCATGCCATCCTGTGTTTGACCCTCAGCCGGATGTGTCTGTGTTGACCCTCAGCCGGGTGTTTCTGTGCTTGACCCTCAGCCGGGTGTTTCTGTGCTTGACCCTCAGCCGGGTGTTTACTGCTGTTACCTGAAGCGCGGGTTTATTCCAAGCACAGCGGGGAGTTCCTGGCCGTCTGTGCACCACTACGCCCTGGCAGTCCTCAGAAGGTGACTCTCTTCTGGAGCCATCCAGATCCTGCAACCCCACGCTTCTTTGGGCCATATACCTTTTGTGGCAATTTCAGAGGTATACTGCACCCAGCTGCAAGGGGAACCCCTCTCTGCATATTGACTTTGGATCAGGTACACCACACATGCGGACTGTTCATTTCATCAGTTCAGTCACGTCAAAACGGATGCAGTATTCATAATTTTTTCATCTGTGCTCATCAGTTTGTTTTTTTACTTCCAATGCAAAAACGGATGAAAAACTGACCATCTGTCAGTTTACATCCATTTTTCGTCCGATCCGTTTTTTTTGATGGATGAAAAATAGGGCTTTCATCTGTTCAAAAAAAAGTATGTTGACAGAAGAGGATTAAAACGAATGCAAATGGATGATCATTCGTTGTCATCCGTTTTTCCATAGGAATGCATTAATGTCTGTTTTCCATCTGCCCACCTGTTCCCACTATCCACAGCACACCACCTGCACCCTTCATCCACAGCTTACCTGAAGCCATTGTCTACAACTCACCTGCCCCCCATTTAGGGGGGCTAAACTCCTTGTCCCAAGCTCACCTGTACCCCTAAACTCCTTGTCCACAGCTCACCTGTACCCCTAAACTCCTTGTCCACAGCTCACCTGACCCTTTTGTCCACAGCTTACTTGCACCCCTGAACCCTTTGTCTATTGATCACTTGCATCCAGTTTACAGTATCTCATAAAAATAAGTACAGCCCTCACATTTTTGTAAATATTTTATTATATCTTTTCATGTGACAACACTGAAGAAATTACACTTTGATACAATGTAAAGTAGTGAGTGTACAGCTTGTATAACAGTGTAAATTTGCTGTCCCCTCAAAATAACTCAACACACATCCATTAATGTCTAAACCGCTGGCAACAAAAGTGAGTACACCTCTAAGTGAAAATGTCAAGATTGGGCCCAATTAGCCATTTTCCCTCCCTGGTGTCATGTGACTCGTTAGTTTTCTAAGTTCTCAGGTGTGAAATTTGGTGTTATCGCTCTCACTCTCTCATACTGATCACTGGAGGCTCAACATGGCACCTCATGGCAAAGATCTCTCTGAGGATCTGAAAAAAAGAATTGTTGCTCTACATAAAGATGGCCTATAGCTATAAGAAGATTGCCAAGACCCTGAAAACTGAGCTGCAACACGGTGGCCAAGACCATACAGCGATTAAACAGGACAAGTTCCACTCACTACAGGCCTTACCATGGTCAACCAAAGAAGTTGAGTGCACGTGCTCAGCGTCATATCCAAAAGTTGTCTTTGGGAAATAGACGTATAAGTGCTGCCAGCATTATTGCAGAGTTTGAATGGCTGTCTTCTCAGAAGGAAACCTCTTCTAAATAATGATGCACAAGGAAGCCTGCAAACAATTTGCTGAAGACAAGCAGACTAAGGACATGGATTACTGGAACAATCTCCTGTGGTCTGATGAGACCAAGATAAATGTACTTGGTTCAGATGGTGTCAAGTGTGTGTGGCGGCAACCAGGTGAGGAGTACAAAGACAAGTGTGTCTTGCCTACAGTCAAGCATGGTGGTGGAAGTGTCATGGTCTGGGGCTGCTGAGGGCTTCGGGCACTGGGGAGCTACCGTTCATTGAGGGAACCATGAATGCCAACATGTACTGTGACATACTGAAGCAGAGCATGATCCCGTTGCTTCAGAGACTGGGCCACAGAGCAGTATTCCAACATGATACCAACCCCAAACACACCTCCAAGGCAACCACTGCCTTCCTAAAGAAGCTGAGGGTAAAGGTGGTGGACTGGCCAAGCATTTCTGCAGACCTAAACCCTATTGAGCATCTGTGGGACATCCTCAAACTGAAGGTAGAGCAGCGCAAGGTCTCTAACATCCACCAGCTCTGTGATGTCATCATGGAGGAGTGGAAAAGGACTCCAGTGACAACCTATGAAGCTCTAGTGAACTCCATGCCCAAGAGGGTTACGGCAGTGCTGGAAAATAATGTTGGCCACACAAAATATTGTCACTTTAGGCCCAATTTGGATATTTTCACTTAGGGGTGTACTCACTTTTGTTGCCAGCGGTTTAGACATTAATGGCGGAGTTAGTTTTAGGGGACAGCAAATTTACACTGTTATACAAGCTGTACACTCACTACTTTACATTGTAGCAAAGTGTAATTTCTTCAGTGTTGTCACATGAAAAGATAGAATAAAATATTTACAAAAATGTGAGGGGTGTACTCACTTTTGTGAGATACTGTACCTGCACCCCTTGTCCACAACTCACCTGCAAACCCTGCGTCCCTTGTATATAAATCACCTGCATCCTCTCAAAAGCTCTTTCATTGCTTTCTCACTAGCACCAGACCACACTTTGCATATGAATGAGTTGTGGCTCATAAATATGCAAATCCCATGTCTAATTTCTAGTACCTCCCAAACATTGAACTTGACAAAGAGGGGCAGTTTTTACCAGAGCAGAATGTGGTACATGTAGCGCACCCCTACACAAAATTACGTGGTCAGCACAATGGGGGACGTGAACATATGGGGGTGCTGGAACGATATGCCTGCAGCATCTTTGATAAGAATAGCACTTGACACTGGAATATGTATCATACTAGGGACAAAAAACAAATCCAAGAAGGTTTTGTTCAATAATAAAATTATTTGTGTAACTGTCTGTACAGTGTATTTATAGTGTGACAAAGCAGCAGCTCTTGTAGAGAATACAGCAATAGACACAAATTACACTGCAAACACATTCGGTATAAAATATTTAGAAAGCATCATTTGGCACAGACATTTCTGCGACAACTGTTGAGCCTACCCATTGTATACTCGGTACACATAATGTCAAAGTCCTTTTAGCCACAAAATATGCTTTAATGACTGTGCCACAATGACAGACCCACTAATTAAAAAAAATAAAGGAAAAGATTAAAAAAAGGAAAGATTAAAAAAACAAACATTTTACTTACCTGCTCTGTGCAATGATTTATCATCAGAATAGCCGGACCCTCTTCTTTTTTGGCTTCCCCCTGCTGAGTGCCCCCAATAGCAAGTCACTTGCTATGGGGGACACTCAAGCTGTACTCTGTGTGTCCATTCACACATGGAGCGTGGCTCAGCCCTGCCTTCCACTCTCTCCTCATTAGCTCACTGACTGTGATTGACAGCAGCAGGAAGAAACGCCTCCCACTGCTGTGTGAGCCAGTGAGGAGAGAGAGAACCCAGAGAGCCGCTGCTCTCATCAACACTGTATCCTGGCCTAGGCCAACAAGGCCCAGGCCTAGGGCAGCACTTTGCAGGGGGGGCAGCACGGAAAGAGTCCCTGCCGGCTTGTGCTACACTGTTAGTCTAACACAAGCTGCTTCTATTTTTGACTGTCCTATCAGCCTGGAACACAAACCTTCCTCACTGTGCTATATGTATTCTGCTGCACCATTGGCATGGTTATATGTTCTTAGTCCTCTCCATAAAATTATCAGAAATTTGTGCTTAAAGTAGAACTATAGGCAACCCTTTTTGTTTCATTTTGGATAAAGTAAGGGAGGGTTATAGCCCCTGTCAGTTTATTTTTTACCATCCCTGTCCCATTGCAGAGATTTCCCTTCACTTCCTGCCCCATAGCCAAACAGGAAGTAAGATGAAATCTATGCAAATTAAGGGAATCCATTGCCCCCCCCCCCCAGGCCCTAAGAACTAGTGTCCCCACTCAAAAAAATTCAGGGTGGGTCTTAAACAGAAAGGGGTGTGGCCTTGACAGGAAGGGGTGGATCATATATATTTAAATTAGGGGGTGCACGAGTTTAGTCAGGCCTAGGGCAGCACAAAACCTGAATACACTACTGGCTCTCATATGAGCACATTGCTGGATCAAGATGGGGCTCAGGTAAGTATAAGGAGTGGAGGGGGCTGCACACAAGAGGTTTTATACCTTAATGCATGAAGACTTTAGAATGCACAGCATGAATCTATCAACGGCTGCTGAGGCCACCCCCTATTTATGCATCTTGCCCCTCTCAGGGCACCGGGCGCATAAATTACAGCGACCAGGTTTTTTTTTTGAAGCACCCGATTTGATCCAGAGGTTTTAATAGGTGTCAAAATAGGGTGGGCTCGGGTTGCAGAGAATGCGCTCCAATCCCACCCAGGTGTGTTACAACAGTGAATAAATATTCTCTGTTGAAACACTGATCCTCAATCTGGCCAATCAGAAGCGGGTGTGAGGCGGTCTTCTGATTGGCCCGAAAAGAGAAGACTCCCGATTGGCCACCGAGGAGGAGGGAGGAAACGGAAGCTGCCACTGTGATGACCCGTGGAGAGCAGGGGACCTGGAGACCGCCGCCACTGAGATGGGGAAGCCCCCGGTGATGGGGTATGTGTTACCGACTGGGGGGGGGTGAGGCTTAGCATACTGTTTGCTGCCCCCCCAAAATAAATTTCCACCAGCTGCCACTGGTTGAGACAAACCATTTACCTCCAACAGGTGTGCTTACAATGATCAGCTTTTATTTATTCTTATTATGTAAAACGTTTATCCTTAAAGGAGGAAAAACTTTTTTGCAAATGGTTATAAAGTATTAGCCCGCATTCACACCTAGGCGTTTTTACGCCTGTAGCGCTACACCGCTGCCGCCAGAGGGCTGAAAACAGATGTCCCTCTATGGAGATGGTTCACATCTCCACGCCGAACACCGGACGCCTGTCGCCTGCCGCGTGAAAAAAGGTCCCGGACCTTTTTTTCAGGCGTCTTCGAGCGTTCGGCTAGGAGATGGGAATCATCTCCATAGAGGGGGTCATCTTGGGGCACATCTAGGCGGACAATACCGGCGTTTTGTCGCCGCAAATCGCGGTACAAAACGCCGCTATTTTTACCGCGATTTGCGGCGACAAAACGCCGCGATTTCGTCCGCCTAGATGTGAATGGAGCCTAAGCTGAAGTTTGGCTTCAATTTGTTCATCTGGCTGCTGTGAAATTTATTGTGGGGACACATATGCAGTGCTGGCTATCATTGTACCAATGCACACTTCTGTGCTCGCTGTCAGTATGCCAACTTCTTTGCTCACTGCCACTCTACCAATGTGCACTTCTTTGCTCACTGTACCAATGTGCACTTCTGTGCTCACTGCCACTGTACTCTTCTGCGCTCTCTACCAATGTACCAATGCGCACTTCTGTGCTCTCTGCCACCCTACCAGTCCACAGTTGTGGGGACACATGTGCAGTGCTGGCTTTCATTGTACCAATGCACACTTCTGTGCTCGCTGTCAGTATGACAACTTCTTTGCTCACCGTCACTGTACCAATGTGCACTTCTGCGCTCTCTGCCACTGTACCAATGCGCACTTCTGTGCTCTCTGCCACCCTACCAGTCCACAGTTGTGGGGACACATTTGCAGTGATGGCTTTCATTGTGCTCGCTGTCAGTATGCCAACTTCTTTGCTCACTGTCACTGTACTAATGTGCACTTCTGTGCTCTCTGCCACTGTACCAATGTGCGCTTCTGTGCTCTCTGCCACTGTACCAGTGCGCACTTCTGTGCTCTCTGCCACTGCACCAATGCGCAGTTGTGTGCTCTCTGCCGCTATAGTGACAAGTTGTGTTCCATATTCAGCCCATTCAATGAACAAGCACACTTTAGCCGTGGTTCACACTGGGCTGCGGGAGTGAAGACGTGCGAGTTCAGCTGAACTCGCACGATTTCACTCCCGCTGGCAGTCCCGATTTAAGAGACATCTGTGCAGGTTTCTGCACAGATGTCTATGTAAATCGCGGCCCTAAATCGCAAAAAGTAGTACAGGAACTACTTTTTGAAATCGGTGCAGCGTCGCACCGATTAGGACGGTGTCATTGCCGGCAAATGCCGCCGATTTGAGATGCGATTTCACAAGTGAAATCGCATCTCAAATCGAACCAAATCGTACCCAGTGTGAACCTGGGCTCAATCTAATAAAAATGGACCCTTTCATTCCAGAAAACCCTTGCGTATCTGCATAAATTGTATGTCCGCCTCTGGCGCCAAGCATCTCTCGTTTGATCCAGAGCACTTCGGGTGAAACTAGATGGTGAAGGCGTTCTCCTTATCTGCTGTAAATTTAACCTCATGCATCCATCCACATGAACTTTTTTTCTTTTTATGAACTTTTTCACATGATCACATCACATTTGTGATAATCTGTGTTATTGCATTTATAATTTTTTGGATGAAATTTGCTATTATCTGGGCAAGTTTTTTTCCTGTAATTTTGATGTGTTAAAACTTAATTCTAACCAATTTTTTTAGATGTTTATATAATTGCATAATAGCAGTACCTTCCTATATTGTATTGTTTGTTTCAACTACCAGGTGAATCTCATTCACTAGGTTAACACATTGTGTACAATTGGTTCAGATGTTGAACCACAGCGCCCTCATCCACATATATATTCACGTACACAGTTCACCCCTGTAAACTGAGGGGCAGCTTTTTATTTGTATATTTTGCATATACCATCCTCCCTTTTGGGGGGTTGTATATAGATTGCACTATATTTAAATATATAATTTCTGGCGCGGAAAAACACTTTCTATCACATCTCTCGTTTGATGCCTGTGTATACTCAACCTAGGGCATAAAACTAGTCGTGTTCTACCTATGTTGTCCCAGGTGGTTTGACACAAAATGTCCAGTTCCTGTTTAGTTAACAAAAAAACAAAACCATCCATAGAGAAGCACTTCACATATCACAGCTCAATGCGAAACTGTTTCTGTTAACCGTCCTCAGGGTTTGTTTACTATATCTACGCACATCCATACTACGCTGCAGTTACCTTGAAACTTGTCCACGCTCACTTCCTGGTTGGTTCTCCAGGCTCCAGCAGTTGTGTCCCCGCGTCCTGATCCTTTTTCCAATGTGGCTGCTCCCGGTCACTGTCCCTTTCAGAGATTACACCCAGGTGGCTCTGCTACACACAGGATAGCTAAGAAACTATTCAAGCCTCTTTTGTTCAGGCAGCATGTGGCTATCACTTAGGCGGGGCTGGAACACAAAACAGGAGTTAAAAAAAACTCAAGGTGAAAATGAAAGCCTCCCACCTGCATTCCTTCCACCTAGAGCTGTGCTCCAGGAAATTTTACATTGCCTCTCTGCTCACAGACGCTGTCAGACACATTGACATTTTTTAAAGGCATAGACAACTTTTGTTGTGAAATTTGAATAAATGCCGGCACATTGATGAATTAAATGATTAGCAGTTATTAATTTGATGTATTGGAGCTGCAGTGGGGGTGCACTGTTTACATCTCTGCCCCCTGGTCCTTATGTTATGGTGCTTGTGTTACAGTTATGGGGCTTGAGGAAGTAAACAGTGGACTACAAGTATGGTGATGTTACCACCAGTAGCGGCTGGTGCTCCATTTTTTTTTGAGGGGCGGCAAAAAAAAAAAAAAAAACCCTGCTAGGTCCACACTTAGGCCCCTTTCACATTGAGGCGTTTTTCATGCGGTACAGCGCTAAAAATAGAGCTGCTATACCGCATGAAAAAATCATGCCCTGCAGGCTTCAATGTGAAAGCCCGAAGGCTTTCACACTGAAGCGGTGCGGTAGCAGGAACGCTCCAAAAGTCCTGCTAGCTGCATCTTTGGAGCGGTATAGGAGCGGTGTGTTTACCGCTCCTATACCGCGCCTTCCCATTGAAATCAATGGGAAACCGCAGTTGCGGGCGGTATTAACCCTTTTTCGGCCGCTAGCGGGGGTTAAAACCTCACCGCTAGCGCCCGAATATCGCGGTAAATACGACGGTATAGCAGCGCTACAAATAGCGCTGCATTACCGTCACCGCGGCTCCACCGCCCAATGTGAAAGCACTCTTACCCCATCCAGGTTGCGACTTCTCCTCCTGGCCAATCCGGTCTTAAGAACCACTTCCTGTTCTTAATGGCCGGGAGGAGAAGACAATAGCGAATATTGATATGCTAAAGTCACAAGTGGGTGGGCTCAGGGCACAGTGCCCAAACCTTTTTGAAGCCAATTAAAACCTCAGGCTCTAATCATGTGCATCATCAAAAAAAACTTGTATAAATCTAATGTGCCTGGTGCCCCGCATGGAAATTAGGGGGGTGGCGCCCCTATGCCCCTTATGGACCGGCCACCGCTAGTTACCACACTTTTGCTTCTGCTGGGGCATCCGATGGAGGGGACTCCGGGACACACAAGGAGGCTTATAACGTTCATTTTCCTGGCATCGAAAGTCTCCATAGCTAAGTCATGGAAATCCCCCCAAGATCCAGTTACATTTATTAAAGTCTAAATTATCTTGGATCGTGGTCAATGAATGCCTATCGGCAATCATGAATAATAAAATTGACTCATAGGATGTTTATAAGATTGTTCCTCTTGACAGGATAGCGTGCATATCTTTTATTGCTCTCCTTTTCCTTAATCCCTCTCTTTTCTTTCTCCCCCACCCCCTCCCTCCATTTTCTTTTTCCCTTAAGGCTCTTCGGCCATGTTTAGTGGTGGCCCACCCCCCTAATCCATGCACCCGGCCCCTAATCTACATACAGGGCGCCGGACGCATGGATTTTAACAGGTTTTTTTTTTTAAGCAGGTGATTAGAGCCTGAGGCTCGAATTGGCTTAAAAAAAGGGTGGGCTCAGGGTGCAGATCACGGCTCCCTGAGCCCATCCAGTTGTGTGACCATAGTGAATTAATATTCGCTAATGTCTTCCTCATTCTCCTCCTGGGCCAATCAGGAAGCGTGTCCTAAGACCCAATTGGTCAGGGAGTCTCAGGGCGCACTTCCTGTTGGGCCGGGAGGAGGAGCAATGGCCCAGGAGTGAGGAGCGAGATCCTTATTATCTGCCTCCTAAGGTAATGAGACATCTGTCTGTCTGTCTCCCGTGGGGGGGGGGATTGATCACTGCCTTCACGTCCATCTCCTGCAGGTGTGGGTGTTGGGGGGATCGCCGTCCTCCCGTCTGTCTCCCATGCGGGGGGGGGTTGTGGTTTTGGTTTGCCCCCCCCCCCAAATATTGAGCACCAGCCTCCACTGACACATGTCATTTATGAGTCGACTTCTAACATGCATTGAGATGTAATGTGGGCTGGAGGTAGCTGAGGGCATTGTCTGGCCCTATCAGCCACTCATTTACTAAGCCCTGGTGGACAAGATGACTAACGTTACTAGCACTGTAATGTCATCCCTACTTCTACCCTGTGCACCATAGGCAATAGTGTAGGGGCGGAACATGACTGGGCATGTGAGTGTATATCTTACGTGATTATCATTATGGTCTGAAAATAGAAGAGGAAGCACTCACATAGCCACATCCATAAATGATATAAGGGGAACAAGGAAAAAGGGGAACCAAAATGGTAACCCAAAGGTCTGACTTTAAAGGCACAGTAAACAATGGAGAATATATAAAAAATACAATATTTATTGAAAATAGTACATAGTACATAAAACATTAGGAAGAATTAAAAAACATATATATAAGATACATGATATAAAGTGAGCCGCTGTGCGTCAACGCGTTTCACTCCTAAGCTTCGTCAGGACACATTCAGGGTTCGTTGGTAGAAAGAAAGAAACGGGTCTCACTATCTTATGCGAGGATAGCAGCCTTATCCACAAGATTCCAAAGAGTCATATCTAGTGATGTATCAAAGAATGATCATGAGAGCCAGTAGCCAGTGTGCAAACCGAATGAGCAGGTTTTTCTTTCCATCTAGGCTGACATTTGGGGAGGTATCTGAGCCTGTATGAGCGGATTTTCTCTGCTCTGTCACGTAATCCTTCCCTTTCTTGCCATGCCCACGTGACGCTGGGCAGGACACACTGTATCAGCTGGGAGCATTAAAAATTCCCCTCACTTGGTGTCTGTGTCTCTCTAGCAACACCTTATGTGCAAGCATTCGCTTGTGATTTTGGTTCTCAATTTCCATGTGAACCAACAAACCAATTTCCATGTGTCCATCTTTCTCTTTGGTTCCTTTACTATCTCACCCATGATATATTTCTTCTTACTTTCTTTTAACTTTGGTGTTTTTTTGAGTATCTGATTAATCTATTCTCAGTTCTTCCCCTCTTCTGACCCGGTGTATAGGCTTTTCACACTTCTCCTCAATAATATTATACATTCAATATATACTACTGATCTCAATCCACAGAAGTGTTGGCTCACTGTCACTTACATTTGCACATTGGCCTTAGGGAATCCACAGTGCTCCCTGCTTGTCCACGTGTCTCTACCTCAGCTACTGTGCCAGACATCTCTGTCCATCCTGTCCCTTACACCCATTACTTATTCCTATTATTCAGTTACAATATTATACCACACGATCATGTTTCTTTATAGATCACCATTGCATTCACCCCTGAAGAGTTGGTACACTCCAACGAAACGCGTCAGACGTACATAGATGCATGATGTCCATACAGATGATTTTTTGTCTTTTATATTGTTTTATTTCAGATTTTCCAACACTATCCAGCGCTTCCAGTGGCCCATGTTGTGCAGGACCTTAATCCATGATTTTCCAAGTAGAATGGTGTCAATATGTATATGTGTTTTTTTAGCATGCCCTGCGTTTATGCAATTTTGTGCATGCATTTTTTTATCATTCAGTATGCTGTTTATGATCTCACAAGGTATAATAAAAAAGGTTCTTTGCTAAGACTGCTTTTTGGTATACATCTCTCATTCAAAGTCCCCAAATAACTTTCCACCTTTTTTGTTGGAACCCATATAACCAATACTGTGTTTTATATCCCACATGTTTACTCTAAAAAGTGATTGGCCTTATTTAAAGTTCCGTCAACCAAATCTTCTCTTTTCCTGGTATTTATTGACCCTTTTGTCAACCACTATTTGATACAACATGCTCTCCCTTTGTGGGCGGTTCCTGTACCTATTCTCTGACAAAAAAGCCCTGGGTGAAACATGTTCCAGAGATGATTTAAGTCTTTAACCACATGTTCCCCATATGTTTTAGAAGCAGTGGGCTCAAATTCACAAAACATTAACACCAGATGACATATCTTTTAGCCGTGTGATTGTTATTTTAGCATTTTATTGGCCTTAAGGTGTTTGTATACCCTTACATATACCCATTGAAGTGACTCGTCTCAGGTGATACACAGAGATGAAGCAAATCAGAGATGTACCCTTTTTTTCTTGGTATCAGGAACAATTGTCAGAAGTAACTCATGCAGATAGCAGAGAAATGGGGCAGCAGACAGAAATGACACTCAGTGCTCTGACTGTGAAAAGTACACACTAGAGAGGCATATGTCGTGTTCAGATTTCATATCTGAGGTTTACAACCAATTTAATTATTAAAATAACTGTCATTTATTCAGAAAATATGTATCCTTTGTTGGGTGTGTTAAAGAGGTTGTAAACCTCCATGTATATGAAGCAGGGAGCTGGCTATCTTACCTGCAGTATCAAAAGACAGTGTGTCCTTCTAGTGCCAGCTAAGACCCCATACACACTATTACATTTTCTGCAGAGTTTTGTCTTCAGATTTACCAAAACCATATAGCGCAAGGGCCTGTCTGATTGCATACAAATTGAGATTTTTAAGGTTTGCCCTCATATTTTGGTAAATCTGAAGAAAAACTAATAGTGTGTATGGGGTCTACGATTCTATGGGGTAGATTCAGGTAGCTATTACGGCGGCGTATCTCCAGATACGCCGCCGTAATTTCAAATCTGCGCCGGCGTATCGTTACGCCGATTCTCAAAGGCAGATACGCTCCAAAAATAGGCTTCCTCCGCCGACGTAACTTGAATGCGGCGGCGTATAATTGTCTGCAATATTACGCTGGCCGATAGGGGCGCTTCCGTTGTTTTCGGCGTAGAATATGCAAATTACCTAGATACGCCGATTCACAAACGTACGTACGCCCGGCGCAATTTATTTACGCCGTTTACGTTAGGCTTTTTTGACATAAGGTTGCTCCTGCTATTAGGTGGCGCAGCCAATGTTAAGTATGGACGTCATTCCTGCTTCGAAATTTGAATTTATTATTACGTTGTTTGCGTAAGTCGTTTGCGAATAGGGCTGGACGTAATATACATTCACGTCGAAACCAATACTCGTTGCGGCGTACTTGGGAGCAATGCACACTGGGATATGTACACGGACGGCGCATGCCAATGTCAATCACGTCAGGTCATCACACATTAGCATAAAACACGCCCCCCTTCCACATTTGAATTACGCGGGCTTACGCCGGCCCCATTTACGTTACGCTGCCGCAATTTACGGAGCAAGTGCTTTGTAAATACTGCACTTGCTCCTGTAAGTTACGGCGACGTAGCGTAAAGACGATACGCTGCGCCGCCGTAAGAAGAAGCGCAGGTACATGAATCTAGCCCTATGTCATCACATCCTGTCAGCAGAATGATTACCACCAGGAAGCAAAGCATACAAATAATTGTAATTCCAAGACTCAAGTTTCACATTCAGATTAACCTGTATGGAACTACAAGAGCCAGGAAGCAGGAGACTAAAGACTCCATCTTGCTTATCTGAGGGTATTCAGACTACAGGAGGGAGAGGAAGAGATTAGACCTAGGGGAAAGGGTCTGCCTCGCAGGTCAGTCCACCACATGATTTTAGGTATCCACAGCCAGTCGGGACATCCAGCCTGAGAGAGTGTGATCCCAGGTGCATATCCAGAAGCATTCCAGTGTGAGGTGACCAGTCAGGTCACTAGAAGAGCCTGCCTGTTCCAGGACGTTCATTTGGGCCCCCGACCGCAGAATTGGGTGAGAGGGCTTTTGCCCATTTGCAGGAAACAAGGACACTGCATACAGAGTTGTATGGACACTGTATACAGACATCATTGCTCTTATTCATCTTGCTGACACCTGTAGGACACAAGGCCATTCAGATACAGACTTTGTGTACAGGCACCATTTTATTTCACTTTATTGTGGAAGCTCCTGCATTGTTTACTTGATAATCTGGGACAGTTGTGGTGTTTGGCCCTGCTATTTAGGAGTTTAAGTGCACCAACAAGAGTAACTCACTGAAGATACAAAGCCTTATCTTTCTTCAGAGGGACTGAAGCTACTAGTGCCATATGGGCCAGTTTATCTGGGATGCTAAGCCAGGATTTGACATATTTGCTTTGAATCTAGGAGCTAGCTAAAAAAGTTCGGAGCCAGGAGCAAGACAAGTAATTAGTGCCCCATAACCCCCCAAGCCCTAACTTACACCAGAGCGGGCAGTCAATAACCCCAATGCAACGCCATTACGACAAGTTATAGGCTGTCCAGAAAGAATGACAATAAAAACCTGTTTTAGGGGGAAACCTCTTATTGCCTCTCACCAATCACACTTCACAAATTTTGACCCCACTACGGACTTTTCTCAGTGTCCATAGCTCACTCACCTCTGCCCTAGTACATGGTAGTCGGCTGGCCGTGCTCTTCTGCCTCCTGCCAGATCTGTTCCAACACAGCCTGGGCACCCCATGATTGTCCAACACCACACACCCCCCAATCTTTTGCCCCCGGTCTCTGATCCAGATCTGATCCCTGATGTGTGACAGCAGGAACGGAAGGGGTGTCCGTGTACAGTCTCTGAGGACAGTGAAGGGAGTTCAAAGCCAAAACACTAACTCTCATCGCCCCGGAGTGGCACTGGGGGAGTTGGAAGTCTGCAGTCAGGCTCATCCTTCCATCCCCCATGTCTACTGTCCTGTCACATCTCTGTCATTTCCCTGGAGCGGCGTTCAGAGACCGACTGATGGAGAGCCGCGTGTTCCCGGAGAAAGCCTGACACACATCAGCTCAGAGTCTAGAGTGCCAGTGTGTGAAGAAGAAAAAACCAGGGCGCAATTTCTATTTACCGTGGCGACCTGGCGCCTGGGATTTGTCGAGCTCTGTGCTAAGCCATTAAATATTGATTTGAACACTTAATATGAATACTTAAATATGATCTTCTGCAGCCTTTTTGCAGGCACTTGCTGTCTACATGTAGAGCACCTTCTAAGGAGCCCCAAGTGTAAAGGGATCCCCCACCCCGCATAGCCAGACATACTGCATTTTCACAGCACACTTGAGGCAAGCAACAGGATATTTACACTTCTCAGCTTCCTCCAGCACACTTGCTTGAAGCACTACAACTCCCAGTACCAGTTTGTACACTGTAAGGTTATCTGACTAGAAGGCTTAGTCAGTCAGTTTAATAGCAAATGCCCTTTACAAGCAGGGACCGTGGGCACCTTTGGTAGTGTAGCAAAGTTTTAGTGCCCAGCTTCTATGGCTACAGATCCCAGCACCACCTTTTCAGGCACTGCCAGCCTACCTGGCTGCAACTGTCCCTTTCTCCAGCCCTCTTGGCTTAACTTCCACATTCCTCACAGACTGACTCTGCATCCATCTCAGACTGCTCTCACCCAGTCCTCTCAGGCTGTCTCTCAGTCCTCCCCAACTGTATCATTTACCAGCCTACCTGACTGTCTTCCTCCCTGGATATTTGCCTGGAGTGTTTTCCTCCTGCTGTCCTCACACCTGTTCCTGTGGCACTGATCAGGACACCTCTGTGTGTCATAAAGAGGGTCCCTTTCACACCCGACAGCCTCCTAACGCTCCATCTTCACCTTCCATCCAAATTTCACTGCCCCAGCTGGGCTGACCCTGAGTATTTGAGGGGGCCTGCCCCCAGCCAACCCATCTGTTGGGGATTGGTCAGGGCCCTCATGAATATCCAGGCAGCTCCTCCTAGCCTCTCTCCCATACTTCTGGAAGTTTCCAGCAAGTTCCAGAAGTAGGGGGGAAGTGCCATAGATGCTGCCTGCTGAGTCATTCCAGCCCTCCCTGTGTCCCAGCCCAGACTAGGGTGACCACATTTCCAAACTACCATTCAGGGACACCCTCCATTCCCAAAAATCAGCTTGTGCTGTAACGAATCACAGCACAGTGATTGGACACAAGAGGTGGGCTTTATGATTTCTCCAATCACAAGCAGGGGGCGGGGATTGTGCTTATCCAGGCATTCCCGGCCAGGACAAGTACTGTCAGTGAATAAAGCAGTGATGTGGCAGCGTTTTTTGGGGGCATCAGATTGGCTCGGGGGGGTGGCTGTGTCAGTTTTATTCCGGGACACTGTATTGTCCTGGAATGAAGGTGCCCGGGACAGACCTGCAAAATGCGGGACTGTCCTAGGCAATCCGGGACACGTGGTCACCCTAGCCCAGACCCAGATAAAAAAACTTGGTTGGCAGCCAAGCCTGAACATTTTACCTACACTAACAACCAAAAATCTAGTACTCTAGCACACTAGCCAAGGGGTGTTACATACATAACAGAGATGGCTGCATTAAATTCCCCAGGGCAGGTTTCCTGATGGTGACAACAGTGGACCATCTGGACAACTTCTAGTATCTATCAGAAGCCCACGTGAAAGGGACTGACCCGTTAATAAAGACGTTTTCAGTTTAACCTCTTACCGACCAAGTAACACATACAGCATGTGCAGCAGCAGTGGGGGCAGGCCTTAAGCCTACATGCCGCTTATATGCATCCATGGGGAGGGAGGTTTCTGTGCTGACAGCATGATCCCAGCAGAGTGACCGTGCGGTCACAGACAGTTCCTATTTTCTGGTAATGATCGAGAACCATGGTATGGGCTCCCGATCATGTGACCACTGTGAGAGCCATATTGGGAAGTCCACCCCATCTTCCGGCATTGAAACCTACTTAGAGGAACACTGGATAAGGATGGAAAGGGGTTAACAAAGTGAGATTGATGTTTTTTTAATTTAGAAACTGGTTTCCAGCCATCGCAGTGACATTATAGTGTAATCACTGCTTCGTCTCCTGTTACAAGAACTAGCAGGCAAACCCTTGTACAAAGATGTCCAAAAAAAGAAACAGGCAGCTCCCAGAGCTGAGCTGTGCTTTGATGTCCAAAAACGTTAAAATGTATAAAGCCCTCTATCTACCTTCTCCCATCCTCAATTTTTACATTAGTCAAGAGATCAAAGTGTTCACTACGCGGCAGAGCTGGTGACATCACAGGGAAGCGAATGCAGTTCAAACGCAACCTGGTCCAACGCCTTCATCTTAGTAAAAGACCAATTTTCAAACAGATGTAAAGTCATCCATTTAGAATGATATTAATGAGTAAATATAGCTATAATCCAAAGGGAAAATATTTTAGGTACTTTTTTTTTTTTTTTTTAATGGATTTGTTCATCTCAAGCACAGCGTACTAAATAATGTGTCTGTGTTATACTTCCAGGTATTTGCTACCTCTCACAGAGATCACACTACTCCCCTTGATAATGCATTCATCTGCTCTTCTCTCCAGGAGCCACATTTGTTTAGCCATCATCCAGAGTTAGCACCTGCTTTCTGGGCTGAAACAAAATTATTGTGTAAGTCCTGATGCTTGTGCAGTTCTTAGCCATGCTTACAAATGTATGACACAGACATAGGCGTGCACAGGGGGTGTGCAAGGTGTGCCCGGGTACACCCTAATCACTCTAAACAGTGCTGACTCCCCCTACTGCCCGGGCTTCCTCCTGTGTTGCCTACCCCCCCCCCCCAGCTTCCCTCCTCTTCTCTTCTCTCCTCTCCCCTTGGCTGCTGTGGGATGTTTAAAGGGGTTGTAAAGGTTTGTTTTTTATTTTCTAAATAGGTTCCTTTAAGCTAGTGCATTGTTGATTCACTTAACTTTTCCTTCCATTTCCCTTCTAAATGTTTGTTTTCTTTGTCTGAATTTCTCACTTTCTGTTCCTCCTCAGTAAGGTGTTCAGTAAGCTGTTCTAAATGACTTTCCACCGCTCGGATGATTGTGGAAAGCTTACTGAGGAGAAACAGGAAGTGAGAAATTCAAATGAAGAAAAAAAACATTTAGAAGGGAAATCAAAGGAAAAGGTAAGTGAACCAACAATGCACTAGCTTACAGGAACCTGTAATGGAATGACCCGGGACACCCAGAGACTTTGTAAGGATGAGGGGTACTCCTGTACCGGCGTCACCAAGGAGTCTTATGTCTAGGGTCACCTTATGTCCGATAGGGCCATAGGGTGACTGAGAAATTATGTCCTAAATTACAGGACAGGGGACATCACTGATAGTTCATTTTGCAGGATTTTGAGATACTGCAAGATGTTGGTTAATTGTGACCCAACCAGTCAATAGTGACTCATTTCTATGATTTGCTCTGCCTAGTGACATGCTAATTGAGTCAGGCTCCTGGAAGATCTTTCATTGTGTGATAACACTGCTTTAAACCTATTGATGCCCAGGTGTGACCACCTGTCTGTCGGAGACAGAACGTCTGTCTGGGGATGTGGATTGGAAGGAGATCATTGTGTGGTGGTGTTTTGTTTGAGTTCTGTTAATGAAGGAATGTGCAGTGATTAGATCATGATAATTATAGGCCGGCGCCGACATGTCTAGAATGTTTAGTAATTAGCTCAAAGAATGTGATTGAAGCCCCCCCCACAGTGTGATGTGTGGGTGGGGAGTTTAATTGTTCATGTGCCTTTAGAAAATAAAAGACGAACCTTTACAACCCCTTTAAGGATGGAGAGCCGGGGAAAGGGCTCACTGTATACATTCACAAATTTAAGCATAGTAAACACAGTTTACTATGATTCCATGTGTTTGAGCTTTGGGGTGCACACCCTAATGCAATAGGCTGCGCACACCTATGGACACAGATCTCCCCTTGCTGCAGCCTTTCACCTTGTGGCTTAATACACATGTAGCCAGGTACTCAGCCAGCTACATGAGACTGGGAGGCGGAGTGCTGGGACTCTTGTGCGGCTATGGACTTCTCTCTTCTGGTTTCTCTTTTCCTGCCTGGAGTGTCTGTAGCAATGGAGACTATGATGCAGCTGCATGGAACCCTTGGAAGTGTAGTCCAGGGTAGCACTGCACTTGGGGGGTGTATGGAGTTGTTTCAACACATACTAATCCCTGCAAACTGGGGATGAGAAAAAAAGTTTTCCCAGACATGGAGATATGGAATGGGGTCTTGACTGAAACCAGAGTGGTACAAACTGTGTCCTTGGTGTGTCAATATCAAAGAGTGAGAGAGCCTGTAAGGACTGGAATGCTGGGACTGAGCTTGTGAGGACCAGAGTGTTAAGACTGAGACTGCAAGAACCAGAGTGCTAGGACTAAGCTTGAGGATTGGGTTCCTGAGATGGATGAGTGTTCACGGCAAGGTTTGCTGGGTGCCAGGGCTGGTTTGCAATTATGGCTGTGCTTACTGTACCACTGTTAAAGTTCATTACCAGTAGAGACTGCCCATTTGCTTAGCAGCCCCAACAACCTGCCACTGCATGCAGATTTAAAAGTGATGGTAATTAAGTACACTAATGTACATATTGGGCCCCATCGTTAGCCGGCCGAAGTTTGAAAATGAGATGCCAGATACTGTATAACTACCTCCAAGGGGCTCTCCTTTCAGGAAATACACATATACCTACACTCAGGGGGATATACACAGAGGGAACTCTGGGACACTTTTTGTTCATTTGTCACTGAGGGGTACTGTGAGACTTTTCCATACTGTTTATGCTGTTTGTTTATACGGTTCACTGTTTATTATGCTCTTTACTAATGATTCTGATATTAGGTTAATTTTTCTTAGTGCAACTGTGATTTAGGTTGATTGCCATATTATAGCCTAGTATTCACTACAGTTAGTTGATTGCATTCAAACAGACTCCTTTACCTATTCATTGATTTCTGTGCATTGCCATTTAGTATGCATTGAGCTAATATACTTACTTTATTCACAAACAGCTTGGCACCTATTTCCTATATGCTAATATAGTTGTGGGTAGTAAACTAAGGCTGGCCAATTTTCTTGTACAATTTTCCTTTAAATTTACAAAAAAACATATAATATGAGGTCAAAACTAAACAACTTTCAATTGTATCCAATTAGGCAGGCTCTTGCACTACATAGTTTAAGGTAAATCTAAAACAAAATTAAATCAGGCGCATTCCCACGCCGATTTAAATGAGCATGCGCCGTCCGCGAAATTTCCCGGCGTGCATTGCTCCCACTGACGTCACTAGGACGTCAGTGGTTTCGGCGTGAGCGTAACTTGCGACGCGCGGGTTTCTGAATCGGCGTACGCAAACGTACGGCTATACTTAACATTGGCTGCGCCTCATAGAAGCAGGGGTAAGTATACGCCGGGAAAACCGCTACGGAAACGTCGTAACAACACTGCGTCGGGTCCGCGTACGTTCGTGAATTTGCGTATCTTGCTGATTTACATATTATTCAACGTAAATCAGCGGGAACGCCCCCCGCGCCATTTTTAAATTACAAATAAGATCCGACGGTGTAACACAGTTACACCTGTCGGATCTTAGCCATATCTATGTGTAACTGATTCTATGAATCAGGCGCATAGATAAGACCAGTGTAAGTCAGAGATACGACGGCGTATCAGGAGATACACCGTCGTATCTCTTTGTGAATCTGGCCCACAGTGTACATTGTCACATGAGTTCATGTGCACTGTGTTAAGCAGTGGCGGCTGGTGCTCAAATTTTTTTTTGGGGGGGGGGGGGGCGCAAACAAACTGAAAAAAAACCCCATCAATTGCAGCCACTGTGCCCATCAAACACCGCCACTGTGCCCATCAAACGAAGCCACTGTGCCCATCAAACGCAGCCACTGTACCCATAAATTGCTGCCACTGTGCCATCAAATGCAGATACTGTGCCCATCTATTGCCGCCACTGTGCCCCATCAATTGCCGCCACTGTGCCCCATCAATTGCCGCCACTGTGCCCCATCAAATGCTGCTAGTGTGCCCATCAACTAGGAAAGGGAACACATATACATAAACAAGGCATGGGCGAGAGACAAGGGGAACAGGAGGCCAGATGGAGGGAGCAGTAAGCAAGGGGAAGCTGGAAGCAGGAATCAGGGGATGAGACTCAGGGACAGGTTACAGGAAACAGAGTCCAGGGCAGGAAGCAGATCAGGAACAGATTCAGGTAAATGGATCAGGTCAGGCAGGGACAAGGCTAGCCGAGAGGATACTGAAGCCCTGAGCCTCAGTGAAGGGTGGGCTTATATACTTCCAGCAGCTCACATCAAGTGCAGATGTGTCTCCCATCTACTGGGAGACACCCGCTGGTGGCCACCAGAATTACACCCTTTGGTGCTGAAAGCAATAGTGCCACCAGCAGGTGACCCAAGCAATAACACTGATCATGACAGTCCCCCCAGGAGTGGCCTCCGGACACTCCATTCTGCCCTTGACCTGGCAGTGCATGAAGGTGCGGAAAAGTCCCAAAAAGTCTCCCCTGTGACTGCGGACTTCTTTCCGGCCAGAGTCTCTAAATCTATTGGGAGGCGTGCCACCCAATTCCAGAGATGAAAACAGGCAGGGCAACGTGCATGAACCTATCGGAGGCAGACAACACGAGAGCCTCACAGTCAGGCTGAAAGTCAAGCAGGGGAGAATCGACAGCAAGCTGAGCACCAGGAACTGGTTAAGCAGGTACCATGTCAGCAGGCTGGGCAAAGGGCACTGGATCATAAGGCTGGGCAGCGAGCTCCGGGTCATCAGGTTGGGCAGCAGGCTTTGGGTCATCAGGCTGGGCAGCAGGCTTTGGGTCATCAGGCTGGGCAGCGGTAAAGGAACCACCAGGCAGGGTATCAGGAATGGGACCATCAGAAACTTGGAACTTTAGACTGGGCAGCAGGCACAGGCGCTGGCACATCGGGCAGAACAGCAGGTGCCGGTACAACAGGCTGAGCAGCAGGTACATCGGACTGGATAGCAGGTACTGGAACTTCAAACCAGGCAGCCGGTACTGGAACTTCAGATTGGGCAACAGGCACAAGTGCTGGCACAACAGGCTGAACAACAGGCACCTCGGACAGGACAGTAGTCACTGGAACATGGACACTGGGATGTCAGACTGGGCAGCAGGCACTGGGACCTCAGACTGGACAGCGGGCACAGGCGTTGGCACAACAGCAGGTGCATTGGACTGGATAGCAGGTACTGGAACTTCAGACTGAAACATGGGCACAGGAACATCAGGCTTGGACACAGGAACTTCAGGCTGAAACACTGGCATCAGAAATCTCCAAACTGGCTGTTCCTAATGAGGGAAAAAGTTGACGGAGGTACAGTATCCATACAGTAACGCTGTGTGAAAGGGTCAAGGGGACCGAGGCCAAAGCCTAAGCAGCAGTGCTGAGAGCCAGGTGGCTTGGTATTTTTGTTTATTACATTTTTTGCTGTGGCAATTTGAAACCACTGCATGGGATTTCTGGATGGACTGTCCATTTCTTTTGTTTAATAAAAGTGTACCAACAAGCCCTTAAACGGCATATCTGGCGTGTCTCAGCTTACACTGGTAAGCTTTACATTGAAGCTAAAGAACCCCCGACTTTACAATAAATATATATATATATACACATATGCACGCATGTGTGTTTTGCATTTTGGGGTGCCTTACCTTAATGCAATAGGCTGAGCACACCTATGTTCATGAGTGGAGGAATGAACATAGGGAGGGACTTTACATGAAGCACACGGGCGCATATGAAAAGATTTGGATAAAGGACAGTCTTTAATGGTTCAAATATTCACATATTAACATTATCATTATATTTCTGAATTGTATGCTTTTGCTATAAATCAGACTTACTTGGAACTCTGTATAAGGACCAGCTGTCACATAGTATAAATATATTCCAGCAAGGAATTAGCATACATATTGGCAAATACAAGGAATGGTTGTGGTATATAAAACACAATACAGTTGATGTCTATATAAATTATTGACCATATAAAATGTCAGCTAAATAGGGAAAAATAAAGATAAAATTCATGGTAGGAACGTTCATAGCAGCGTAAGGAATGAGTAGACTTGTCGGTAGTTGTAAGCTCTACGCGTTTTATCGGTCTTATAGCCCCTCATCAGGAGAAAAACCGTAGTCATTATCTATAAATGAAAAGAACAATGATATTGTTATGGTTTAAAACAGTGGTCTCCAAACTGTGGCCCTGGGGCAGGATGTGGCCCTTTGCTTGCCTCTATCCGGCCCTTGGGGCACTGTTCCATTCAGAACTAACAATAATGATGGGGCACTATTCCACACACTGACACCAAGGATGGGGTGCTATTCCTCCTACTGATATCAACCAAAGGGTGCTAGTCCTTCCACTAAAACCAATGATGGGGCGTGGTTTACTTCCTTTGACGCTTGGGCCTTTTCTACTCCCAATGGCCAACGTCCGGCCCCCCTAAAGTCTGAAGGACAATAAACTGTCCCTTTGTGTAGAAAGTTTGGAGACCCCTGGTCTAAAAGAACACATTTTATATATTGACCACATTTTATATGGTCAATAACTTATATAGACATCAACTGTATTGTGTTTTATATACCACAACCATTCCTTGTATTTGCCAAATGTATGCTAATTCCTTGTTGGAATATATTTATACTATGTGACAGCTGGTCCTTATACAGAGTTCCAAGTAATTCTGATTTATAGCAAAAAGCATAAAATTCAGAAATGTAATGATAATTAATATGTGAATATTTGAACCATTAAAGACTGTTCTTTATCCAAATCTTTTTATCTGCGCTCGTGCACTTCATGTAAAGTCCCTCCCTATGTTCATTCCTCCTTTTGTATTATTTAATCAGGATGGAGGAGGGGACCGAACGACCCCGCTATCCTCATCTAAAGTCTCACTAACCCGCTCCCCATTATGTTCATGAATGTTTGATCTATTGATCAACTTCTCATGAACGGGCTTGTGTGTTCAATCTGCACTGCAGTCAATGGGCTGCAGCGTTGATCAGTATATTCTGACCACAGGGAAGCCCTTTATATTAGAATACATGGGCACAGCAGGGAGGATTCCCCCATTCACGTCACTTGTATGCAGGGGTCAAGTCCTGGGGAAAAAAGTGTGGGAACTCCCACCCAATATCCACTCCCCCACCAAAAAAAAAAAAAAAAATGATACGCTCATATGCATAATTGCTAAACCGCATGTTTTTTGTTTTTTCGATCCACTGTACCTTAGTAATCCTTTATGTTACTGGCCGCTTCCTGTACTTTAAGCAAGTTCTTTCTAAATCCCACGATAACTCACGGCAGACCTCCGCAATGTCTCCTGGGAACAATGACAAAGGCTCCCAGGAGACATTGCGGCATCGAGGAAGTGACGGAGTACCCGCACACTACCCGATGAATCCATATACAGGAAGCGGCCAGTAACATAAAGGATTACTAAGGTTCGCCTTCCCCTGACAGTGACTCGAGCTGGGCATCGCCGCTTAGTAAAGGGGTGGCTCGGCCGCTCTCGGCTGCTCTAGTCCTGCAAAGGGAACTGCGTTCCTGCTGTGAAAAAAGTTCAGGGACTCCGTTCCCATGCGTTCCTTCAGGACTTGAGCCCTGCTTGTATGGATCAGAGGGGTTGTAAAGGTTTGTTTTTTATTTTCTAAATAGGTTCCTTTAAGCGAGTGCGTTGTTGGTTCACTTACCTTTCCCTTTGATTTCCCTACTCAGGGCCATCTTTAAGGCAGGGCAAAAGGCCCTGTCATTGTTGTGGGGCCCAAAGCAGCTGCCTCATGCTTGCCAACTATCCCAGTTTAAATTCCCTTGTCCCTTGGAGTTTTAGTCCTTTGCTGTGTCCTGATATCTCAGGGTGAAGTGCTGCTACTAATGCTGCCCAGCTCTGCCCTATTGTTGTGTACAGATGACTCACCTGCAGACCCTGTGTTTACATGTAAATAACCATCATTCATATGTAAATAAGGGGAGCATTCATATGTAAATAGCTGAGGCCGGCTGCATTCATATGATCACATGCTGGATGATCTATTGTGTGGGTGTTATAGTTAGTGTCCAAAATTGTTAGCCCTGTAGTGTATGAAGAATTAGGCAAATGATTAAATAGATAGTTCATAATTTTGTGACAAGGAAGTAAATAGCACAACATGATAAAAATACACATTTCAAATATAGTCACCAATATACATAAAACAACCTCACACTGGTATTCAAATCAACTACTGTGTGGAGCATCCAAGCATCTCCTGTCTGGGAAATCTGGTTCCTTTGCCTGTAGGGAAAATAGTTCATATCTTACTTACTGTGGGTGTTGATGTAAAATTACAAATCCACACATTTAACGGGGACGTTGCATTCCAAGAGATGTCACCCTGAGGAATTCTGAGTACTCCAAATCTTAAAGAGGCAGCAGCAGCACAGTGCCAGTTCATCTTCACCTGAGATTTGGGCTACTTGCCATTCCCTGGGATTTTACAGGAAGAATGATGATGTCACTCTTACATAGGCACCACAGGCAGAAGCCAGGGGTAAAGTAAGTGTGTGTGTGTGTGTGTGTGGGGACGGGGGGTTGGATCTCAATCTGTCTGGTTTGGCGAATTGGTTTGGATGTCGGCGGGTGCAAATGGACACATGTCTGTGTGTTTTTTTTTTAAAAGAAACACATGCCTGTTTTATATATATACACTTTCACTTTTTTTTCTTTCCTGGAAAAACATGTGATTTTATTTTAATTTTTTTCAGAGGTGAACCCAGCCTTTAAAGTGGTTGTAAACCCTTACAGACCACTTTATGCTACAGGTAAGCCTATAATAAGGCTTACCTGTAGCTACCCAGGATATCTCCTAAACCTGTACGGTTTAGGAGATATCCTCTGTCACCTGCATGTGCCGATGTCATTGGCACATGTGAACTGGGGCAAACTGAAGCAATGGCATGTATGTGCAGTTGCTTCAGTCCGTGTGCCGTTACCGGCGGCTCTCACGCTCATGTGCGGGAGTAACGTCACCGTGGCTCCGGCCAGAGAGATGTCGCCGCCGGAAGGGGGGGACGAGGACCGATGCGGGGACTTTGATTTAAGGTAAGTAAATCATATGTACAAAAAAATTTATATATAAAAACTAATATATAGACGGCCAAGAATCAAACCAAAAGGGCTGAAACGCGTCGGGTGGAGCAATTCCTAATGCCATCACACTCATTTTCATTCAGCCCTTTTGGTTTGATCCTTGGCTGTCTATATATTCGTTTTTATATATACATGTTTTTGTTGTTTTTTCCTATCTCCTTTTTTTCTTGAATTTACCATTGCTGTGGATTAATGACCTGCTGTAAGATTTTATAGTGGATTGTTACTTGCTGTGACATTTTAGTAATTTTTTAAATAAATAGCTTTTTTGGACATACTACACTATGAGGATCTTGTCCTCCTTTTTCCTTTGAGTGAACTTTTTCAGTATCTGGTATCATCTAAACTGAATCTAATTACCGTTTTTCTGCGTGATCCAGCCTGGAGAGACAGCTGAAGGTCTTCTCTCTCTTTGCAAGAAGAGGCACCCCTCCCCGAGTGGAGTGATTCTACAGCGGGGCCGGCAGGCTGAAGCACACGCTCCAATGACCTCCATAAAACCGGGGTCCAACATTTTCGGTAAGAGTCAGTAATTTTATTCCTTCTTGGTTAAGAAATAAGATTCAAGCTCCTTCCAGATATCGTGCTGAATTCGGCAGCGATCTGTAAACTGATACCTGAAAATGTCCTGCTGCTGAACCATTATCCTAGTTTATATTGATTTATATGTGTTGGGGACTTTCATTTTATCCACTCATCTGGTTATGTTTATTTTTTGACTAGTAGATATCTCGGTCTCTCGGTCACTTATTAACCTTTGGTTTTTATTGATTTTTTGTGTGCTTTGTTACACGTGTTTTATGTATATATACACATATTCATAAGATTTTTTCATTTTTTTTGGAACTTTTAATTCTCTTGGGATTGCGCGCCTATTTTCTGTATGTATGTTCGTTTGCGTTTTTAGGTATTAAAGCTCTTGTAGGCAGCAGCATCCCTCATTTTCACATATTTTTTCACCTTTTTCACGATCACTTTTTTACTAAGTAATTGTTTTCATTTTTCTTCACATGCAAGTGGGTTTAGCGCTGAGTTTTTTCTTTTTTGTTTATCATGTCAGTACTGCTATCTGCATCATGAAACAATGTCCAGCACCAGACAACAAGCAAAGAGGAATAAGGCTCAGTACATTATGTGACCATTACATATTAAAAAATAGGAAATTACTGCATGTGGGGACTTCAGGGTGAGGTGGGTGATGAGGGAGTCTGAAGCCCAGAATTGGTCTTTAAGCAGTGCAGCTTGACCAATGACTGACTTCTAGCCTGCTGAATGATCAATGGATGAGTTCTGACAAAGTCATCACTCTGCTCACCCTATTTTCAGCAAGTTTTTGGAGCCAAAATGCTGTAATAACACCATGAAGCAGTGCCAAACTGGCATTACAGAGCTTCGACTCCCTCTTCCAGGAAACGAATAAAGACATATTTCAGGCACGTATACTAACTGTATTTAAAATATACATTCAATTATATTTTAATTATGTGGATTACATTATATTCCTTTTATACCCACCTTGCGTTCAGCTTCATGTTAATTCAGAATGGAGTGTAGTTGCCCCATTTTGAAGAAACACACTGGGGTGGATTCAAGAAGCAATTGCGCCTGTGTAACCATAGGTTACCCAGCGCAATTGCTTACTTGCCCCGGCGTAACGAGTGCTCCTGATTCAGGAACCTCGTTACGCCGACTGCAGCCTAAGATCTGCGCGGCATAAGGCTCTTATGCCCGCATATCTTAGGCTGCATTCTTGCGATGGCCGCTAGGTGGCGTTCCCGTTGTGCTCAGCTTATAGTATGCAAATTGCATACTAACACCGATTCACAACGTTGCGCGAGCCCTGCGTACGCAATTTATGTCGTTTCCGTAAGGCGGTTTTTGCGTAAGGCTGCCCCTGCTATTAGCAGGGGCAGCCAATGTTACGTATACCCGTCGTTCCCGCGTCGTGAAATTAGAATTTTACGTAGTTTGCGTAAGTGATTCGTGAATGGCGCTGGACGCCATTCACGTTCACTTTGAAGCAAATGACGTCCTTGCGACGTCATTTGCCGCAATGCACGTCGGGAAAGTTTCCCGACGGAGCATGCGCTCTACGATCAGCGCGGGAACGCGCAATTTACAGAGCTTCTGCTCCGTGAATCAAGGGCAGCGGAACAAATTTGCGGGGGCGCAGGGCAAAAACGTTGCCCTGCGCCTCCGTAAATAATGCGCAATTCTACCTGAATCCGGGCCACTGTTTTTGACCCACCACTATATATATATATATTTTTTTTAATTAGGACTAAAGCAATAACATTCAAAATATTATTTTCATAAAATTTAGCTTGGTAAACATAAAATGCTGCATGCAAATATTTCAGATGTATAATTCCAGCCACTGGGTGTCTCTCTATGTGCATGTGGTTACTAAACTTAAATGCTTTGCTGGAAACATCCTGTTGGTTAAAGGCTAATGCCACGTACACACGATCGGACATTCTGACAACAAAACCGTGGATTTTTTTCCTACGGAATGTTGCCTCAAACTTGTCTTGCATACACACTGTCACACAAATGTTGTCGGAAATTCCGATCGCCAAGAACGAGGTCACGTACAACGCTACGACGAGCACGAGAAAAATGAAGTTCAATGATTTTGAGCATGCGTCAAATTGATTTCGAGCATGCGTAGGATTTTTGCTTTCTGACAGGAACTTTTGCAGTCAGAAAAATAGAGAACCAGCTCTCAAACATTTTTTGTCGGAAATTCCGACAGCAAATGTCCAATGGAGCGTACACACAGTTATAATATCCAACCAAAAGCTCACGTCGAACATTTGTTGACGGAAATTCCAATCGTGTGTACGCGGCATTAGTTCACCTTTTGTAAGTAAAAAAAAAAAAAAAAGATGCACATGATTTTGCATATTATTTATTACACTGCAACCTGCAAAGCATTGCACTTGTACTTCATTCACAGATCTCTGTGAATGAATGACGCGGCTGTGTGGGCGGAACCCTGCACAACCACACTGTTTTTAAAATGCGACAGCGCATGCTGGGAGAGTAACCCACACCTGCTGTCATAGAAGAAGGGGGTGAGTGGGGAGAGGTCAGCTGCCATACAGTAACATGTTACACCCTAAATTTGGGTGTACCATGTTACAAAAGGTGAACTTATCCTAAATGAAGCTTAGATTGCACAGTTCAGAGGAACAACTCATCACCATTGCTGCTCTGTACTGCTCTTTACCAACATACTGAAAGTAAACTGTGTATTGAATTTTTATTGGTAGGTCCGATTTTATATGTATAGTACTATAGATATGTATCACTTTCATAAAATATATCATCAGTTTAAAGCTTAAGTTTACTCTCTCAAAAACCATTAACTATTTGTAATCCTTCAAACAAAAAGCTGCAACGCTCAGAACAGTGCAAACTGGAAGTTGCGATCTGGGTGCTGAAGCTGTGGTGTCCTCCCATCCACCAAAAGACAATGCAGTCATAGAAAAAAGACAGCTGGCAACTCCATAGTCCTCAAGTATTTATTTAGCCATAACAGTGAGTACACAGACCTGGCAGGCGCGCTTCGGCGATAAGCCTTGTTCATAGCACACATGTGAAGTAAAGTATATATATATATATATATTGTAGCGGCCTGCTCCTGTTGGGCTGGCGCTGCTTTAAATTTAGAAGGGAGTCTGAGTGTTAGTTGACTCAGACATATATAATTTTGGCTAAATTTGGCTTTTGTTTTAGCCGTGGCTGTGCCCCAGGCCAAGGGTTGCAGCAGCTAAGTCAGGGTGATATTGGGTGTCTCCCCTCGGCAGCCAATCAGTGGGGGTTGATCGTCCCGCTGTGCATGCTGGGGAGGGGTACTTAAGGAACAGACGCCACTGGACCGGGGTCGTCGATACTTGGTCTGTCGTCCCACCACCTCGTGGCCCTCCTGGCCGGGGGTGCGTGCTCCTGCAATCCTGGCTCCGGAACCACGTTGGTCCGGGGTTGGGATTTGTTGAGTAGGCCCAGTAGTCAGACTGGGTCTACAGTTTCAAGGTGATCCTGTGCTGTCCGTTCTGGAGGGAGGAAGCCGTTTAATGAAGGACCTATCTTGGAGAGGACCAAGCAAGAGGCTGGCATCGCGGGAGAGGCCTGGAAACTTAATCGAAGGATGCACCGTGTCCTAAGAGGCTTGATGGTGATCGCCTATCAGACTTGAGTTCTACAGAAATTAATCTGGAGAGGTGCAGGTGCTGAATCCTGTGTCAGGGGATTCTGGACCGAAAGTGTCTCCACTCAAAGGAAGGTCTGTGGCAGAGACTGTACTTTATTCCGTGCGCCACTCCGGCTGCTAGGCCGGTTAAAGGGGTCTATCCGGGTGCGCAAGGCCCACTCTGGCTAGAGTGGCGACGCTGTAATTCAGGTGCCCGGTGCCAGAAAAGGGGCCAGGCACCTGAATAGGGGGTGGCAGCGGCAACCATAGATAGATTTATGCAATGCATGGATCTATCAATGGTGATAGACAGGTGGCAGTAGAGAGGGGGCAGCGCTCGTGCGCCCTTTATGGATGCACCGCCACTGCGCAGGTCTCTCTGCCAAGTCTCAGATACTTGAATCACACCCAGGATTAAAATATTTCAATACTTCATCCCTTACTAAAATACTGCTTCCTGGGATGTGTGATGTAGTCATCTCAGGAGGTTGCTGGGGGCCATAACTACATCACCCTCACCTAGGTGAGGAATTGGCAAGTTGCAGGGCACACCAAAGAAAAGGGTATTTAGAATAACAAAGATGGGGAACATTACAGACACCACCAATAGTTTTCAATTGTTTATGATAAAGTTGTATCTTTGGTAAGAGACTTGCCAAAGATTCTGAATGTCCAAGGCCCCTCTTGACACGAGTGCTATGATCAGGTCTGCCTGTCAGTTTTTCAGGTCATCCTAATCAAAAACTCCATGTTGGTCTATGGGTATGTAGGCAGGTAGTGGGTACTGCTGCCCTAGTGTGAAGTTAGGGGTTAATTACACTCCCGGGTTTTATGTCTTGGCAGGATTTCTTGGGTTCGACCCTCTGGTCCTGTGTACTACAAGAGGAATAGGGGGCCAGGATCCCGTTTTGGCATGCAATTTGACTTGTCAAATCGGCGGCATTGACACCGTCCTAATCGGTGCAATGCCGCATCTGCGGCACTGCACCAATTTAAAAATGTAGTTTCTGTACTACTTTTTGCAATTTCGGCCTGCGATTCACATTGACATCTGTGAAGAAACCTGCACAGATGTCTCTGTAATCGTGGCCGAAATCGGGACTGCCATTCCCGCAGCCCAGTGTGAACCTGGGCTAAATCCATCTATTTAGGCGAGTCAAGTGTTTGAGCATTAATGGATTACAATGGCAAGAATATTCATTTCTTTTGTTTTCCTATTCTCTCTCTATAATATAACAGAAAACTTTTGGATATGCTCAGATTAAAACACTTAAGCCTCGTACACACGATCAGTCCATCCGATGAGAATGGTCTGAAGGACCGTTGTCATAGGTTAACCCATGAAGCTGACTGATTGTCCGTCGTGCCTACACACCATCAGTTAAAAAACCGATCAGTGCCGATCCTAGGGTCACAGGCGCCTGGGTGCAGAAATATTTCTGGCGCCCTCACATGGGCGTCGTCGTTTTACTAACTTCTCCCCTTTTCAAATGTTTCTATGGCAATGACTCAACCACAGATATGCTCCCCCACAAAGTCTTCATTAACCTGGGATCCTTACACGATCTCTTAACAAATAACAAAATACAGGAAGAGAAGCAAAGTACTTTATTGGGACCTGGAGAAGGGCCTCTGTGATGGACACAGAGAGGGCTTCTGTTAGAGAGTCTGTTAGATGTTCGGCGCCCCCACCTCTGCAGGCGCCTGGGTGCAATGTACCCTGTGCACCCTGCCTAGGATCGGCCCTGAAACCGATCGAAAAACACAACGACGTGCTGAAAAAAAAACGAAGTTCAATGCTTCCAAGCATGCGTCGACTTGATTCTGAGCATGCGTGGATTTTTAACCGATGATCGTGCCTACTAACGATCGGTTTTGACCTAATCCATAGGTTAAATTTAAAGCAAGTTGGCTTTTTTTTTAACCTATGGTTAAACAACCTATGGGGCCCACACACGATCGGTTTTGACCGGTGAAAACGGTCCATCAGACCGTTGTCCTCTGGTTAACCTATCGTGTGTACGAGGCCTTATAGTCTTATCTGGCTTTGATACATCTATAACCTGAACATGGGGTTTCCGAGATATAGGTTCCTATTTTACAGCATATCCTAAACTCCCGGAGACCTTACTGTTTACTCTCAACTGTAAATTGACCTTGCAAATGTTTCAAAACAACTGTCAGACTCGTTTATACAGTTATGTACATATACAGTTAGAGCCAGTTCACACAGGGGCGACTCGTCAGGCGACTCAGCCACCTGACAAGTCGCGCTCCACTCTGTTCAATGGAACCGTTCTAATAGGAGTGACTCAAGTCTCTCTGACTTATAAAAGGTTCTTGTATGACTTTGGGGGCGACTCGGGGCGACTTGCATTGACTTCAATACAGAAGTCATCTTGCAAGTCGCCTCTGAAGTCATCTTGAGATCGCCTTGCCGAGTCGCCCCCAAAGTCGTGCCGCCCCTGTGTGAACCGGCTCTAATGTATTCTTTTGTTAACTGATGCAAATCCTTTAAATAAAAATAAAAAAACTAATAGAAAGACAAAAAGAATATTCATGTATTCTGGTTATTGACATGCATAAACTCTCAAATGCGCCTAAATACATCTAGCATTTAGGCACATCAAGCATTTTTTCTGCTCAAAAGCTTCTCTCCTGAACACCCCCTTTTTGTTTTAGCCTGTAAAGGCTTCACTTCTAATACCACTGTAAATGTGTGTGTAGCGGTACCCCCTAGGGGCTGCTGAGTGATGTGGCCCACCTGTCACCCTGGCATTCTCTTCCAATACACTTTTGAAACAATGTACAGTCAATGTGATTGTTTTGTATGTTTATTGAGGGATTTGAACTTGGATAGGGACAGGAATATATGGGATGCTCAGTAGAACAAGCAATTGATTGATTGTTTTTCAGTTAGGACAACTATACACACTTAGCTACTCCAGTCTCCTCCAGCACATCTCTTGCTTGCAGTCTCTCACTCTCTCTCCTGCACAACACTTAACTCCAGGCACAGCTAGCACATGGTTAGGCCCAACCAACTGCCTTTTGTAGGCAGGGACCATGGGTCCCTTTCTAGTGTAGCAAAAATAGAATACAAAGTCTTTTGTGTTAGCTGTCCTAAGGTGGACTACTGCTCCCAGTAAGTCCTCTTCAGGCCCTGCCAGCCCTCCTGGCTGCAGCTGCCTACTTCACTGCCCGTGACATGTCAATCCTCACTGGCTCCACACCCAGCTCTGACTGTTTTCTCCCAGTTCTCTCTGACATGCCTCTCTAGTCCTCCCAATTGAACATGTCACTCACCAGCCCTCCTGGCTGCAAACCATTGGTTTCCTCCTGAAGACTTGCCCGGCAGTACTTGTCCTCTCTGACTCCTCTCTGTGCCTCCTATTCAGATCCTCCATGAGTTCTTGATGGGATCCATCCTGCACCCAATTCCCAGGCCCAAGGTCATGTGGCAGGCGCAGCACTATAAAGTGCCTCATGCGCTGTGGCATTAGAAGAATTGTGATATCTCCTAACTTTTCAGTCCAACAAGACTGTCTATTACTCTGAAAATTCCTCTATTGCCGTTCTATGGAAGCAGTAAGGTTTAAAGAGCACACCAAATGCTTAAATAACTTCTTTATTAACTTCACTTTTCTTCATAGATAACACTGCTGCTTTGCAGCAGACAGTCCATGTACAAACACGTGTTGAATTAGTATCACAAAATGGCGGTTCAAATATTCAATCTTGTCATTCAACATAAAATGGTGGATATATTTCTTTCTTCAGTATTTATACTCTTTCTCTCTCTGTAAGTTATCAAAGCATTCTCTGATTTCTCTGAAAGTTATAACTGTGGTTTGCAACTTGGTTTGCAGGGTTTGATAGCTCGTTAAAGTGGATGGATGGATGTGACTTAGTTCGAATGACTGAATGCAGTTAGGGCGGTTAGATGACTTTGTTTGGTGGAACTACAAGTGAACACACAACTAGATCAGTATACAGTTCTGATCACACTATTTACAATAAGAACATATATATAACTTGTGTAATGTACCTATTTAGGCCCTTGCTTCCATTAAACTGAACTCTGTATGTCTGCTCTGCTCTCTGTCTTCATGTGGAATGAATTTGCAGCACATGTATAGTATTAGGAACCTCCCAGACAGAATGGATACAAAGGTGGCTGTGATAGGTCAAGACTCTGCTCAATGTGAGATTAGCTGTGATTGGCCAAGGCTACTGATGAGTCACAAAAGCTTAACTCTATGCTTTCTGGCATGAATTCTACTGTGTAATTTGAGCTTACCTTCACTGTCATATAAATAAATGATTCTTAAAGGCATATTTTTTCTTTTGCCTCTGTGAACACAACATACAACTGTTATATGACATTCAAGCATAAAATCACAGTGAATAACTTTGCTTTTGTCTCTCACATATAAACATGTGCATTACATTTAGGTTCTTAGCAGGTTTAGCTGTACATACATGTAGGTTATATTAGCTACCTAGGACAGGTTCTAGCTGGCCAGCTACAGGTCACACCCCAGACTAGGGAGCTCACTCAAAGGCCCCCAACAGCCTAGTACTTAGGGTTGCCACCTGTCCAGGATTCACCCGGACAGTTCGGGTTTAGGATCTTGTGTCCGGGGTTCAGTCTGCCTGAAACCCGGACACATTATTCAGACTGGGCTGTGGCTCCCCAAGTAACTGAGGTAGTCACACAAAAATCTGTTGCCATTCGGGAGATGCGGGCCGCTGTCTGGGGGCAGGTTTGGCATCACTGAGGGGGAGCCACGATGTCAGCAAGAGCAGTTTGGCCACACCCACTGTTTGCCGCAGCGCGCTGCATTACCACTGTCCTTGAGGCACCCAAAGGTGCCCCAGGTCTTTTATTATCCTATTGTGTATACTACGAAAAAAAACGTGCCCTGTGCCGCTAAAGTGTTCGGGTTTGGCTTGAAGAAAAGGTGGCAACCCTACTAGTACTCCATCCTTCGTTTTCCACCCGACAACTACTTCCCAGCTGGGCTGACTTTAGGTATTTCAAGGAGGCCTGCCCCCTGCCAATCCTAGTTGGGGACTTGTCAGGGCTCCCTGAAACACACCAGACAGCTCCACCTCTCTGCTCTGCCTATCTTCTAGAATCCTCTAGAAGGAAAAGGGAGGTGACAGTGAAGTGATGCTGTCTGTGAGTCACAGCTGTTACTCTGAGCCACTCCCAGCCCACACAGATCAAAGAAAAAAACAGGCCTAACTTTTAGCTAGGCCTGCCTAAATTTACCTGCACTCACTAAAAATCTCACCTCTAGCACCTACCTAAGTAGAGGGTTCTACATGTGTATGGACACATAGGCTAATATAGAGGTGTGTTTACAGGCTACTCCATCGTAACTCCCTTTTTTGGCCAGTGTATCTATGCTCCTGATTCTCAGAATCATTTTTGCATAGATACACTTAAGATCCGCCATCTGTAAGTCACTTACACTGGCGGATCTTAAATGCAATGACGCCGGCCGCCGCTAGATGGCATTTACGTGAAGGAGTCATTTGCATATGCAAATGATCCTTCTACGCCGATTCCCGAACGAGTTCGCGTCGCGTAACCGTCGCTAACGTCGTTTGCGTAAGCGGAAATTTAGTCCTGCTATATGGAGGATTAAATTTCCGCAAGTCTCGCGTAGGCCATGTTACGGATGGCGTCGGGTCCCCGTCGTGTTTTTTCGTCGAGTACGTCGTTTACGTAAGTCGTTCTTGAATACGACTTTACGTCAATGACGCACACGTCGGCGTCATTGACGTTTTCCGCCGAGAACTGGAGCATGCGCACTGGGCTTTTTGCAGCCCGGCGCATGCCCAGTTCTTTTGCATCGGGGGCGCGCTTCATTTGAATAGAAGACGCCCCCTTGGAGATCCGCCAGGCTACGCCGGGACACTTACACTCCGCTGTCCCAACTTATGGAGCAAGTGTTTGGGGAATACAACACCTGCTCCAGTAAGTTGGGACAGCGGAGTGTAAGTGCCCTAAGCGCAGCAGGCGGATATTTTTCGAGAATATGGCCCTCTCTCTGCAGTAAAGAAGACGCATTGCGCCCCCCCTCCCACTGGGGAGATGTAAATTTCAGGCAGGAAGATGCAAATGCATCTGACCCTACGTAAAAATATCTTTCTGATGTAGCGCTATCCCCGAAGGAGCCGCTGATTTGTTATTGGGATCGGCATATTGAGTTACCTTAATGTGGCGTAAGGGTGCAGTTGGAGAACAAAGCAGTGAGCGAAGGTCCAGACAGTGAATAAAGGGTTTTCCAATGCTTTATTTCCTGGCCAACTCGGCTAACATCAACTTCAAATGGGAAGAAAAGGTTGACGAGGAGAAAAAAATGGAGAACCTTGTGATATCAGGCCTGGATATGAACCGAGCAGTCCTGCTCTCAGTACTATCAAATTGTGAATCGTCACCACTCTTTTTGAGTGGTTGAAGTGCCCCCAGACAGACCCCTCTCACAAGCCTGGCAGCCGAGGTGTCACTTTGGATTTGCTGGGAGGAACAGATCTCTCTCACAGACCTGGCTCTAGGGCCTCTGCCACAGGCCAATTACTTTAGGTGAGCTAAATGGATGAATGGAGCGAATCCTCCCAGTAGGTTTTAGCATAGGTCACCAGATGACAGCAAAGCGTACCTGTCAGCATTCCGGTCACCAGATCCCTGATTGGTTCGTTCAAGCCCTGTTGGACAACCTGCCTTCGGGTTCCCCTCAAGCCGACCCCCCAATCGAACGGCACCCAAAATGGGATCCTTTCAATAGAACCGGGGACCCAGTAATTCACTGGAGTCCCCTTTTACCTCCGGATGAGGTTTTGTGTAGCCTGCAATTCTGGCCTGGTGGGCCGCGCTGGCGGGGTCCATGGATGCGCGCACCCTGAAGGTGGATGCCGCACCTGGAACAGGGACCGCGCAAAACTTGCTTAGCACATGACACCTGTCACAGATATACCCTCCCCCAGCATGCCCCGTGAGGGAAAAACTCCTCTAATTGGCTGCTGGGGAAAACTTACTCTGCCAGAACCCCTCTGGCTCCAACTGCTGGCCAGGGATGGTACCGCATCCCTGGAGCACAGACTGACCCAGTGGATTTTTCTGGAATGACAGAAGTCCCAATTTAGCAAATTGTGAATGGGAGCAAAATAACTCTCCCATTCCCCACTAACTTTAGCGTAGTGTCCATACTGAAGGTAAGGGGGCGCTACACTGAAAATATCGCAAGTGCTTTGTCATAGAGTAGTTTTTAGAAAAAAGTTAAAACATTTTTTGTGATTCTGCCAGTGTCTGTACTGATGTTACAATATATCGCCAAATGCACTATTTGTGTCTTTTTTTACACTGTGTGACCAAATTCTGTAAACACACCCACAGTATATGAGCTTGTTGTATATTCCATTCCATAACCATGGCCAATAATATGGAGTTGCCCCCCCCCCCCCCCCCCGCTTTGTGGCTATGACAGTCTCCACTCATCTGGGAAGGCTTTACCCAAGATTTTGGTGTGTCTGTGGGAGTTTGTGTCCATTTGTGAGGTCAAGTACTGATGATGTGTGTGAAGAAATGGCTCACAATCAGCATTCCAATTCAATGTCAAGTAGAGATGAGCTTGGGTGTCCTCCAAACCCATGCCTAATTTGAGCTCTGACCAGGTGACAAGGACCTGAACCTGAATAGATACATATGCAGACTGAATATGCCTGAAAGTCAGATGTTTGGGCCCATTCAAGATCTCTTGGGGTAAATATTGAGGAATGTGTGAAAGTCTTATTTGCATAGACGGCAATAGAATAAAAGTTTAACCTATACCTGGTTGCAGTGGCAGCTTGTGCTCCATTTTTTGGGGGGTCACCAAACAAACCACTTGCCACCCCCCACAACATTCAGTCAGTCAATTCCCCCCACCCCACGTTACTCGCTTGTCTGCCCAACAGCCCCACACTTACCCCATCTCGGTCGTGGGCAGCTTTGGCTCCTTCCTTCATTTCCTCCTCCCCTGTGGCTTCACAGTGGCTTCCCCTGTGTCTTCCTCTTTAGCGGCCAATAAGGTCGCTTCTCCTCTCAGCCAAAAGGGTCAAGACTCACTTCCTGATTGGCCCGGGAGGAGAATTAGAAAGACAATAGCACATTTTAATTCACTGTTGTCAAACAACTGGGTGGGCTCAAGGCACAGTGCTCTGCACGCCGAACCCACAAAGCCTACACTTTTCATGTGCTTCCAAAAAAAGGTGCCGGGCGCATGGATTGGGGGGGTGGCGCCACTGTGCGCCTTATGGACGGGCGTCACTGACTGGTTGGTTTATGTATGGTGTGACATCCCCTCTTTAGCAATCTTTCCTGATTGGTTGATATAGTTGACCAATTATGTGATCATTATACTTTATGAAAACATCTGTTAAAAACAGGTTTCCAGGACTTCCCTGATAAGGAAAATAACCACACATATGTCAATAAACATCCATGTTATTCCATAATAAAGCTGGCCATACACTAAAAACTGTCCCTTCCAGCAGGTACTGGATGCATTTAAATCAGTGTGATGACTCCCCTACCCGGCAGAAGTCAAATGTTTAATCGACTTTTGTCGAAGGGACACATTGAAAACGTTTCCATTAATCAGCAGCTGCAGCCGATTATCTGTAGCTTCTGATCAGTGAATTTTGACAGTGGTGGGTGCTGCTGTAAGAATACAATGTCCTGGCAGGGGGATCCACCATCCACCACGACCAGTGGGCTGAATATTTGACAATGGTGGGTGCTGCTGTAAGAATACAATGTCCTGGCGGGGGATCCACCATCCACCACGACCAGTGGGCTGAATGAATAAAAAATAACAGTGTATGGGCAGCTTAAAACAAGTCAGCTTGGCTGCATTCCACAAAATCAGTAGGGTTGAGGCCAGGGCTCTGTGCAGGCCACATGAGTTCCTCCACACCGAAGTGGTCAAACCATGTCTTTATGGAGTTGGCTTTATGCCCAGGGACACAGTCATGCTGGAACAGTATAAGAGCTCTTGCAGGGCACAGTTATTTGAATATCTTTTTTTTATCCTTTCGGTGCAATGGTGTGCTGAGCAATTATCTGATCACATGTATCTCTGTGTTCTATGATCCTGAAATAATGGAGGTTTACATGTAACAGTTCATTAGATTAGCAACACTCCAACTCTCCCGTCATCTAAAGAGAGAAAGATGGTCTCATTGTGTATTCCAGACTGCGAGGCGCGTTCAGTTGGATTTGCTTTAAATAAAAATGAAACACTGATGTTTTCACGTCCTGCCCTGCCGAAGCTGTTTATTAGATGTTAGATTTGCGCAGCCCTTCACAAGTCTGCAGTGAATACAAAGTGTTCGAGAATGGAGAATGAGCGGGGTAAGCCGCTGCTGTAATATTCTGTTACAGCAATAGTCTCTGAAACAGCACAGCAGTATAAAACATATTTACAACGTTTCAAAATGAAAAGTGTTTTTTTTTTTTTTTTCTTTTAAAGGAGTTTTCTGTTCTTTTGACATTTCATTTGATTCTTCTTCAGGCTTAGTTTTCAATACGACACAAAGGGCAATAATTAAAAGCAATAGGGAAAAGTCTACCACAACCAAATATCAGAATAGCAGTCCCATTCATGTCAATTGCTCCCAATTTGACAGCCACGTAGATGCGGTTCCCTGAACGCAGACAGTGTGGGTTCGGGGACCCGCACCCGCACAGATGTTAATTGGGAGCAGCAACTGTGTCTATACAGTTGCTGGGTCCCAATTGACATGAATGGGACTACCTGCACAGGGATGCATCCCTGCTGTGTGGGCAAACACATCCCTCACAAATGGGCATGCCTAAAGATTTATGTATAAAGTGGATTGCAGGCAATTAGAATTTATTTTTCAACAAGCTGAATTCAGTAATCTAATATTTGGGTGTGGTAGGCTTTTGCCCATTGCTTTTAATTACTGCTCACTGTGTCATATTGGGGGCCCAAATCTACGTTAACAGGACTGCCTGCACAGGGATGTACGGAACACCAGTGTAAACATTGCCATCGCAGTGGTGTATACTTAAAGAGTAACTTCACTTTTGTAGGGAAAAACAAACAAACAAATGTAGCAAAGTCTCAGTGCCCCTGAAGTCACAGGTGAAGGCCTCCATCTGGACATCACTTCTGTATAGGTAGGACTGCTGTGTCCTATGGCAACAATCTTGTAGCTGTTACTAACGGTAAAGGTATTCAGCTATCTGCAACAGGAACAGTTCTCTTTACCCCACACTCACTCACTGTGGGTCTTCACTCAACAAGCTCCCAGTCTCTCTCACTAGACTTCAGATCCACTGGATCCCCTGAGCTCTTTCACTGTAGCACGCAGTATCTTCCTGAAGTGTCACCCCCCACTTCACTGCTAGGTCCCTGGCTTGGCACTCACAGATACTCCTCAAGCTTCACCCCTGCTGACACGTCCCTGGCTTGGCACTCCACAAGTGTCACCTCTGCTTTCCCGCTGGGTACACTTTCCACAGGGACACAGACAGACACACAGGGATTTGTTAACAATAACAAAGGGTAGGAATCTGCAACAAAGTTTGTTAACCACTTAAGGACTGGGTCACGCACTTTTGCGTCGACAGAATGCCACGGACAGGCAAATCAATGTAAATATGTCACTTTAAATTTGCAGGCGCGTGGGAGCCCCTGCCGCGAGGTCTGTGATCGTGCCCGCGGACTTGATGTCTGCCTGTGTTCCACGATCGTGTGTCATGGAGCTGCAGAACGGGGGATGCCTAAAAGAAAGCTGACCTCTTCTGCACTGAGCTGAATTGGCAATCCCAGGATCAGATATTTCAGGGCTCTATTGATGATGCCAGGGGGCAGCAGACAATTTTACTGGGACCAGAGCTTCTCTTTAGTTTTGGTAAACCATCACACTGGCATTTTTTTTAGGAGTTTGTATATTGTTCATTGAAAGTCAGTCATAGTTTATTGCCCTGGAAGATGTCTTTTGATGAAGAAATGCGTAGGAAAGAGCCTCTGATTGATGCCATCATGTATTAGAAGCAAACTGACCAGAAGTCAGTTAGGAAAACTAGAAATCCTCCAGCCCGGTGATTTTAACCAAAAGTACATATTATATTCTCAATGTAAGCGTGCTTTTAAATAAATGTTCATATTATTTGAGTTACTTCACTGAGGAACATTTATTTGCTTATTTCTTATATAAACCTGAATTACTGAATTACTGGAGAGTCTGCTCTTGGACGTATAATTTTGGGGACATCAGAAGAGAGATATGATTATCGGTGCATGCCAATTGCATATCACTCTGAGTAAGGGGGTAAGCACACATCTTTATTAGCTTTGGTGATGGTGAATACTATCAACCCCTTTCAGGAATAAGGACTGGAATCTTCTTACTTGGCACATTTAAAGGAGACTTTGCCTTTAATTTAGAGCACCTTTTTATTTCTTTTGATGGACATTAATTTGTATTTTTTTAATATTCTATTGGTATTGCGTATATGTATATATGTTTGATTGAGTTTGAATATCTATTTAGGCAAGTCATTATTGGTAGTGATTTGGCACAACACTGGTCATTTAAGTAAGTCTATATTGGAAGGGATATCTTCTTTTTGTGGTTGCTACTCTCACATTCATATATATAATTTTTTTTGTGCACTTTTATTTTGTGCAGTTTCCATACATTTTTACAAGTCACAATTTATGCCTAAATGTATCATGATAAAGGGCAGCTTTTACTTTTTTTTTTTATATTTGAAATGTACAATCCAGGCAAGATTTTATTTCAATATGGGTGGACATTGGGGGGCTGATTCTACAGGTTAAAAATGATACTTATGGAGAATGACATATTATTTTCATCTTGTCATGTTAATGCTGTTCCTCATTCTTTTTTAGCACGGACAGAATAATGATCATTTTTCAATTAACTTAACATATTTGAGCAAAAAAATATATTAAAAAGATACAATTTGTGTTTTTGAATGTCTGTTTCCTAGCACATAGTAACACAAGTAGCTAGATTCAGTAAGAGTTAGGTCGGCGTATCAGTAGATACGCCGACCTAACTCAGAATCTGCGCCGACCTAGGTTTAAGTGTATTCTCAAACAGAGATACGCTTAAACATATCTAAGATACGACGGCTTGCGCCGTCCTATCTTAGGTTGCAATATTTCTGCTGGCCGCTAGGTGGCGCTTCCATTGCGGTCGACGTAGAATATGCAAATCAGTAGATACGCTGTTTACGTAAGAGATAGACCGCCTAAAGTTATTCCATCAAATAGAAGGAATACTAATGTTAAGTATGGCCGCCGTTCCCGCATCGAAATGCGAAAATTTTACGTTGTTGCGTAAGTCGTCTGTGAATAGGGATTTACGTCGTTTACGTCCACGTCGAAATCAATAGGCCCGTGCGGCGGACGTAGCCGCAATGCACACTGGGAAATGTAGGCGCACCGCGCATGCGCAGTTAAAAAAACCGTCAAAAACGTCAGGTCAAGCCCCATTAACATAAAACACGCCCCCTCAGCTAAATTTGAATTAGGCGCCATTACGCCCGCCCGCTTTAGGCTACACCGCTGTAACTTAGCAGGCAAGTACATTGTGAATCATGTACTTGCCTCGCTAACTTACGGCGGCGTAGCTTAACCACTTCCAGACCTGCGCACGACGATGTACGTCCATTTTTTAAAGATTGATATCTCGGTAACGGCAGCAGCTGCTGCCACAACCGAGGTATCAATCTTTAGTGTGCGCGGTCTGGTAAACGATAACGGTGGTCTCCGCGGCAGATTCGCCGCGAGATCGCCGTTATCGGTGGCGGGAGAGGGGGCCCCCCCCCCTCCCGCCGCTCTTCCACGCCCTCCGCCGCTTACCGGAGCCGTCGGTAGCGGCGGAGGCGATCGGGACCGTTCGGCTGGGGACGAGACTGAAGGAAAAATCTCCTTCGCCCGTCCCCATAGCTCTGCTGGGCGGAAGTGACGTCAAAACGTCAGTCCCGCCCAGCCTCTTAAAGAGACAATTTTTTTTTTTGTTATTTGAAAAAAAAATTTTTTTTGTATTTAAGCCCAAATATGAGATCTGAGGTCTTTTTGACCCCAGATCTCATATTTAAAGGAGTTCTCTGACCTAAAACTTTTAACCCCCGCTGTGCCCGGGCTGTAAAAAAATAGAAAATAAACTTTCACTTACCTGCCTACGATCCCCCGTTGTTCCGATATCGCCGTCCCGTTCTCCGGTCCCGGGCCCCTTCCGCTTCCTGTGTGTCGGTGACTCATAGTGCGCTCAGCCTATCAGCGGCCGCAGCAATGTCCCGTCGCGGCCACTGATAGGCTGAGCGCACTATGAGTCACCGACACACAGGAAGCGGAAGAGACCGGGACCGGAGAACGGGACGGCGATATCGGAACAACGGGGGATCGTAGGCAGGTAAGTGAAAGTTTATTTTCTATTTTTTTACAGCCCGGGCACAGCGGGGGTTAAAAGTTTTAGGTCAGAGAACTCCTTTAATAGGACCTGTCATGCTTTTTTCTATTACAAGGGATGTTTACATTCCTTATAATAGGAATAAAAGTGATCAATTTTTTTTTTGTGTAAAAAGTAATAAAATAAATAAAAATAAATAAGAAAACAAAAAAAAATTTTTTTAAAGCGCCCCGTCCCGACGAGCTCGCGCGCAGAAGCGAACGCATACGCGAGTAGCGCCCGCATATGAACACAGTGTTCAAATTACACAAGTGAGGTATCGCCGCGATCGTTAGAGCGAGAGCAATAATTCTAGCCCTAGAGCTACTCTGTAGCTCAAAAAATGCAACCTCTAGAATTTTTTAAACATCGCCTATCGAGATTTTTAAGGGTAAAAGTTCGGCGTAACATTATCTTTCACAATATATAAAAAAATTGGGCCAAATTTATTGTTGTCTTATTTTTGAATTAAAAAAAGTGAATTTTTTCCAAAAAAAGTGCGCTTGTAAGACCGCTGCGCAAATACGGTGTGACAAAAAGTATTGCAATGACCACTATTTTATTCTCTAGGGTGTTAGAAAAAAAATATATAATGTTTGGGGGTTTTAAGTAATTTTCTAGCAGAAAAAACTGTTTTAGTCTTGCAATGGCAGCCTTTGTTTTTTTTTTTTTTCTTGACTGGTGGTCTTTAAGCTAGATGAACATAATTCCTTCAAAGGACAGTACATTTAAGGAAGCTGTCATTTAATAAATCCCCCCTACTTCTATGAGTGCAGGGTACCCCCCTGGGTCAATACGTCAATCCTTACCTTATCCCCATCCAGGAATATTTCTTCCAACATGCTCCCAGTCATTTCCTCTTCATATTGTGCACGTGCCCCACAGCCCTATTCATTACTGTGGGTAAGCTGTAAACTAAGGGACTGCTGGCAACCACCATGAGTACAATTAATAGGCTCTCAAAATTAAGCGGAGCCAGCCATGACTGCTGTAATAGTGAGGAAGGTAAGTGTTGACCTAGGCTGCACTCATGGGCATGTTTTTTTTTTTCTTTTTTAAAGCAAACTTTACTAAAGTTTAATAGGACATACAATACAGGGTATAAAGTTAACTTATCAATTCATAAAAGTAATTAAACTTATGTTGCTAGTGCACCCAGACAGCTTGTCAATCCTGGGAACAATACGCTATGCATACATCATTAGTTTCTGCCCAGCAGTCCCCTCCCCTGCAGAGCCAAACAACACCCCCACCATTGAACAATCCAATGTGAGAGTAACAACTGGATAATGGGGCTCCATCGCTTTATCCTGGTAAAACAGAGGCACAGACACTGCTGTCACATTACACAATTGTAAAACAGATTTCTTCATTAAGGGCTACTAAGCATAAACAACAAGTCAGTATGTGTAAAAGGTTTTTATTATATTAATGAGCATGTAAAAGTTTCAGGAGATTATCAAAAGAGAAGATATTTAAAATGAAGGTGGTATGTTGAGGAAGGAGACATTTTCATACACACCACTGATTTCCTGTCCAGTAATTCCATAGAAGAAAACTACTGCCTGTCATTTTAGTACCTCTTTTAGCCTGATATGGTCTCTAAGCAGAGCTCCTTAGCTCATCACCTGCGCAGTTGGTTTATGGGAGCTATATACATGGCTGTGAACAATATGAAATTGATAATGAAAAGCTGGCCTTGGTTTCAGATTGCTTTTGGACATGCAGACGCAATCCGATTGTCCTCAGGCATCTGCACCAACCAGCCTTTCCCTAAGCATGTGCAAGGCACTTAGCCTCATAGAATAATTTAAGAGACATCCTGCATGCATCTCTAGTCCATGGCTTATCAGAGAAAAACAACATTAACTGGAGAAGGTTTTCTATCTTGTTCTATTGCTATTTCCCCAGATGAGTCGTGGTTGGCATTCTTTGCGGGGCTCCTATTCCCATTTACTGTCCCTGTGACACCGGTTTCACCAGAAGTGAGGGAAAGTCTGCAACAAGGAAACCGGCAACAAGAAGTCTTTCACCTTAGGTTTTTACTTCAGACCACAGAAAGATTAGACACTGGAAAACAAAGGGCAACAAAGCAATAAAGAAAAAAAAAGTAGTTTCGTAGTTGGTAAGGTTGAATAAAGACACTAGTCTATCCAGTTCATAGGTAAGTCCTTTAGCAGCAGAGCTGAAAAAAGACATTCATCCTCCTTGGACACTAGCAAAACACTGGCATGCTGGGAATTGGATGGCTTATTCTGTGCTTGTCTACAATTGTTTTGTTTTCCAGTGTCCAATCTTCCGGTGGGTAACAGTATAACCCAAATAATATGGACTTTCTGTGTTCTTTAATGGATGAGAAATAAAATGCCCTTTTAGGTAGAGTATGGAAACACCAGAACCCCTGTCAGCGTCCCCACTGGAGATTTCCCCTCACTTCCTGTCTACTGAAACCTCTTCATCAGAATCAGATGGGAAATCTTTCTAACAGAACATGGCTACCAATAAAAACCTGACAGGGGTTCTAACCCCCCCCCCCCCCCAGTTTTTGCAGGACGTATCCTTTAATTCTTTAATTATTTTTGTTTAGGCATGTAGAACTTTACAGCAGTGTTTTAGGAAGTAGATGTAAATTTCTGTTTGTAATGTCTTTCACTGGAGACACTGCAGCATATTCTCAGTTCTCAGTTTGAATTAAAATCTGTGGGGCCAACTACTTGTATTAAACAATGTAGAGTACCAGGTCTGGAAGTCTGAGAGCCAGGGGTGAACTCCAAAGATGATGGAGCTGCCTTAACATTTCCATTGATGAATGGAAATAAGACAAGTTTACATTTACTCCCCTAAAAGCTGCTGAAACAAACCTAATGGCATTTCTCCATTAAAGTTGAACTCTGGGAATAAAGCATTAGCATTTTGCCAAGGGAAATATATTTAAGGGGATATATTTACCTTATTCCTTGCTTCTTCAGGCTTCCTTGTCTTTATGTGAACGGCCCCCTGAAGTCTCTTCTTTCTGCTGTCCAGCTGATCATCTGGGACCTGCATTGTACCAGGGGATGCTGAGAGCTTGTCTACATCTTGGAGTGTCAGACAATGGAAAAAAGAGTGCTGACTGCTAGATAAATGAGGAATATGGTAAATATATCACGCTATCCTCTAGGCCAGGAGTGCCCAACCTTTTGAAGAGCAAGGGCCACTTAAGCGACTTAGGGTAACCTGTCGTGGGCCACAGTGAGTGCAGCAGGCTGATGACTGGTCTGTGTCCATTCTGCATATGCAGATCGGACATGGAGACAGCCCACTCTACTCTATGGGACCTCCGATCCACCCAGACGGAAGTAGACGGATCCCCTTCTGGTTTTTTTTTGCGGATCGGATTGGAGGTAGGCGGGTGTAAACGGACACAAGTCCATCTACATCTACCACTTCATAGAGGTGACTGGCGGGTCCGATTGGGTCGGACCAATTGTGTGAAAAGGGCCTAAGGCTGCTTTCACACTGATGCGGTGCAGCGCAGTGCACCTGTGGCTTTCCTGCGGGTTAGCAGCACTTTGTCATAGACTTCTATTATATCCTGCAGGTGTAACGCACTTTCTGAAAACGCACCAAACCAGCAGGTAATAACAGAAGTCTATGGCTCAGTGCAGGTGACCCGCAGGTGCGCTGTGCTGTACCTGAGGATCAGGTTGAAAGCAGCCTAGCAGCCAGTGCAGAACAGATATGCCCATATATATACTGTGATCTTAGTGATATAATTACCTTTAATAACAGTCTTCCATTCAGGTATTGCCAGCTAGTGCTGTCACAGGCAGAATGCATTTGGCCATACTCTGCCTGAGACAGGAGGCGGCACTATACTGGAAGAATCAGCCTATGCGGCTCTGCTCCACAGCCGCTTGCTTCCCCTACCACTGGCTTCATTTACAACCCTGATGCTCTGGTATGGCAGGTCGGAATCCACGATCTGGGCTTGCCAACCAGCCATCCCAGAGAAGGAGAATGCAGGCCACATCAGAACGCTCCACAGGCCACTGATTGGGCACTCCTGCTCTAGGCAAATTAAGCATTTAAAGCCTTGCAGGTCATGCAGCACAATAGAAACCTATAAAAAGGAGGAGTAAGGTAAGTACGTGGCCTTATTTATCATCGTCTAGGCAAAACTCAATGCAAATATAAAAAAATGTGGTTCCTAAAGTTCCACTTTGAACTGTAAATGCATTTTAGAAGAAGATTAGAGATGTCAGGAGAGGGGCGGTGATGCGTTTCAGAGCATGCACACAAGACTCCTTTTTCAAAACCTTCAAAAGAAGTTTTGAAGAAGCCTTGTGTGCATGCTCCAAAAAACGTCACTGCCTCTTTCCTGACATCTTATGCTGCGTGCGTTCCATAAGCACAGCGTGCGCTCCACCGTGGTTCCAGAAGAGTGGCAAGCACCTTAATTGGGCAATCCTATCCAACCTTGCAGCTGCTGGTCGGCACAGGGAGATGGAAAGACAGTGACAGGAGCCCCACCAGGAATATGTGATTATGATGAGCCTGCTTAACGCCTACCTCTTGTAAGTTTTTTTTAAACTGTGTTGGATAATAAACTTCTGGCATTGTGCACTTTGAGGATCCTTCTTTGTTTTTCTCTTTTCCTGCTAGAGTTGCTTCTACTCTTTGAAGAGCTGTCCTAGTGGTATCTCCAGCTATGGGAACACTTTTCGGGTTATGACCTTATCCATACTGGAAAGACCCATTAGGCACAAGCACCCCATTTCCATTACTCTGAAAAGAAAAAATCTGCATGTTCTTAAAATGACGCAGAAGATTCTACAATGTATACTGACTTCTGGATCAGCTGTGACAGGAAGAAGAGTAAGAACGATAAAAGACCATAAACGGGTGGATCAACTGGAACATTTTGTTGGAAGAATATTACCCTTTTCCATGCAGAGAAAAACAATAAGTCCACATTAATACCAGCCAACACAGCTGCTTATACTTATCTTCCCTTTCACTCCATTCTTCCATGGACAGGAAGTGACTTACCCTGTACTTCTGGGTATGGCAGAGCACATAAATCCCTCCCCTTCCTCTTGAGTGAAAGCTTTGCTTATTAGTGGCTCAAGCATCCAGAGCTGTCACATGGAGTGAGGAAACAATCTTAAAGCGTTGCTAAACCCAGGACTCTACATTACTTATATCTGGTCACCCACAGTACACTGAATATGGAAATGCAATCATTTTAGTAAATATAAACTGCTAAATAACTTTCCTCATTAGCAGTATATAGCAGTCTTGTGACTTCTATTAGTGTCTGGTTAAAGCTTGTGGGGGGAGTTTTCATTGTCCCCTGATTGTCCTATAAGGATACAGGACCCCTGGCCCTCTGTCTGGACACTGCTGATTGGTCCTGTGCTGATTACATGCACTCTCCCAAGAAAAAAGAAAAAAAACTCTCTAGCAATACACACCAAACTTAGCATGTGCAGATTGACTCCACTAACTCTGTCTTTTCTGGAAATGTTTTTTGGGGCAATGCAAAAAAAGGGAGGATCTGTTCATACAGGATCAAACAGCATTTTTACACAATGCATAGGATTTACCCCTTAGGTTCCAAAGTAAGTATGATAAGCATGCTTTACTGCATATACAGACTGATTTTACGTTTGTGGGTTTAGTAACACTTTAAGCCCTGTATTTGCACCAGGTCCTTCTCCTCATTCCCACTGGCAAACCAATTGATGATGGAATGATGGAGCAAAGGTAAAGTAATTATAAGCTGCTGTGAGATTAAATGTTAAAGTGGACCTGTTGCTTTATCCTTCACAAGAAAAGCACAAGTCCACCTTAAATGCATTTGTCTGCCAGATATGGGCTAACAATATTCATTTTTTATTATGGACTTCTTTAGCCGAACCTGCCATCTGTAACTGAAAGTCACACCCCCTAATGTGAGGGCATAGTATAAAAAAAAAAAAAAGAGAATAAATGTCATTATACGAGGCTCTGTCTGCCCACATCCATGCCGTATCCTGAAGATTTAGAACATCCCCTTCCAAAATCGATGAAAATGCCTTCTGAGTCCGAGTCTATGGATTCTAAGATCTGATCAACTATTGTCTCTGGGCTGGAGGAAGGTGCAGGAAGCAGCGTGGAGTCCATGGACAGCTCCTCTATTGAGTTCTGGCTGTGTAATAGTACTTGTTGAGGTTCGCTGTTATTGTGGACAGGTGAAAATTGTCCGTTGCCCACGGAGGGTCTGTCTACTTCGGCTGGAGACTGTGTTTTGGTGGTGGCCATGGAGAGTTTGGAGCTAGAGTCCAGGATGGTGGTCAGGTTGGAGTAACCCTGGATCTCCAGGAAGGTGGTCATCTCAGACAGGGAGTGCCTTCGAATTCCCGTCCCATTGGTGGCCAGGTTTTCCATTTCGTACTCAGCCACCGGCGTCAACAGCGGATTGTTGTAGCTCTTGGATCTCACCACTGGGTTCTTAGTTACAACTTCACCAGACTTTGGGCAACGGCGAAATATGCGTTTTTCTGTCGGGAACAGGAAATAACAACACTGAGTTTAAAGATGTCTTATATCATTACTAAGGTTGAGATAACTGAATCCCAGCCAAAGTTTTTTTTTTTTTAGTTTTGAATAGAATGTGAAAGGGTTAGAACCGGACGGGTTTTCTTTTTTCTGGGTCCCTGCCGGGAGGATTCCCTTTCTCTGTTTATCCTAGTAACTGTTGTCACCAGTATAGAACTTGATGAGAAATTCAAAAGGTTTTGGCTTTTTTTCATACAGACAAACTAAATGGGCCAAATCAAAAAATCTAAGTCTAGCTCATAAATTCAGTTAAATATTTGCATTTGTAAGAGATTTTAATTATTGAATAATTTTCAGGCAGGGATGTCAGTAGAAAAACTCAAAGCATGAAAAACACCTTGGATTGGTATTTTGGATAAAAACGGATGGTTTTGGCTTTTAAAATTGGTCAACTTAGTATTTTTTCCACAGATGCCACTAGGTGGTGCCAAATCCATTCTAAGACCGGTACTTGGTGTAACATTGCATAATATAGCCAGTCAAAGTGGAGCTATGGAAAAAATTAAAAATGACATATATGATGACGTCTGTCATTAGCATTAACACTTTTGTTTTTTTCTTTGTCCCCCTGTAACATAGTTTTATGCGGTCAGTAAGATTGTTTTTTTACCTTTCTTTAACAGACTGCTTGTATTGGGGCTGAGTGCTCTTGTGAAGAGGCTGTGATGTTTTCAGGAAGCTATACGCAGCACCCTGCTGTTCTCTCCCACTAGATAAGATCTGCATGCATTGCACAGAGCAGGGGTCTCCAATCTTTTCAAACAAAGGGGCCCGTTTATTGTCTTTCAAACTTTAGGGGGCCAGATTTTGGGCAGGGGAGGGTAGAAAATGTCCTGGGCCCAGCATCAGGGAGATTAAACTTGGCATCAACATTGGAGGTCAGTAGGATTATTGGTGTCAGTGGGAGGAATAGTACCCCATCATTGATTCTAATGGGAGGAATAGTGCCCCATCACTGGTGTCAGTGGGAGGAATAGTGCCCCATCATTGGTGTCAGTGGGAGGAATAGTGCCACATCATTGGTGTCAGTGGGAGGAATAGTGACCCCATCATTAGTGTCAGTGCCAGGATTTATTCCCCACTGTTGGTGTCAGTGGGAGGAATAGTGCCCCAAGGGCCAGATAAAGGCTAGCAAAGTGATGCATCTGGCCCTTGAGCCACAGTTTGGAGACCACTGGAGAAACACAGAGTCTCAGTGATGACATCAATGGATCTTAAAAAAGTTTTGTAATGCAAATGGAAAAGTTTTAATTTTATTAGCATGTTAATAGGGGTAGGGAGAATCCAGGGAACACAAAATAAAAGCAGATTAAACTTCAACTTTAAGGGCTAAAGGTAGTGCGAGGGATAGGCAAAAGTTTTATGTTAAGGTTAAAGGATAAATTCACGTTTTGTTACAGGTTACACCCATATACAGGGTGTAACTTGTTACAAATCCACTGGCCCCTGCACACCCCCCCACCCCCCGTCTCCCCGTTGTGACAGGGAGCTGGGGATCTTCTCCCCCGCTCTCTGTCACAATCTGCATAGAACACGGCTGTACTCCCGGCCACATCATTCATTCACAGTGTCCTGTGAATGGAAAACTACAAGGTTCGGTAGCCTTTGTGGCTGTCGGCTTGTACTTCTCAATGAACTATTCTGGCGCTATTGAGCACTGTGGAAGTTCATTGATGCTTCCTGTTAGTGTGCAACTGCCTGGCCATACGATGTACACACAAGGGGTCCGGATTCACGTAGAATTGCGTATCTTTGTGCGGGCGTAACGTATCCTATTTACGTTACGCCTCTGCAACTTTTACAAGCAAGTGCCGTATTCTCAAACGAAAGTTGCGGCGGCGTAGCATAAATAGGTCGGCGTAAGCCCGCCTAATTCAAATGTGATAGATGTGGGCATGTGTTATGTAAATTTTATGTGACCCCACGTAAATGAAGCTTTTTAGGAACGGCGCATGCGCCGTCCGTGAAAGTATCCCAGTGCGCATGCTCCAAATTAACCCGCAAGAAGCCAATGCTTTCGACATGAACGTAAATGACGCCCAGCCCTATTCGCGAACGACTTATGCAAACAACGTAAAATTTTAAAAATTTGACGCGGGAACGACGTCCATACTTAACATTGGTACGCCTCATGTACGCCTCATATAGCAGGGGTAACTTTACGCCGGGAAAAGCCTAACGTAAACGGCGTATCTGTACTGCGTCGGCCAGACGTACGTTCGTGAATTCGCGTATCTAGCTGATTTACATATTTCTATGCGTAAATCAGCGTACACGCCCCTAGCGGCCAGTGTAAATATGCAGTTAACATCCGACGGCGTAAGAGACGTAACTGATTCTAAGAATCAGGCGCATAGATACGACGGCTCGGACTCAGAGTTACGGCGGCGTATCTGGAGATACGCCGGCGTAACTCGTATGAGAATCCGGGCCAGAGTCTGCAAGAGCCCTGCATTGCACCCATGATCTGCTGGCTCCCAATTAAAAAAAAAAAATATGTACCGGTAATTGCAATTTTTTTAAAACATGGATTTTTTCTTTAACTGTCGAGTTGGGCTCTTAAGATGAAAAGCTCATTTAAACTTCTATTAAGCCCCATCCTAAGAATACAGTGGCCATTGGCAGGTTTGTAAACTCTGCCCTAAGAATCATGGAAATGGAGCCATAGAATAACATCCACCCATTTAGAAGAGAACTTACCTGAAAGTAAAGCCACATTTAAGGGGCGTGGCCAAGACCGGCATGTGAGAAGACGTGTGTCTCACAGCTCCTCCGCAGCACCCGCTAACGATCCTCTCCCAGCAGCGATCCGAAGGCTCTGAACGGCTGTTCAGCTGGCTACTCACCCAGGCAACCTCCCGGTCCATCCGCCGGCCCACTGTACCCGTGGAATGACTAAAAAACAGGACGATTGGCCGCCACTCGAGAATCAAGATGGCGCTGCCGCGGCCCGGGCCCTCCGCACACCACGAGGGACAGATAAATCCAGAGGTGAGCCCAGCAAAAAAGCCGCTAAGACTCAGGGTAAGGAGTACCCTAGAGACATGACCTTCTTCACGCAGAAGCTTGGGGGCCCCCAGGAACAAGGTACAGGGGGGGAAGCAGAGCGGTCCATGGACTCAGGGCAGGCCTTGCAGGGACGGGCGGATGGCGGGGCCTGGAGATGTGTGGAGCGGGTTGATGGTGCAGAACAGCCCCCCACTGTACAAGCAGACCCAGACACTGAGGCTGGGGACACAGAACAACCGACACTGGCTGAAATATTGAGAGCGGTGCATGTGTGTACTGCATCAGTGAACACAATGAAAGAACAGTTTGGGGGCCTTAGGGAGGATGTATCCCTGCTGCGGCAAGATATGCAGAAGATAAGGGAGCGCACGACGGCTGTGGAGAGCAGAGTGAGTGAGGTGGAAGACAGACTTCCCCCAGTTGCCCGGGAGGCCCATGCAGCCGTACAGATGGCCAGGGACAATAACAACAGGGCTGATGACATCGAAAACCGTTTACGCCGCAATAATGTGCGCATAGTGGGGTTGCCGGAGAAAACGGAGGGCCGGGACCCCACCACCTTTATTGAAAGCTGGCTAGTGGAGATATTTGGGAAGGAGGCCTTCTCCCCATTTTTTACGGTGGAACGGGCGCACCGCACACCAGGCCGCCCGCCGCAGCCTGGAGCCCCCCCTAGGCCTATCCTGGCCAAGCTGTTGCACTATAGAGACAGGGAGGCGGTGCTGAGACATGCCAGAGAGAAGGCCAACGTGCAGGTTAATGGGGTCCGAGTGTCTTTCTACCCGGACTTTTCTGCTGAGGTGCAGCGTCGCAGGGCCAAATTCTCGGATGTGAAGAGGCGACTGCGGGCACTACAACTACCGTATGCAATGCTGTACCCTGCTAAGCTGAGAGTTACTGCCAACCGTCAAGCACAGTTTTTTGAATCGGCTCAAGATGCTGCAGTGTGGCTTGACCGGAATGAACAGGCCCTGCGTCACCGTGAGAGAGAGGAAGAAGGAGACTGATACTACAGGAGCTGAAACAGGTCATCATGCTTGCTCGTTAATTTTTGAAAGCACTGTCTGCATATGCTATAAACTGAGGGATGGAGTTCCATCCCCTATTTCCCCTTCCCCTGTTGGAAATAGCTGACCTGCACTTAACACTTGTTATCGCCTGCACAGAAAGGCTCTTATCCTATTTCTATTTGATTACGTTTATGCTCTGTTCTGCTGGGAGACGTTATATTTGGAAGAGTTCTTTGAGCCACCTTGTAAAGCTGCAAGGAAACTGCGATCGCTCCACATTACACGTGGAGCAAAAGTGCCTTATAGGAGTTCGCTTCCTGTTGGAGCTGAGGGGTCAGCTCTGTTGGCGACCTGGACTTATAACTCCTTTTTTTTTGTTGTTCGTTTTGCTGCAATACAAGTTTGTTTACGGATTCTAGGCCATGGATACGGGACCGGTCAGTTGACGGCCCAGGCCCTACGGCTTTTGCACCTTCACCACCTACATCGAGAACTCTTTTTCCTTACCATTACACCGTGGCATAGTGACTGTCCTTTCCTCGCCACTCCTAGGCCTCCTGATGTCAGCCTGGGATTGATGGTTTTCTTTGTATTTTTTCCACCCTTTCATTTATATATGTTTTATCCTAATGGCTGAGTTACCAATAGTTTCGTGGAATGTGAGGGGCCTAGGCTCCCCGCTGAAGCGTATGATGGTATCCTCCTGTCTGAAAAAATATCATCCAATGATTTTATGTATGCAGGAAACGCACTTGACTGTTGAAACGCAGTGCTGTCTGAAGTATGCTTGGGTGGGTAAGGCCTACCATTCTACTCACACCTCCTATTCCCGAGGTGTGAGTGTAATGATTCATGCGGCCATTGACTTTCAGGAAATAGATGTGTGTATTGATGCAGAGGGAAGGTTTATTTTCCTGCATTGTCGGGTGGGAAGACTGACTTGCATAGTGGCATGTGTTTATATACCCCCGCCGTTCACAGTGGCGGTGCTCCGGTCACTGCTGACCTATTTGGAAGGCAGGCCGGACCTTCCGCTGTTGATAGTGGGGGACTTTAATTGCTGGCTGAGTCCCTTGATGGACAGACACCCCATTTCTGGGGCCTCGTCCACTCCGAGGGACTCCCCATTGCTGAGATTGCTCACCGAGGTAGGGTGGATAGATGTATGGAGGTCAAGGAACCCATTGGACAGACAGTTCTCATGCTTTTCTAAGACACATGGGACACTGTCTAGGATAGACCTGGTAGTGTGTAACTCTGCTATGCTCCCGTCCATCTCGGAAGTGACTTACAAGCCACGTAGCGTCTCCGATCACTCACAGTTGGTGACAAAATTAACGATTTCTCCACCCTCTACACTTCCGAGGGCCCCGTGGAAATTTAATGCCTTTTGGCTAGAGCTATTCCTGTCTCATGAAGAGGTGGAGCGGAGCATGAGGGAATTTTTGGAGAGGGAGAGCTTTGCTGAATCCCCGTCCGAGCAATGGGATGCATTCAAGGCTTGTGTGAGGGGGTTGCTTATAAGGGAAATTACCAGGGTGAAGGACCTTGAAAAACAGGTAACGGCCCTGGAGGAGGCTTTCGTGCAAACCCCTACGGAGGCGGCTAGAGAGGTATGGCAGTCAGCTCAATCAGCTTATGAGCGGCTGCTAGCCTCAAAGGCTGAAAAGAAACTATTCTTCTCCAGATTGGCGTTCTTTGAGGAGGGTGAAAGTACAGGCCGTATGCTAGCAAGAATAGCTAACTCTCAGCGGAGGTCCCCCAGCATAGGAGCTATTAAAAACAAAGAGGGCAAAATAGTGAACTCCCCGGATCTTGTATTGGCGGAACTGGCCGGGCTCTAAGAGAACCTGTAACTCCCGACGGCACTATCTACCAGAGCAGAACTTTTGACTTACTTAGAGGGCATTGACTTCCCCGGGTTGGGTAGGGAACAGAGAAGGACCTTAGACGCCCCCTTTACTTTGGAGGAGCTGCAGACAGCCCTGGCTGAGTTCCCTAACTGTAAGGCACCGGGGGCAGACGGATTACCCATTGAAATATATAAGCGATACGCGGGTATTCTCTTACCGAAACTTTTAGCGGTGTTTAATGCAGCCAGGGAAAGACAGACCCTACCTGATTCTATGAGTACAGCTAACATTGTCTTGATACTAAAGCCTGGGAAGGACCCGTTGGATCCGGGCTCCTACAGGCCGATATCGCTACTCCAGAGCGATATTAAGTTACTGGCTAAAATGTTAGCGATCCGGCTGAATGGGGTCATTACTAGTCTGGTGCATTCGGACCAGGCTGGCTTCATGCCTAACAAGTCGACGGCCGTCAACCTGCGTAGGCTATACTTAAACATGCAATCCCCAGCTGATAATGTGGGAGGGAGGGCCCTTCTCTCACTGGACGCTATGAAGGCCTTCGATAGCGTTGAGTGGGAGTATCTGTGGGAGGTGCTTGGGAGGTTTGGGTTTGGGGAAACCTTCATTTCCTGGGTCCGCTTATTGTACTTCAACCCGAGGGCAACTATTCGGTCATCTCACACTTTCTCTTTGGGGAGAGGCACACGGCAGGGGTGCCCATTGTCGCCCCTGCTGTTTGCCTTGGCGATAGAACCACTCGCTATTAAAATTAGAGCCAATCAGGAGGTAGTGGGGTTCAGATACGGAAACAGGCAGGAAAAAATAATGCTATACGCGGACGACACCATGATTTTGCTGGGGGACGTAGAGGGCTCACTGACGGAGGCTATGACGGTGATAAAGGAATTTGGTAAATTCTCAGGGCTGCAGATCAATTGGACCAAGTCCTCGCTGATGCTCATTGATGAGGGGGGGCCCCCCCCGTCCTCATCCACAGTGCCCATGACTGCCTCATTCAGATATCTGGGTATCCAGGTGACGCCCAAGATATGTGAGTATGGACGACTGAATGTCTCCCCGCTGCTACAAAAATTTCGTGACCGCATTAAAACGTGGAATTCTTTAGGCCTGTCGGTAGCCGGCAGGGTAAATTTGATCAAAATGATCCTTATGCCCCAACTGCTCTATGTTCTTCATAATGCCCCCACAGTAGTGACTTTGAAGGTATTCCGAATTGTTAATACACTGTTTCGCTCACTTATATGGAAAAACCGTACCCCCAGAATTAAGTTGGAACATCTCCAATGCCCGAAGGATGAGGGAGGGCTTGCCCTTCCTAATCCCTGGCTATACTATATAGCCGCTCAGCTGCAGCAGCTGGTGGGTGAGGTTCGCACTGGGGAGAGGAGGGAGGGAGAGGGAGGAAGCTCCTCTGAGATGGTGATGCTCCATACAGTTGGGAGGGAGTCGGTGGCGCCTGCCCTGGAAGCATTAGCCTTTGGGAAGCCAAACAAACAATACCCTACCTACAACCTTATGCAGAAGGTGTGGAACAAAGCTAGGTACTTACAGGGAGTAACAGGGTTCACGGAATACAGCCCCATCTGGTCGAATGACTCATACCCCGAGCTGGCAAAGTTACAGCATGGGGCACTATGGAAAAGATATGGGATAACCCGCCTGGGGCAGATATTTCGGAACGGGAACCTACTCTCATTTGAAACTCTAAAGGGGCTCTTTCAACTACCAATATCGATGCAGTTCTATTACATGCAACTTAGACATGCAGTACGGGCTCAGGGCGAAGCTACGGAGTGGCTTCCTTCCCCTACCCCACTGTTCAATTTGATTGCAGGGGCGACCTCTACCAAGGGGTTTATATCGCAGTGCTATAATATGCTTTTACACAGTTTCATGACCAAACACCCGCTGAGAGTGAGGGCCAAGTGGGAGGGGGATCTGGGCCCGATGGATGGTGAACAGTGGGATGAGGCGCTACAGGCGGTACCAATCTGCTCCCTGAATGTATCCCATAAGGTATCACAACTATACCTACTACTGAGAGTGTACTACACCCCCCACAGACTGTTTGCTATGGGGTTGCGACCCACCCCGCTGTGCACCAGGTGTAAGAGAGACCATGGTGACTTGATTCATCTACTGTGGAGATGCCCAAAGCTTCACCCGTATTGGGTGGGCGTAGTGGACACCATTAACAGGGTGTTCATGATAACGTTGCCAGTTGACCCAAAACACTGCCTGTTACTTGTACTGGAGGAACTGGAATGGGATGAGAGTACCAGAGTAGCGGTCATTAGGTCCCTGTTTCTGGCCCGCAAACTTATAATGACTCATTGGATAGCGGAGGAGCCCCCCAGCATGAGGGAATGGATCAACTTGATGGGGGAAATGCTGCGCAAAGAGAAAGTGATATACCAACATAGAGGTTGCTCCCAGAAGTTCGAGAAGCTATGGGGCAGGTGGCTAGATGTACCGGGCTTGGCACCGGTGGACCTGGTCACAGGTAGGATACTCGGTTTGAGCACTCCAACTTGATTCCTATACTGTCAATGTGTTTGAGACTAGGGAAGGGAGAAGCATGTATGTGGAAGGGGGGAGGCAGGGACGGGATGGGAGTGGATTGTCTCATGCTGGTGGTTGATATATTGCCAATGTTTACCAACACTGAACTGTGTAATGGATTGCTGTCTAATGATTTGAGATGGGAAGTATTCTCGATGTATGTAAATTTCTTTTGGTGCTTCAATAAAACTTTGTTTTGGATCAAAAAAAAAGCCACATTTAAAATATAGAGCAATGTCCCCTAAATTCCTCTTTCATGGTGGTGGTGGGGGGACAATTTTCATTTTTTATGTGGCTTCAGTTAGGCTTTAGGCCACAGCACACATTTAGCAGGTCTAATTTAATTTTGCAGTTTGTAAGCTGTTATATGACCAGATCATACCTAGAATGCAGGAGGAGTGAGTAAAGGGAGCATCAGTTGAGTACAGTCCATATGTACCAAGGTATGGAGAGACCACCTTCTGAATTAGTGACTCCAAGTTCAGATATTCCTCTGTCACACCCTTCGATTCATGGACACCCTAGAAGAGAGATTGCAAATCTGAGGGGTCAGGGCATTGCACACTTACACATTTTCACTAAGCATGACAAAGCTTGATATTTTAAAGCCATTGAATGGACCTGACAGCCATGCAACTAGCATTTTAGATGGCAGATTGGGTATTTCCTTCGGTACAGGTATCCACTAACTGACCACCAGAAAGGCCCATAAGTGAATAAATCAAATTTCACAAAGCTTTAACACAAGGATAAGCATCTTTATTCCAGATGTGTAACTTTATTTGTTTAACTTTCATAAAACGTAGCTGAAAACAACTGTCACTTCTTCAAATTTAAAATGTATGTAAACCCTAATAGTGAACTTTTCTTATCTGCAACCTTTTGGCATGTTAAATATACCATTGAGAGTATTATATTATATTAATTAAATGTTTAATTTAAAAAAATACATGTAAATCCTGGCAAAAATTCAGTGAGCTGTGCTCAAGCAGTGTTATCAGTGGAGATGAGGAGAGGTGGGTGATGTTCTGTAGCCCTAAATTCTTCCTGTCCTAGGGTGACAAAGTTGCTCTGCCATCGTTACAGTACAGAGAGAGTGTTGCCACCCTAGGACAGGAAGTTGTGTTACTGTTAAGATCACCAGGTAAAAATAAAGGAAAGTAAGACAAAAAAAAAAAAATGGACTGGTAAGCTGCAATGTGTTAAAATGTATTCTTTGGTTTGGATTTTAAAGCTAAACTCCAGCCTTCTCTTCAGTCTTTCACAGATGTACAGGCTCCTTTGCTGGACTGAAATTGCTTCTCACAATAAACATTAGAAGCTTTAGCAGGGCAGATAGTGATGTCTCATTTCCTGTCTGTAGGATGTTCCAGCATCATCAAATTCTTTCTTCTCCAGCCTGACTGTCCCTGGCCTGCCTCTTTAATTTATTGAATTTTAGTTCTTTCACTCACAGAGGCCCAGCATAACATGTGAGCATTGGGTAGGGTAAGGTTACCAGATTTCTAACTGAAATTCAGGGACACCCTACTGACCTCACCCACAAAGGTGGAGCTTAAAGTGTATGGTTCAATAAATCCTGAACCTATGCTGCTATGGGTCAAGAGAGTGTAAAGCATAGAGTGCAGGGTTCAGGATTAAATAAAGCACAGAGTTAAGGGGTCAGGATTAAGTAACACACAGAGTTCAGGGGTCAGGATTAAATAAACCTCAGAGTTCAGGGGTCAAGATTAACTAACACATAGTTCAGGGGTCAGGATTTAAAAAAAGCACAGAGTTTAGGCATCAGGATTAAGTAGTGTACAGAGGTCAGGATTAGGTTATGCACAGAGTTCAGGGGTCAGGATTAAGTAACACAGAGTTCAGGGGTCAGGATTAAGTAACACAGAGTTCAGGGGTCAGGATTAAGTAACACACTGAGTTCAGGGGTCAGGATTAAGTAACACACTGAGTCCGGGGTCAGGATTAAATAAAGCACAGAGTTCAGGGGTTGGGATTAACTAACACATAGTTCAGGGGTCAGGGTTTTAAAAAAAGCACAGCTTTCAGGGGTCAGGATTAATTAACACACAGAGTTCAGGGGTCAGGATTAAGTAACACACAGAGTTCAGGGGTCAGGATTAAATAAAGCACAGAGTTCAGGGGTCAAGATTAACTAACACATAGTTCAGGGGTTAGGATTTAAAAAAAGCACAGCGTTCAGGGGTCAGGATTAAGTAACACACAGAGTTCAGGGGTCAGGATTAAGTAACACACATAGTTCAGAGGTCAGGATTTAAAAAAAAGCACAGCGTTCAGGGGTCAGGATTAAGTAACACACAGAGTTCAGGGGTCAGGATTAAGTAACACACAGAGTTCAGGGGTCAGGATTAAGTAACACACAGAGGGATGGGGTCAGGATTAAACAAAGCACAGAGTTCAGGGATCGGGATTAACTAACACACAGTTCAGGGGTCAGGATTATGTTATGCACAGAGTTCAGGGGTCAGGATTAGGTTATTCACAGAGTTCAGGGGTCAGTATTAGGTAATGTGCATAGAGCAGGGGGTCAGGATTAGGTTGTGCACAAAGTTCAGGGGTCAGGATTAAGTAACACACAGAATTCAGTGGTCATGATTATTATAGTAACAATGGGTGATCTATAGAATGCGCCCTAAAAAGTCGCCCACCGTTGCGCCTATGGAGGAGTGGATGATGCCTAGCTGCTGTTTAGAAGATAATAAGTGAACAAAAAGAATGTAAGATGATGAAACTCTCTAAGGAGTGTCAACAAATTAAAACAGCGCTATCAAATAACTGTGCATATTTGACTATATAAAATACATTACTACAACCCATATGTAATAATATACAGTGATAATAAACAAAATATATCCAGTTTAAGAAATAAACACTAAACTGTGACTGTAATAATAAACACCCGTGATTGACTTAAACGTGAAGTGAACGCACTGAAAGTGCAAGAGACAGTCTTTAAAAATAATTTAGAACGTGGCCAAACAAAGCAAAGTTCATGTGTATAAGGATCCTGCGATCTTCAAATTTTTTCAAAAACTTCCACCACACCCGACAGTGCTCAGTGACTCCTCCCCCATCAAATGGACACTCACCGGATAGGTATGCCTCACACTCTCGTGTTTTGGCACAAAAAACCTTATCAGATGTAGTTGTTCCCGTCAATAAAGATGTAATCCAAATATGACATCCAATCAGTTCCACATATATGTCAGAGAGAGACAGAAGAAGTGCAAATAGTGTGATACCATCAAAGGTTTAATAGCACACCAAAATAAAACTTCAAACAGTGCACTCACAAACAAAATCTTGTAAAACAGCAGAATATCACATCAAGAAACTCCTTCAAACGTCAAAATGGTGAGAAGCGGTCACGGCGGACCCCCGATCAGCGAGAAAAAGTGAAACCAATTCTCCTACTCACGGTGCCATGGACTTCTGTCAGAAGCGGCTGCACATCCACTTAAATAAAAAACTTCAAACGCACTCTGCATCCAAAAACGCAGCACTCACTAGTAAAATTAGACTGTATGGCAATACCCCGACATGTTTCGTTATAAAAACTTATTCATGAGTCCCATGAATAAGTTTTTATAACGAAACATGTCGGGGTATTGCCATACAGTCTAATTTTACTAGTGAGTGCTGCGTTTTTGGATGCAGAGTGCGTTTGAAGTTTTTTATTTAAGTGGATGTGCAGCCGCTTCTGACAGAAGTCCATGGCACCGTGAGTAGGAGAATTGGTTTCACTTTTTCTCGCTGATCGGGGGTCCGCCGTGACCGCTTCTCACCATTTTGACGTTTGAAGGAGTTTCTTGATGTGATATTCTGCTGTTTTACAAGATTTTGTTTGTGAGTGCACTGTTTGAAGTTTTATTTTGGTGTGCTATTAAACCTTTGATGGTATCACACTATTTGCACTTCTTTTGTCTCTCTCTGACATATATGTGGAACTGATTGGATGTCATATTTGGATTACATCTTTATTGACGGGAACAACTACATCTGATAAGGTTTTTTGTGCCAAAACACGAGAGTGTGAGGCATACCTATCCGGTGAGTGTCCATTTGATGGGGGAGGAGTCACTGAGCACTGTCGGGTGTGGTGGAAGTTTTTGAAAAAATTTGAAGATCGCAGGATCCTTATACACATGAACTTTGCTTTGTTTGGCCACGTTCTAAATTATTTTTAAAGACTGTCTCTTGCACTTTCAGTGCGTTCACTTCACGTTTAAGTCAATCACGGGTGTTTATTATTACAGTCACAGTTTAGTGTTTATTTCTTAAACTGGATATATTTTGTTTATTATCACTGTATATTATTACATATGGGTTGTAGTAATGTATTTTATATAGTCAAATATGCACAGTTATTTGATAGCGCTGTTTTAATTTGTTGACACTCCTTAGAGAGTTTCATCATCTTACATTCTTTTTGGTCATGATTATTAATGCACAAAGTCCAGGGATCAGGATTAAGTAGCACATATGCCTCGTACACACGTACGGGATTTCCAACGGGAAAAGTTCCCATCGGAAATCCAGAGGGGATAGCTGAGAACCTGCTCGGTTCATTCTTTCCCCTGCACACGACCGGTTTTCCCGATAGGAAAACTGTCAAAAAACGCCGGGCAAAAGTCCGCCGGTCTTCCCGGCCGGAAAAAAGAGAGCTGGTTCTCCTTTTTTTTGTCCAGCTGTTTTTGGGCAGTTTTCCCGTCGGAAAAACTGTGAGGAGCATACACACGACCAAGATTCCAGGCCAAAAGCTCTCCTCACAGTTTTCCTGTCGGTAAAAGTTCAGTGGTCAGGATTATTAATGCACAAAGTCCAGGGATCAGGATTAAGTAACACTCAGAGTTCAGTGGTCAGGATTATTAATACACAAAGTCCAGGGATCAGGATTAAGTAACACTCAGAGTTCAGTGGTCAGGATTATTAATACACAAAGTCCAGGGATCAGGTAAGCAGTTACCCACAGTCTGATTGGTGTATCATCCCTGGGAGCTACCGGGTAGTGTAAAGTTTGCAGTGTGCAGGCTCCAACTCACACTTGAAGAACAAACCTAAAATGGCATGGCTAAAGTGGTCTACATATGGGTGGCAGTATAAATCGCTGCTCACACACAGGGTGCTATAACAGCATCATTTTTTAATCGCTGCTTTAGCAGTTTCATGGATTAGAGCCTGTACACTATACACTTTAAATTATTCGGCAGCTCCCAGGAACAAATCTGGGGACATCTGTTTCCTGGGAACAGATCCTTCACTGCAGGGATTGTCCCAAAGAAATGGGGACAAGCGGCAACCTTATCATAGGTCTGCTTGCACATACAGTCTGCCTAAGAACACCAATTCCTTCAGACTGACATCCACTCATGAAGACATTTTGATATTTGCAAAATTCCTTCCAAAAGCCAATCCTCTGCTTGCATCCGGGCTGAGAATTACGAGTCAGGGTGCTGTGATCTTTTCAGGAAGCATCGTGCCGACTCCCTCCAACTAGCTATAATTTGCCTGCATCGCATAGAGAAGTACAGAGACCCCATAATGACATGACTGGCACTGAAATAATGTGTGTAATGAAAGTGGAAAAGTTGTATTTTAAAATGTTATTAGCATGTTGGTGAAGGCGGAAAGTGAGAAACAAGGGAATGCAAAATATAAGCAGGTTAAAGTTCAGCATTAAGGACCCTTGTTCTAGCATATTGAACCTACAATGTGTATTTATTCAGACCGACACTCAAGTCTTTTTTCATGCTATCTGGGCTTGTGACAGCCAATTTAAAAAAAAATCTCACCTTCCAGACTAATGGAATAATTATAGTTACTGCACACGCTGAATTTTTTACCACATCCTGCCCTCTTGCTCAGAATACATCCACCAAACAAAGTGACCTTTAAAGAAAGAGCAACCTTTATCTGATTTTTCAACTTTTAAAAATACTGCAGCGTTTTAATTTTATCTGCAGGTATTTCAGAAGCTATTTGTATGCTAATTCTTCCGTTCAATTGCCTGGTAATTAATCGCCAGGTTTTCTGTCACCAACAGAAGCGTACTTTCATTTATACTTGGAAGAGAGGCGGCGGAACGCAGAGCCAGCGCTAAAAAATATCTAAAGCAACTAACGGAGCTGGTTGTTGAATGGCGCCAACAGCATCACAGATACAGAGTACGGTTTCAAAGTCTCTCCCTGATTCTTTTTATTATCTCTAAAACAGATGGGGGGGTGTTGGCTGGGTGAGGGTTGAATTCGGCTCTTTGCCATTTATTTTGTGGCCCTTGAAGTCTGTTTTGGTACTCACTCAAGCCAATGAAAGAAAGGCCTTGTTTGTATGGAGCGTATGAATCTGCACCCCATGTGAGGGCTGTGTTTACCTGCACAGGGATGCAGATGTGTTCTGTGTATCCATGTAAACACTGTCCCATTGCTGTCAATTGAGACGCAGCACCTGCACGGATGCACCCGCTGCTCCTGTGACATCCATGTAGGTGCATGTGCACGGCCTCAAATGCACTCAGGGTGCATCCACAATGATTCGGGTGGGCAGAGACCTTGTGATCTTTGCCTAGGCTCTGGTTCTGAAGGAAATCAGAGCTGTAGCCAGCCCTCTTGGGGGTCTTTGGTGAGATATCAGGGGTCTTAAAAGACCTCTGAAATCTCCCCTTTAAGACAGAGAAAGGGACTAAGGACACAGATTCCCCAGTCCCTTTCTCTTCAGCCTCAGCTAAAATGAATGGAAAGGAGACAGAGGCTCCTCTCCATTCATAAACTGAAGCATCGTAAACACAGGTTACGATGCTCAGTTATGTGAATGGACAGAGTCAATGATCACTGACTCTGTCCATTCGGAAAAGGTAGGACCTGGGTTTAGCGGCTCCTACCTCCGCTCTCCATCCTCACAAATTGAGGGGGAGAGCGGCATGGACGGGGGGAGAGAAGAGCGGCACGGACGGGGGGGGAGAATAGCGACACGGACGGGGGCAGAGAAGAGCGTCACGAACGGGGGGAGAGAAGAGCGGCACGGACGGGGGGAAAGAAGAGCGACACGGACAGGGTGGGGGAGAGAAGAGCGGCACAGACGGGGGGGAGAGAAGAGCGGCACGGATGGGGGGGGGGGTAGAAGAGCGGCACGGACGGGGGGGGGGAGAGAAGAGCGGCACGGACGGGGGGGGGGGAGAAGAATAACGGCACTGACAGGGGGAGAGAAGAGCGGCACGGAGCACGGGGGGAGGAAAGACTGCACAGAGCAGAAGACTTGCAACTCCCCTGCCTGCCCAGGTATCGGCTGAGGCATCGGAGCATTTCCCCCAAGTACAAGTACTCGAGGAAATGCTCGGTATCGGTACCGATACCGATACTAGTATCGGTATCATGACATCCCTAATATAAAGTATTAAGGGTCCTTTCACATGGGCGGTCTGTAGAGTGGACTCAGATGCCTCCGCTGATTCCCCCCTGAGCAGGCAGATGACAGGTCCGTCTCTGTGCATAGAAAAGTAATAGAGGGGAAATCTTCCAATGGGGACACTAATTCTGGTGACCTGGGGCCCGCCAAAGGATTCCCTTTATTTGCAGGTATTTCTCTCACTTCTTTGTCTATGGGACAGGAAGGGAAGCTAAATCTCCCCAGTGGGACACACATGGGGGGGAAAAAAATCTGACAGGGGTTATAACCCTCCTATACTCTAAAATAAAAACTTTTTGCCTATAGGTCTTCTTTAAACTTTAATAAAGATGTGCCCTACTGTCAAGTGTATATTTTAATAACATGTTCACTTTTAGATTGGAAATTGTGGTAGTGAGCCTCAACGTCAGAGACGAATAATCCCTAAATAAATGAGCCTTGCTGCTCATGTTCTGCTTCTTCAAACAGTGCTAGAAAGCATCAGAGATGTGAAGAAGAGCTTTGTGATTCACTCTGTCGGAGAAATATTTTCAGTTACTCTAAATAATACATGTCCTCTTTTTTCCGAAGGCTCGCCAATGTTACTTAAAACTTACGCTGACCTTTATAAGAACGCGGGGGCCATCGTACGCGATGCTGTGTGAAAAAGTCTTCTGTTTAATGCATCAACTCCAGATCATATCTATATATAAAAATCCTTTCTTGACCTTGTTGTCTTCACTTAACCAAACCGCGAAGACTGCTTGTTTACTATTAACTTGTATAAAAACAGCAGAGTGTAACAAATCAATTTTCAAATCAAATCATGAAGGTATGTACGCTTCCTCGCCATCATATAAAGACACATTTTGCTACACATTATTTATCTTGGCTGATATTGTATGGAGGGTGCAGGCTGCATCTCCAGCTTTTATACAAATATAAATCATTGGTTACCCCCATATCCCTATATAGTCCTCTTATTATGGAGCAAACCCCCTAGTTCCCTGCAAACCTCAAAAAAAAAAAAAAAAAAAGCAGAAGTAAGCAGAAATGCCGCGTACACACGATCATTTTTCTGCATGAAAAAAACGTTGTTTTAAAAAAATGTAATTTAAAATGATCGTGTGTGGGCTTCACATAATTTTTCGGGTTCTGAAAAACAAATACATTTGTTTTCGAACATGCTGCATTTTTTAATGACGTTTTAAACAATGTAGTTTTTCGGGTTGTAAAAAATGACCGTGTGTGGGCTAAAACGACGTTAAAAACCCGCGAATGCTCAGAAGCAAGTTGTGAGACGGGAGCGCTCGTTCTGGTAAAACTACCGTTCCTAATGGAGTAAGCACATTCATCACGTTGTAACAGACAGAAAAGCGCAAATCGTCTTTTACTAACACGGAATCAGCTAAAGCAGCCTCAAGAGTGGCATCATCCGCATGTAACTTCCCCTTTAGAGTGCCGTCGTACGTGTTGTACGTCACCGCGCTTTGCTAGAATTTTTTTTAAAAACGATGATGTGTGGGCAACATCGTTTTAATGATGAAGTTGGAAAAACTTTGTTTCTTCTACATGCCGAAAAACATTGTTTCTTTTTATGCCGAAAAATGATTGTGTGTACGCGGCAAAAGGCTCCTCATCCATTCTTTCTTCTTGCTTCTTTTACACATGACCGTTTTTTTCCGATGCAATTCCGCTCAAGCTGTCTTGCATACACACGGACACACCAAATTCCGACCGTCAAAAACATGGTGACGTCAAATTGTTTCCGAGCATGCGTGTTTTTTTTTCTCCGTCGGAATTCCATACAGACAAATGGAATATCCGATGTAAAAATTCCGTCTGACTTTTTCAGACGCGGCATAAGTTATCAGTATGCAGCCCCTAAATGTTTCCCTGCAGTTTAATACTGGTGGATATTGCAGGGAAATCTTTCTCAACTAAGGTTCCTCTTAAAATTTCCAGGGATTACTTGAGCAGTAAGAAGTGGTGAATTGATCTCCTACCTACATGGACCACCAATACAAAGGGCAATTTTTCAAATACCAATGTAAGGGGTAACTTTAACCACCAATGTAAGGAGTTTGCTAACCATGAACGTAAGAAGTAACAGCTACGCTGACCACCAATGTAAGGGATCATTTCTACACTGACCACCAATTTAAGGGATTACGTCTGCACTGACCACCGATGTAAAGGGGGCACTTCTACACTGACCACTAATGTAAGGGGACACAGAATTCTACCAAAAATGATATTGTTGTAAAGAGCAATATATAGAGAATGGTAAAAAAATTATTTGCCATGGGTATCATTTCCAATACACAGTAAGCAGTGGGGAATTGATCATACGCTTCCACTGATCACCAATACAAGGGTGGAATTTTTCAGCAACCACCAATGTAAGGGGTCACTTCTACACTGACCACTTATGTAAGGAGTCACTTCTACACTGACTACCACTATAGGGGTTACTTGTACACTGAACACTAACGTGAGGGGTCAATTCTACACTGACTACCAATATAGGGGTCTCTTCTACACTGACCACAAATGTGAGGGGTCACTTCTACTTTGACTGCCAATATAAGGGTAATTTCTACACTGGCAGCCAATATAGATGTCACTTCTATTCTGATCACCAACATAAGGGTCATTTCTACACTGACCTTTAACGTAAGAAGTCACTTCTAACTGACCATCAATGTAGGGGGGTCTCTTCTACACGGATCACTTATGTAAGAGAACATCGCAGTTTTTTCATTTTAGGATTAATACCAAAAGTATTTTTTTTGTATAAGGCAGGGAGTTGTAAAAATTATTATGGGAGTCAAATATGCTAGGTAGGCCACATTCTTTTTTTTAGACCCCTTTAGATTTATGCATGTGCATATACTGTAGGTGTTGTATTTTGTAGAATTAGGCCCTGTTCACTTGGGGTGATTTGCTGTGTGTCCAATGCAGGGCCGTCTTTTACTGTCATGGGAATGCACAGGTGCTGTGTGCATCCCCACTTCCAAGGGCGGATCCAGAGTCTAGTCTCGGGAGGGGCACTGCCAGAAAATAAAGTGTTGCTTACAGAACTCAATTAGGTGTCCGGTGTGTCCGCTGCAATGTTGCAGTACCGCTAAAAAAATCAATGATCGCCGCCATTACTAGTAAAAAATATTTAAATATAAATGCCATAAATCTATCCCATAGTTTGTAGACGATTGTCAGGGACTGCAGACATGGTACAAGAGATGGTCAGAGACTGCAGACGTGGTACAAGAGATGGTCAGAGACTGCAGACATGGTACAAGAGATGGTCAGAGACTGTAGACATGGTACAGGAGATGGTCAGAGACTGCAGACATGGTACAAGAGATGGTCAGAGACTGCAGACATGGTACAAGAGATGGTCAGAGACTGCAGACATGGTACAAGAGATGGCCAGAGACTGCAGACATGGTACAAGGGATGGTCAGAGACTGCAGGCATGGTATAAGAGATGGTCAGAGACTGCAGACATGGTACAAGAGATGGTCAGAGACTGCAGACATGGTACAAGGGATGGTCAGAGACAGCAGACATGGTACAAGAGATGGTCAGAGACTGCAGACATGGTACAAGGGATGGTCAGAGACTGCAGACCTGGTACAAGGGATGGTCATGGTACAAGGGATGGTCAGAGACTGGAGACATGGTACAAGAGATGGTCAGAGACTGAAGACATAGTACAAGAGATCAATGCAGCCTCATCAGTGCTCATAATTGCAGCCTCACTGTATATATGAACGCAGCCCGACTTTTGTATATTAATGCAGCCCCACTTTTGTATATTAATGCAGCCCCACTTTTGTCTATGAATTCAGCCCCACTTTTGTCTATAAATGCAGTCCCACTTTTGTATATGAATGCAGTCCCACTTTTGTCTATTAATGCAGCCCCACTTTTGTATATGAATGCAGTCCCACTTTTGTCTATTAATGCAGCCCCACTTTGTATATGAATGCAGCCCCACTTTGTATATGAATGCAGCCCCACTTTTGTATATGAATGAAGCCCCACTGTGCATGGTACTCACCATGGCATTGCCTCGATCAAACACAGCAGGTATCTCCTCTCCTGACGTGTGTCATGAAACAAACAGGAGCTGTAGGTCTGTGTTCGGCAGGGCAGTGTGCTCTAGCAAGGTCCCCCCCCTAGACGGGCTTGTGTGATAGACAAAACACTGATTCAATCAGTGTTCCATCTCCATCTACTATCACACAAGTAGGTCTAGCACAGGCAGCACAGCCGAACACAGACCCAGCTCTCACACACAGCGAGAGATGCCCGGTGTCATACACGCAGGAGAGAGGGGGAGCGCTGCACTCAGCTACAGCTCAAAGCAGCCTCAGGACAGACAGCCTATGGGGCTGGGCCAGTCCGGCCCTGGTGATGAGAGAGAGTGAGAGACTCTGCAGCGGCAGCTGCAGGCACCGCAAAGCAGTTTAAAAAAAATGATACATTTTTTTTTTTAAAAGCCAATGTGACATGATTGTCTCGGGGGGGGGGGCAATTTCCCTGTTGCCCCCCCCTGGATCCGCCATTGGTTCAAGTATCCCATTTTGGTCTATTGGAACACGTGGCTGCACAGACACAGCTGCTGTGTTCCTATATGACATGCGGGTCCAGGGTGCCCATGCAGCCACATGTCCCAATAGACTAAAACGGGATGCCGACATGGGGACGCATTGAGCACCTGCACATTGCTGTGCCAGTAAAAGACAAACCTGTATTGGGCACATATTTGTGTGCACGGGGCATATTTTTAAAATACACTGCATTGCACTGCAGCACTGAGATGGGAACAGACACTATTTTTATTATGGGGATATTTGACATGTATTTTAGCGCTTTGTGACATATGCATTAAAACACAATCGTGTAAATAGGTGCACTTTTTCTACAAATTACTGATCAAACTATTTACCATGAACTGTAGGTTTAATCTTTTTTTAGTAGACTTGAAAATAATTTCACAGGTTCCTTCGAAATAGAAAAGTTGAGAAAGGCTGTTGTGGGACATGAATGAGGAAAATGCAATCCCTATGACCCTTGAGACAACACTGAGCACTAGAGCTTAAGAGCCTCCCTCCACTGATGTGAACTGAAGGTGACTTTTTGACTGGTTCAGCCACTCTGAAACAAAGGCTTTCTGTGTCTGTCCTCCGACCCTCTTTTGCATCCTGCTCTGTCTAAAGAGCCTCTTTTTTCTTGTGGAACCCGATCCACTGCAAGCATATGCCGCTCCTATATCATTGGTGAAAGCGTAAGTCCAACCATAAGCAGAAAATAAAGTTACAGTTTTCATCTGGCATAGCAAAGATCTAAATTGACTAAATATTCACTTTAAGTGAATCTTCCTGGTCCGTGTTTTAAAACAGTCACCAGTACAGCTGTCCCCATTGGACAATTTCCTGCCACGCTTCAAAGACATCCTGGTAGGTTAACTGTCTCATGTCTAAACTGGCCCTAGCATGTATGTGAAATTGGGACCTTAGATCAATGGTTGTCAACCCTTGAGCTAACAGGGGTTCAAACGCAGCACAGTCATGTTGAAACAGGAAGGGACCATCCCCAAACTGTTCCCACAAAGTTGGGAGCATGAAAATGTCTTGGTATGCTGACGCCTTAAAAGTTCCCGTCACTGGAACTAAGGGGCCAAGCCCAACCCCTGAAAAACAACCCCACACCATAATCCCCCCTCCACCAAATGATTTGGACCAGTGCACAAAGCAAGGTCCATAAAAACATTGATGAGCGAGTTTGGGGTGAAGGAACTTGACTGGCCTGCACAGAGTCCTGACTTCAACTCAATTGAACACCTTTGGGATGAATTAGAGCAGAGACTGTAAACCAGGCCTTCTCATCCAACGTCAGTGCTTGGTCTCACAAATGTGCTTCTGGAAGAATAGTCAAACGTTCCCATAGACACACTTCTATTCCTTGTTGGACAGCCTTCCCAGAAGAGTTGAAGATGTTATAGCTGCAAAGGGTGTGGCAACTCAATATTGAAATCCTTCCCGCTGTGTCTTTATATTCTGACAATGGGACTTCTCCTCTGTCAGAATACACTGATCAGCACTGCAGCCCATTGTCTGCATGCGCTGATTGAGTGGAGATTTTCCAACATGTCCGTTCATGAAAAGTCGATCGATAGATTAACTTCTCATGAATGTGAACCGCCGTAGATGGATTGAAAGTTGGCTGGTTTCTGCTGAACTATCCAAGTTTTGATCTATGCCTGGCCAGCTTTATTGAAAGTAGCAAACAAAATGGGGAGTGAAAGAGGCTGAAAGATTTACTGACCACTAAGAAACAAACATTCCCTGGGGCCAATTCAAAACCGCAGGCAGCAGCTAAACTGACAATGACAAAAAAAAAAAACATATTTTTTTTTCACTCAAATAGGAAATTTGTTAGAAACCTATAAGGGGCAATGGAATACCCCCCGTAGAGAACTTGTGGTGCCACCTGCCCTGGGCCCTCAAGGCTCCGTCCTTCTCGCTCTTCCCTGGTCTCTCTGTTCCACCTTCTGATCCTCTTTTTTGTTTTTTAGACCATGGAAACTCTCCATTTTCTAAAATTCAAGATCACACTGAATCCCCTTGTGTGGACTATTTCTATCCTCTTCTAGGCAACCATAACGAACACACATTCACAAAGGATCGGTAAGGGGGTGGGGAAAAGCGGGGTTATATTAAAGGGGAATTAGTAGCAAGAAAGTATGTTTTGATGTTTTAAATTATTTGTACACTGTTTCCTTTTCTCTATTTTGATACCTGTTCTGATATTTGTTGGGTAAAGAAATACAAATAAAAAAGTAACGTAAAAAAAAAAAGAAAAAAGAAACCTATAAGTACAAATGATGTGAATCATTGTGTAGGTAGTACATACAATGTTATAAGTCTGGAGGCTGGTATATTTGTCCAGTTCAGCAGGGACCAGCTGAAATTCAATCCATGTATATCCACTGTGGTTGAATAGAAGTCCAATTATCGATTGAATTCTGTGCAACCACCCGGTTGGATTTTAGCCGTTTGATCAGCACTGTAGGCTATAGCCTGCAGCATTGATCTATGCATTCTGACAGCGGGGACATTTTTTTCGGTCCGCTGCTTGATAGGAAAAAAAAAAAAAAAGACTCTTCTATGATCAGCTTAACTTTCTGTTATTGATTGGCAACCCTCTGTCCCAAATGTTCTCAACCTGTCACATGCACTTCCAATGGAGTTTCTAAACGGCCATGCTGAACCTTCCAAAACATATTGAACAGACATGGTCCACTGGTGTCGCCATCGGGAAGCCCGTGAGGAGCAATGTCATTAAAGCTGGCGTGCATGTACCCTGGAAAAGTGCTCCTAAGTGGCTGCAAGAGATCAGCAACACTGAGATGTGACAATGGATGAATAAAAGAAAAAAAACAATGTCAATTGTGAATAGGGTGACCACATTTCCAAACTACCATTCAGGGACACCCTCCCTTCCCAAAAATCAGCTTGTGCTGTAACGAATCACAGCACAGTGATTGGACACAGGAGGCGGGATTTCTCCAATCACAAGCAGGGGGCGGGATTGTGCTCCTCCAGGCATTCCCGACCAGGACAAGTACTGTCAGTGAGTAAAGTGGTGATGTGGCAGCCTTTTTTGAGGGCATTAGATTGGCCCCGGGGGTGGTCGTGTCAGTTTCATTACGGGACACTGTATTGTCCTGGCATAAAGATACCCGGGACAGACCTGCAAAATGCGGGACTGTCCCGGGCAATCCGGGACACGTGGTCACCCTAATTGTGAATGATTCAGTATTTAACCTGTTTCTAAAAGAAAAAAAACAATGTCAATTATGAATGATTCAGTATTTAACCTGTTTCTAAAAGAAAAAAAACAATGTCAATTATGAATGATTCAGTATTTAACCTGTTGTTGCCGGCTGTATACATATTTGTGGAGGCACAGCTATGGGCCTTTATGCCTACAGCCAGCATTGCAGTTCTGTGCTGGGATTATGCTAAATTATGCACCTCCAGGACTGTCACCCACTCACAGAGCTGGTACCAATGTGACCGTGTGACCAATGTGACAGCCAATCACATGAGCGGCAAGCCTCCAGCATTATGAACACCTAAAGAGCTGGCTCCTGCCAATGGAGAGGAGATAAGCAAAGGGAATGTCAACCAGTGTTACTAAACCCACAACAGTAAAATCAGTCTGTATATGCAGTAAGGCATGCTTGTTATATTCAGTGTGGAACCTAAGGGGTTAATCCTCTGCATTGTGTAAAAAGGCTGTTTGATCCTGTCTTCTCTGATCCTCCCCTTCTTCCACAAGGGGGATAGGACAAATGAAACTGGAAGGCTCCAAATGATTGTTGGTAATGGACAGTCCCAGGAGGCTCACTTTTTTTTTCTTCTTATGCCGCGTACACACCATCACTTTATGTGATGAAAAAAAACGACACTTTCTGTGAAGTAAAAAATGACGTTTTTGAAACTTCAATTTTCAAAGACGAAGTTGCCTACACACCATCGTTTTTCTCACAATGTTCTTGCAAAGTGAGGTTACGTTCCACCACGTTTTACCATTGAAGCTTGCTTCATAAGTAGCTTCTGGGCATGCGTGGATGAAAAAACATCTTAGAAAACGACGTTTTTGCTACACACGGTCAATTTCTGTGAAGTAAAAAGTGCACTTTTGAAAAACGACACATAAAATTGAAGCATGCTTCAATTTTTTTTGGTCGTTTTTTACAAGACATAAAACAAAGTTTTCCCCCACACACGGTCAATTAAAGTGACGTTTTTAAAAACGTCATTTTTTTTCATCACATAAAGTGATGGTGTGTACGCGGCATAAGGCTGTGGATGCCGACCGAGACAGTCTGCTCGCTCGGCATCCACAGCCTTAAAATAAAAAAAATTAAAAAAAAGTGAGCCTCCTGGGACTGTCCATTGCCACCAATCATTTGGAGCCTTCCAGTTTTATTTGTCCTATCCTCCAAGGGGGTTTTATAATGATCTCCCTCCATTCATTTGGGGGTAGACATCTTGGGCGACTCGGTATACCATTCCAGGACATCATGCATCCACGGCCCTCTATTGAAGACCCTTGGTATTCGCTGATCCAGTTTGGGGAAGCCGAGCAGATTTTGCCCTGAGAGTTTCCATGCCTAACTGATCTGCTGTCGCTGACAGGCAGATCCACGTCTTCTGGTAAGCGCATTCATATCTTCATTGAGTTTAAAGTGGAGGTTCACCCAAAAACCTTTTTTTTAACATTAGATTGAGGCTCGTTTTGTCAAGGGGAATCGGGTGTTTTTTTTACAATCAAAGCCGTACTTACCGTTTTAGAGAGCGATCTTCTCCGCCGCTTACGGGTATGGGCTGCGGGACTGGGCGTTCCTACTTGATTGACAGGCTTCCGACAGGCTTCCGATGGTCGCATACATCGCGTCACGATTTTCCAAAAGTAGCCGAACGTCGGTGCGCAGGCGCCGTATAGAGCCGCACCGACGTTCGGCTTCTTTCGGCTACTCGTGACGCGATGTATGCGACCGTCGGAAGCCTGTCGGAAGCCTGTTAATCAAATAGGAAGTCCCGAAGACCATACCCGAAAGCGGCGGAGAACATCGCTCTCTAAAACGGTAAGTACAGCTTCAATTTTAAAAAAACTACCCGATTCCCCTTGACAAATGAGCATGAATCTAATGTTACATTTTTTTTTCCGGGTGAACTCGCTTTAAGAAAAGATTGTTTGCCCTTGAGGATCTACGTGGTCATTCTACCATTCATCCACAAGTTCTATTGATGGACTTTACACTGCTATGTTGGGTTTTGTTTGTTAATTTCACCGGTATATTTACTCACCCCACATTGTTTTTTGTCACTATTATTATTGTTTCAGTACATTGACTATTTATTTACTTATTCACATATTTATCCAGAGAAACTATTGTTTCCCTGTTATCACTAGCGCAAATTTTACCCCCCCATATCACTGTTCAATATTTGTCACATTGTTGTGTAGCAGCTGTTTTTTAGTTTCATTTCATTCAGATTAGCGCAATATTTTCCCCTTTTTCCTTTCTATTTAACAGTTTATATTTACAAAAAGAATTGCATTTCCGTATTCTGTGTACTGCGGGATACCAGATATAGTGAAGGCAGAGTCCTGGGTTTAGTAACACTTTAAACTTATGCTACATGTTTTAATTGTGTCCCAGTACTGTAATAAAGGGGAGGGAAGGGAAGGTTCTATACAAATAATACAAGAAGCACTTCAGTATGAACCCCTTTCTGCACCTCTCTCAGCAACATTGGCAAATTCCCCCCCGTCCTCCCCTGATCACTTCTCACAGATGTAATTCATTACCCATGATCACATGATGAGTGACACCGAGGGGTTTTGTAGAACACGGTATAGATTTCTCTCTGCGAGTTCGTGATTTATAATCTCCAAAGGGAACAGAAAATGCACTGCGAAGAAATCGGCTGCTTCTTCCCAAGAGCTGCAAAGAACTTCCAGGAATCATTTGTTTTCTCTGTCACAAATACTTTGATGATTACTGACAATGTATCACTACTACAGATTGTCATGTTATTGTATGGATCGATTAAAGCTTGTCACAGTGACACTAAACAGTATCCTTGTCCTCCAAAAATAATCCATTCACATTCACTTCTTAAAGGGGTTGTATGCATTAAAGTGAAAAAACACCTTGCAGTTTCCGCCCCCCCATTTTACTTACTGGAACCCCGAATTTCCATGGGCGCGATCCCGCTTCACTCTCCCCACGGGTTCTCGGCTCTTCATTGGAAAAATTGATAGCAGCGTAGCCATTGGCTCCCGCTGGTGTCAATCAAATCCAATGACGCAGGCGCCGGGGGGCGGGGCCGAGTCATACACTTGGTGTCTATGGTCTCCGAGTGTATGACAGGAAGCACACCTGCAAGGTAACTCCCTCGGGAGAGAGCTTCCCAGAGGGGGTAATCTAACATGGGGAGGAGCCGTGAGAGCTGCTGTGGGACCCCAGAACAGGAGGATCAGGGCCACTCCGTGCAAAACGAACAGCACAGTGGAGGTAAGTATGACATGTTCGTTATTTAAAAAAAAAAATGGGAACATTTAATATCACTTTAATGGTCCTAGTGGTATATTTTTGGCCAGCACACAATGCACCCACAGCCAAACCCCCTTCCCCCTCTGGTTGGGTCACCTGCAACACCCCCCACCCCCCGGTTGGTCTGTCACCAGCCCCGGACTTACCCCATGAAGGATGCGGGCAGCGCTTCCTTCAGGCGGTGAGTGACGGCTTCCCCTGTGTCTCCTCCCCCTTGGCATCACGTAGGGTTCCACCGTGCGTCTCCTCCCACCTCTTCCTAGGTGGCCAATAGGATCGCTTTTCCTCTGGGCCAATCAGGTGACAGGTCTCAGGACTGGGTCAGGAGGATAATCAGGAAGATATTAGCAAATATTAATTTGCTATTGCCACACAATTGTGTAGGCTCAGGGCCCAGCCGACCTTTTTTTTGAAGCCAATAAGAGCTTTAGGCTTCTAAAAAAAAGCTCCATTGGAATCCATGCGTATGGCACCCTGCATTTACATTAGGGGCTGGGCGCATGGATTAGGAGGGCGGTGCCCCTGTGCCCCGTATCGATGGACCATCACTGATCCAAGGTCATTTATTTTTGAATCCAGTTGTGGAGCTTAAAGTAAAACTCCAGCCCAATTTTTTTTACGTTTAAATTATAAAGTAATTTTATTTACTTTTGGACGCAGTAGAAAATAATTTTAAAACGTTATCCTTGCCCAACCAATTTACTAGAAATGTTCTCGGTATTTGATGGCAGGCAGTTTAGCACAATATAAATCATCTGCAAAATAAGTCAGCCAATCAGATTTGTTGGTTCAGATTTTCCTTAGGTCAAGGTGCAATGTGTACACACACAGTATATATCTAGATAGGTTATATCGCTATTCTTAAAGCCGTTTTTGTTTTGTGCAGTCGAGATTCTAATCTTTATCAGCAGAGAATCACTACGATTTTTATGATTTTTTTACCAGAAATTCCTTCTATTCACTTTAATCTGTCACCCCTCGGCTGTCTAAACGGAGTAAGTGCAAAGAAAACAAGTGTAACATTTCAATGCCTTATATGCTCTTTGAATAAACATTGATCAATTTAAATACCCAGTACTTGAAGTGTTTAACCAGACATTTCAATAATACAGCACTCAGCTATGAGAAGTCAAAGCTATCTTAATGAGAACCTGTTGCTAAACTATTCATTTCAGCAGCAAACTTCCCATAGGATTATATGTGTATTTAACATATTTTATGTTATTTACTTGTAAAAGCTTCCCTTGTATAGACATCCAAAAGCCCTGAAAGTGTTGTTGGGTGCTCCCATCTTGGATGTGATATGAGCAGCCCCAGCAGACTCAGAGCAATCACTCAAGCACAGTATTCTCCTTCACTGCTCTGCTGACAGTTACATAAAATGCTATGTTGGGAGGTGAGAGAAGGGGTGGAGGAGCTGGGCCAGCATGCATAGCAATTAGACACTCCCAGGAGAGGAGAGGACTATGATGTACAAGAAGGGAGAGGGCCGTGCTGGGGAATTAAGACTTTCTGGTTCAAAGGCACTTTGCAAGTCAATACAAAAATGTTTATGGAAAGGAAAAACAATGCAAGTAAGGTAGGCAGGCCATAAACTGTGCAAAATTCACACTATCGCCCCCCCCCCCCCCGATCAACACAAAAAGTACTGACAGGCAAGTCCCTCCAGTCAAGGCCTTCCCTACCATGGATCCCGGTGGGTCCATTGGACCTGGGCGGGCGTTTCAGAGGGGGGCCCGACGCCACTTCTGGTAGAGGTAATGACAGTGCACTCGCTGCCATACCCACAAAGTGGACCACCCACCTCTCCTCCCTGCAGCTCCCCTCATTGCTGCTGATGGATGCCATGACGGGACAGGAGGCAGAAACTGCAGGAGAAGGCCAACAGCTTGAAGGGGGGAGCTCTCTGCTGTGCACAAAGAACCCAGTGCTACTGATCCCATCTCCACCACTGATAAGTGTGTCTGAACCCCCACCACCGCTGCCTGTGCCTGAACCCCCCACCGCTGCTGCCTGTATCTGAACCCGCTCACCACCACTGCCTGTCTTTGAACCCCCTCACCACTGCTGCCTGTGTCTGAACCTGCTCACCACCACTGCCTGTGTCTGAACCCCCTCACCACTGCTGCCTGTGTCTAAACCCCCTCACCACCACTGCCTGTGTCTGAACCCCCTCATCACTGCTGCCTGTGTCTGAACCCCCTCATCACTGCTGCCTGTGTCTGAACCCCCTCACCACTGCTGCCTGTGTCTGAACCCCCTCACCACTGCTGCCTGTGTCTGAACCCCCTCACCACTGCTGCCTGTGTCTGAACCTTCCCACTAAAGCTGCTTTTGTCTGAACCCCCCCACCAACGCTGCCTGTATCTGAACAACCCCAACAGCGCCACTACCTCTGAACCCCCACCACCATTGCCTCTGACTGAACCCTCCATAATATCATGATTTCAAAAAATAAATGTGGGGGCCTTTGGGTGGGCATGATTTTTTTCTTGGACCCAGGCAGCACAATGTCTCTTCTCACTAGCGATAATCACAAATAAAATCCAGCATGCTGGTTGTACCCAAGATGATGGATTGATCAACTTGTTACATGTGGGCTGCCCATATATGGTTCAAATCTCGTCCAGTTCCTGCTGAACCAACCAAGATTCAAGCTGTTCATCGCAGGCCTAAGCATTTACATTTTTTTTTTCCAGTTATTTAAGTTAGTGCAGAATCTCTTTAAGGTCATAATAATGAGAAGCCTTTCTGGGACACTGTTAAAAAATATTCCATTCTTCCTACAATATATGAGTTAATTAAAGAGAATATATAACCAAAAAAAGAATGCATGAGCCTGCAGCTGTTCACTAATGCAATAAATTAACTAATGTTTCCCAAATCTGTTTTTATCAATTCCCTTCATGCTTCATGCTTGCACAGTTTTCACCAGTACAATACGCCAACACAAGCAAAACTCACTACAGCGGAGCTAGGTGACATCAATAAACAGTAAAAAAATATGATTCTAAAGCTATTTTACTGCTGATTGGTGCTTAAAGCCCAGCTGCAGCCAAATCTTGCAGATTTGCACTACAGAAAGTGTTCCATAGGAAACCATGTTAAATGGAATGTAGTGCAAATCTGCAAAATGCAAAAAGCACTAAAAATGCCTAGGTGTGAATCCAGTCTTAAGCCGGTTTTCTTGGCAACAAAAGCTGCTGGGAGAGAAAACTGCGTGTGTGTATGGTTTCTCGTCGGGAAAACTGCCGGGAATCTCAACGAGAAAAATAGATCATGCTCTCTATTTTCTCGTCTGGATTCTTGTCGGCCTGTTTCCCGACGAGAAACCCGAGCGTCTGTATACTTACCTGTCGCCGTGGAAACCCACACATGCTCGAAATGGCTTTGACGCATGCGCGGTAGCTTCCACGGCATAGGTAGGGTGAAGCAAGATGGCGGCGATGGCATCGAATGTGACGAACGCATACTCGTCTTACGTGATGTCGTCACCGCGTTCTTGCCTTTAAAAAGAACCTTGGTTTATATATATATATATATATATATATATATATATATACACACACTATGTTGTCCAAAGTATTGGAACTCCTGCCTTTACACCAGGGGCCAGCAACCTTTTTCCACTTAAGGGCCGGTTTCAATGTATGTGAATGCAAGGAGGGCTGCATTCACCTGCTAATAAATAAAGATAACATTACACAGCCCCCGCACCTCTGGCCCACTTTACATCACAGTCCCCCTGTATATTACACAGCCCCCGCCCCCAGCTGTGTAAGCACAGAGGGATGGGGCACTTTAAAAAAAATATTTTATTTTATTATTATTTTTATTTATTTTTTACACTGTCCCTTTGAAAAAAATCTGTTCACTTTTATTGCTGTCAGAAGGAATGTAATTATCCCTTGTGACAGTAATAAGCAGTGACAGGTATTCTTTATGGAGGGATCTGGGGTCTATAAGACCTCAAATCCCTCCTTTTGCACTTAAAAGCATTCAAAACGCCAGGTTTGGCTGTTTTGAACACTGTAATTCTAAAAAATTTGGCACCTTTAAGTCTTCTGTAAACCAGAAGTGATGTCATGACATCGCTTATGGGTTACTAGATCCGAGACCCGATCAAAGCCGGCTGGTTGCTTGGGCCACCAGGTGGAACAAGAGAGCCCTGGCAAGCCGCGGAAGGAGGCAGGAGGGAGGGACATTCCTTCCCGCTGCTTGGGATAACAGTTGAGTGGCTTCTTACCTGCATCGGTTGTTATCCCAAGAAAGCAAACCGCTGGCTCTAAAAAACGTATAGGGGGGTTTGCCTGCAGCTGCAGACATCACCCTTGTATAACCCCTTCAAGCCGAGGCCGCATATTTGCATAGGTCATCGTGAAGGGGTTAAAATGCCTGGAGGTTGGGTACACGTGAATTTATCACGTGCACTGGCAGGCCAGACATTTAGCGGCTGTGGGCTGGGTGCAGCCCACGGCCCGTAGATTGCCAACCTCTGCTTTACACGAACATGAACTTTAATGGCATCCCAATCTTAGTCTGTAGGGTTCAATATTCAGTTGGTCCACCCTTTGGAGCTATAACAGCTTCAACTCTTCTGGGAAGTCTGTGCACAAGGTTTAGGAGTGTGTCTATGGTAATGTTTGACCATTCTTCCAGAAGCGCATTTGTGAGATCAGGCACTGATGTTGGACAAGAAGCCCTGTCTCGCAGTATTTTCTCTAATTTATTCCAAAGGTGTTCTATTGGGTTGAGGTCAGGACTTTGTGCAGGTCAGTCAAGTTCCTCCTCCCCAAACTCGCTCATCCATGTCTTTATGGACCTTGCCTCGTGCACTGGTGTACAGTCATGTTGAAACAGGAAGGGGCCATGCCAATACTGGTCCCACAAAGTTAGTTGGGAGCATGAAATTGTCCAAAATGTCTTGGTATGCCGATGTCTTGAGAGTTTCCTTCACTGGAACTAAGGGGCCAAGCCAAACCCCTGAAAAACAACCCCACACCATAATCCCACCTTTACCAAATGATTTGGAGGGGTGGCCCAAAACTTTTGGCAATATAGTGTAGATGAGCGAGTTTTGGGTGGAGAAACTTAACTGTCCTGACCTCAACCTTAACTTTAATGGTGTGGCAATGATGCTGCACTGCTCTTGAATTCAGAGCAGAGTTGTCATACTTATAAAGGATGTGCCTGTTTGTACTACAGTGGGATGAGAAGTTTCAGGGGGCGTAGCTATCAGCATTGTCACTTCTGATTCGCAAGCCTGTAATTTGTCAATCAACATCTGGCCACACCTACTCCCGCCCACTGCTTTCAGGATTGGTAGCACTGCCTCTGTTGCTGATTAGACACTGCAGCATTGTGAGCTCCATGTCTGTGAGGCCCCGTACACACGAGAGCATTTATCCGCGGGAACGGTCCTCCGGACCGTTTCCGCGGATAAATCCTCTGGCGGATTTGGATCCGTTGGCATGTACTCACCATCGGATCCAAATCTGCGCGGATTTCAACCGCTGTGACGTGTCGCGCCGTCGCCGCGATGATGATGCGGCGACGTGCGCGACGCTGTCATATAAGGAAATCCACGCATGTGTCGAATCATTACGACGCATGCGAGGGACGGGTTCGGACGGATCGATCCGGTGAGTCTGTACAGACCACCGGATCGATCCGCTGGAGCCGATTCCAGCGGATAGATTTGTTAGCATGCTTACAAATTTTTATCTGCTGGAAATCGGAAATATCCGCTGGAACGTACACACCAGGGGATCTATCCGCTGAAACCGATCCGCTGAGATTTTTCAGCGGATGGATCCTCTCGTGTGTACGGGGCCTGACAGGGAGAATGTGAGACACAACAAGTAGGATTTGGCTCAGTCAGGGATGGTAAAAAAAAGTGTGAGGCTTGTGCATCACATATTAACTATAGCTGGCCTTTTAGACTGTCATCCAAGTGCCTCTATTTGTACTTTTGGTAAAGATAATGGTTTATGTCTGTGCCCCTTTATTTGATGTACCTGAAGTATTAGCAGCATCTGAATAATGGAAGGAGGTACACGAGCTCGTGGCCGGGATAAGGCATCGTCCAATTTCAGATTTAGGGTTATTATGTTTCTAAAGTGTAGCAGAGCCAGCTGTCGGATGGAGGGTTCCTTCCCCTGGAAAGAAGAATAAGACAAACTTAAAAAATTGCTAAAAAAAAAAGGGTGCTCAAATGGCTGATCCTCTTCTGTGCATTGCTTTGGCCTTAGTAGATGACCCATCAAGGCAGTCTAGTTTGCTACTAAGGTTTCATCAATAAATCCTAATAGGACCTTGGAGCTTTGTCGTTCTCATGTAAATAGTTCTTCTGGTTAACAAATCTGACGCCTGAGGCATTACTAAGGCTGTTTGTCCTTGGTCTTCTACTGAGCTGCAGTAGTTGTTTCCATCACCTCAGGAATGGACCTCTAAACAAATACAACAATTTAATTTAGGTGTCCAGGAGTGTCTCTGGTCTTAAATAATCTAGATCAGTGGTTCTCAACCTTCTAGTGCCGTGACCCCTTGATAACATTTTTCAAGTTGTGGTGACCCCTAACAGTAGTTGGGATGAGTGGCAATGCTGGGGAGAGTTCTGATCTGCCAACTTAGGTGCTCTTGATCAAGGTCGTCTGCTGATCTGAGAACTGAAGTGGGGACTTTTAATGGCAACAGCTAGTGTTACTCTCTGTGTCAGCTTTTTGGTGTCTCGTAGCAGTAACACCTATGCCAAAATCTGGAGGTGTGGTCTCCTTCAGCCCCTCCCACTTCACATTCCTTACCAGTCAGCTGACCTCTAGTCTCTGCCCCCCACCCATATTGTGAACTAAATGGGCGGCTGTGAAGAGGCTGAGTGGGCGGCCACGGGCTCCAGGAACAGCCCAGCTGGGCGGCTGCGAAAAGGCTGAAAGAGTGGTGCGGTCTTCAGGAACATCCCAGGATTCGGTGACCCCCTGGAAAATCATCATTCGACCCCCCAGGTTGAGAACCACTGATCTAGATACATACCATTCTGTTCATACAAGTTTCTGGAAGAGGAACTGTTCTTGCAGCCTATAGCACCAATAGGACCCCTTTCATTTCCCTATAATTCTAAAGAAACTGGAAACAGACGCTGATCAGTTCATCTGGGCAGCAAGAACTGTCCTTCTTTCAGACATTCAACCTCCAACAATATGCCTAGCTTAAAGTGTAAGTAAACCCACCTATCATTTTCAGCCAAGGAAGCTGCCATCTTGGCCTATGTTTAATCTTCAACTGCCATGGTGTTGCACATGTGATCAGTTATGACACCAGCCATTGGATGGTTTGACCGTTTGGTTGAGAGCACAACCAATGGGACAGTTAGCAATCCCAGGATGCCGGAAATGTAACTGCTTTTTAAAACTGTTAAGTCGATGGGTTTACTTCCGCTTTAAGGACTTCTCAAAGGACATCTTAAAGATTTTAGCTGAAGAGAGAAAGAACACGGTACATACTACTATGCAGTATGTCTACTGTATTGCGTTACAAACGAAGAATAATCTATGGAGGGTACTGAAAAGTGGAAAGCTGGGTAGCAGGCTGATTACCTGTACGGGGTAGAAAATGGCCTGGAGCATTGGCAAGACATCACTGAAAAAGAAATCCCAAGTCTCAGCTAATGAGTCGAGAAGTTTCTGACCTGAAACACACAAATAGAAGAAGGGTTTGTGAGCAGAAATAAATTAACCTAGGATAGTCAACTTAAAGGAACACTAAAGATTCGTTTTTTATTAGATCAATTGATTGCTGTAAGCTAGAGCATTTAAATATCTCTTACCCCGTTTTTCCTTTTGACCTCCAAAATACAGTAATCCAGGTATGAAAATGCCATTTCCTGTCTCTCCTCTTCTTGCTTTCCTCCAGCATCTGAGCCGTTTTGCATGGTGGAAAGCAGAATGTGCTCACTTCCTCCCTATGACTACAGCCCTGCGTGAAGATGCTCTCTTATCCCTCACAGGCATGGAGGCTAAGCCTAATGGGAACTGTAGTTCCCATTAGGCCGTGATGTAGCAAGAATGAATGTGCACCGCAAACCAGGAAGTCAGTGAGAATAATGATTCAGGAGCGACGAAGGTGAATAAAACAGCTCCATTTCAACAGGTATCAAACTAGTTATAATGCAAAACATTACTTTTTACTTTATCAGCTACTGTCAGACTTTAATTTAAAGTGGAGGTTCACCCAAAAACACAATTTTTAACATTGGATTGAGGCTCATTTTGTCAAGGGGAATCGGGTGTTTTTTTTTAAATCGAAGCAGTACTTACCGTTTTAGAGAGAGATCTTCTCCGCCGCTTCCGGGTATGGGCTGCGGGACTGGTCGTTCCTATTTGATTGACAGGCTTCCGACAGGCTTCCGAAGGTCGCATACAGCGCGTCACGATTTTCTGAAAGTAGCCGAACGTCGGTGCGCAGGCGCCGTATAGAGCCGCACCAACGTTCGGCTTCTTTCGGCTACTCGTGACGCGATGTATGCGACCGTCGGAAGCCTGTCGGAAGCCTGTCAATCAAATAGGAACGCTCAGTCCCGGAGACCATACCCGGAAGCGGCGGAGAAGATCTATCTCTAAAACGGTAAGTACTGGTTCGATTTAAAAAAAAACACCTGATTCCCCTTGACAAAATGAGCCTCAATCTAATGTTAAAAATTGTTTTTCGGGTGAACTCCCGATTTAAGAGGAAAATATTTTTGTCTTTACAACCCCTTTAACTTGCATATATATTGACATGACGGGACTTGGAAGTTAGGCTTTAGATCATTTAGGATACTGCAGGTCTCAGAAGCTGTAACGTAGAATGAGCTACAAATACTTACAAGGGCTGACATCAAAATTATTAGACAACCCCTTAAGTCCAGCAGAATGTTTATTTTTAAGGGTCAGTCCACCCAAAGGGATGTTACATGTTAATCTTTATAAGTCTCCTAATTATTTGGTATATCCCTTGGGGCCAACCCCAGTGCCTGGCCATGTTTTTGACTGCCTTGTTGTTTTGTGTATGGCCACCCCATATTGTTGGATGAGTTAACTCTCCATCATCTACCAAAATGAAATATCAGTTTGGGATAGAATTTGGAAAAAAGTAAAAAACCTGTGTTAGGTTTTTTATTACTTTTGTTGTATGCTGTTTGTCCTGGTGACCTTTAGGACATAAAATGTTAAAATCTTTCAATGAGGACAACTGTTCTGGTGACAACTGCCAAATGTAGGATTTCTCTCACTTTTGGGAGCCTGGTTTTTATTGCTGTCTGTATCCCCATACAGAGCTTCCCCTCTCAATTTGTCCGGTTTATCATTTTTACAGAAAGTGATAGAAAATCCCAAATTTGGGGGATCTCCAGAACAGTAATAGAGAGGAAATTTTCTAACGGGTACATTAGTTCTGGTGACAACCAAGGATTCTGTCACTTTGGAAGAATTTTCTCTGACTTCCTATTTTGGCTCTGGGACAGGAAATAAAGGGAAATCTTGCCAATAAGGCACAAATGGCAAAAACACCTGGCATGTGCTAGTTCTGCTCTAATAAATATTTTGGGGCAGATCCACAGAGATCTGCACCCGCGCAGCGTATCAGAGATACGCTACGCCGTCGTACCTTACCTGGCTTTAGTTCGAATCCTTAAAGATTTTGCGCCGTAAGTTACGGCGGCGTAGCGGCGTGTAATTCAAATCGGCGATTAGGGGGCGTGTTTCATTTAAATGAAGCGCGTCCCCGCGCAGAATGAACTGCGCATGCGCCGTCCCTAAATTTCCCGCCGTGCATTGCGCTAAATGACGTCGCAAGGACGTCATTTTTTTTAACATAGACGTGAATTATGTCCATCCCGATTCACGGACGACTTACGCAAAAAAAAATAAAAAAAAAAATAAACGCAGGAACGACGGCCATACTTAACATGGCAGGTCTAACTATACGCGACGAAATACCAGCTTTAACTATACGCCGGAAAATGCCGACTAGAGACGCCGGAAAAAAATGCGACGGCCGCTCGTACGTTCGTGGATCGTCGGAAATAGCTAATTTGCATACCCGACACGGAAAACAACGTGAACGCCACCCAGCGGACGCCAAAGAATTGCATCTTAGATCCGAAGGCGTACAAAGATGTACGCCTGGCGGATCTAGCCCAGATGCCATTGTATCTTGTTTTGAGGATTCAAAACAACAATACGAGGCAGGTAATTTGAAAGTACGCTCTGTGGATCTGCCCCTTTGTCTTGAGTTCATATTTGACCCAAGGTTCACGGCGGGCAGGCCGCACTTTCATGCACCTTTTTAAAAACACAGCCCGCAGAGAAGTCGCAATGGTAATGTTGACCATGCAATTTTCCTCCAGCTCCCACAAATGCACTACGTTTTTACATGCATGGGGGTGCTATTCAGAATAAATGGCAGCCTTGCATGTTTTTTCACAGCAGCGCATTTTCACTGCGGGTGGTTTCCAGGGCGGAAATTGCTATGATTCCCGCACCAACAGCCAGACGCATAGGTTGAACCTAGCCTAAATCCGAACTAACCCCTCCCAACACTCCGTCGCCGAGGCCAGCATCTTATCCTGTGTAAATGGAAGGTAGAGGGCGCTCAACCACACAATAGTGATTGTGAAATGTGGAATACTACACAACAACGTGCAACAATTAATAATAAAATAAGTCTCCAAAAGCATATGTGAACAGTGATTGCTGAAACAATATAAATCAATATACAGCAGAAATGTCCCACACAGATGTGCATGAATACGCAGATTCCTCTGCAGTGTAAGCAAAAAACACTGAAGTTCACTGTGTTAAACACCAAAAAAATTAAAAAATAGAGTCCCAATAGCATGCATAGAAAGCCAAACGAATCTTGACAATTGCTGTGATCTTCCTAGTGGAGAAAAGTAGAAAATGCCACCACCATACTTTTCAAATTTCACTTGTTTCCACCCAAGGTGCTTTGTATATAAAGTGCTCTTACCAGAGCCTGTTGACCACTTTACTTAAAAAGATGGTCATACGGGCTAGTGCAGGATTGTGCCTACACACACATGGATATGGACTATTGAATCTCGTTTCCAGGCTTTCCAGATAAGGATGATATGCAAAAAAAGAGAACCGGTAGACGCCGATAGCGTAATAACGTTATAATAATAAAAACAACTAAAAACAACGGAAAGCCAAATGGCCTCTTACTTTAAAAGTGCCTACCCGGCACTGGGACTGCAGGCCTGTCACCGCCAATCTGCGGTTCAAAACTTGGTTTATCAGGATCGGATACCACCGCCGTAGTTCCACCATAAACTCCTTCCTGTCAGCTTCACCAGAGCGGGGGGGCGTCTCGTGACCAGGACTGCCTCCAACGTCCGTTTCGATTACTCGTCTTCAGGGCGGGAGTAATCGAAACGGACGTTGGAGGCAGTCCTGGTCACGAGACGCCCCCCCGCTCTGGTGAAGCTGACAGGAAGGAGTTTATGGTGGAACTACGGCGGTGGTATCCGATCCTGATAAACCAAGTTTTGAACCGCAGATTGGCGGTGACAGGCCTGCAGTCCCAGTGCCGGGTAGGCACTTTTAAAGTAAGAGGCCATTTGGCTTTCCGTTGTTTTTAGTTGTTTTTATTATTATAACGTTATTACGCTATCGGCGTCTACCGGTTCTCTTTTTTTGCATATCATCCTTATCTGGAACGCCTGGAAACGAGATTCAATAGTCCATATCCATGTGTGTGTAGGCACAATCCTGCACTAGCCCGTATGACCATCTTTTTAAGTAAAGTGGTCAACAGGCTCTGGTAAGAGCACTTTATATACAAAGCACCTTGGGTGGAAACAAGTGAAATTTGAAAAGTATGGTGGTGGCATTTTCTACTTTTCTCCACTAGGAAGATCACAGCAATTGTCAAGATTCGTTTGGCTTTCTATGCATGCTATTGGGACTCTATTTTTTAATTTTTTTGGTGTTTAACACAGTGAACTTCAGTGTTTTTTGCTTACACTGCAGAGGAATCTGCGTATTCATGCACATCTGTGTGGGACATTTCTGCTGTATATTGATTTATATTGTTTCAGCAATCACTGTTCACATATGCTTTTGGAGACTTATTTTATTATTAATTGTTGCACGTTGTTGTGTAGTATTCCACATTTCACAATCACTATTGTGTGGTTGAGCGCCCTCTACCTTCCATTTTCATTATCACAATTCAGTATTGTTCTTTGAGGAGCAGCTTATTTAGTTTAATTTAGTACTTATTTATATTTGGCGCGGAATTTTCTATTCTACATCTTATCCTGTGTGCTGGGTTTTTCGACCTTCTTCATTGTACAAGCACAGGAGCTAGTCATCCTGGCATACAGGTTCTGCCTCGCCATGTAAGCTAAGCTGCACATGTGCAGCTTAGTTTGCAGTCTGGGGACTACGGTGAGCAGGCATGTAGGTATGTTTTATTGCAGAAAAGACATTGCATGTCTCTTCTGCAATAAAATGCCTGCCTGCTCACAGTGTATGACAGTGGAACTTTAATTTGCCTTTCACATGTACTTATCTGTTTGCCTGGAGTTTGGATTTTCAGTAGTTGTGGTACTGAAAGCCAAAGTAGGTCTGCTTACCTTCATAAAAGCGAATCTTGTCTCGAAGAATCACCATTCCCTTGGTGAGAAGTTGGTTCTAAAAAGTGATACATTTTATCAGAATTTCATAACTATCTTAGTTTACAAATATTAATAAATAATAATGTAATACAACACTGCTATAGTGTGTATGTAGCCTTATTGGTGTATCTAAAAACTATATATAATAAAAAGTTATACATTAGCATATTTTATAATCTCACTTACAGCAAGTTGTTCACATTTGCAAACCTTTTTATTAAAGCTTAAAGTGGAGTTCCACCCATAAATATAACATTACATCAGTAGTTTTAAAAAAATGTCATTAGTCCTTTAAGAATTTTTTTTTTTTTTAGATGCCTTCAAAGTGTTGTTGCTAGGCAGAATAGTTAATCTTCCCTCTTCCTGCACCTAGGTGCTTAAGCTTCCTAACCTACACCGCACAGACTCCTGGGAATGTAGTGGGTGTAACTTTCCAGGAGTCTGTGCACTCCCCAGTCTGGAAGAATCATGTGACTTGGACAGTACAGGTGCTGAAACCTGATCTGAAACCTACTACACTGCTTGTGCAGCACTGAGCATGTGCGAGATCTTCAAGGCTGAAATACAGGAAGTCATACAGTCTGGCTTCATGATGCCCACACTTAAGATGGCCCCAGTCAATTTCTATTTTATAAAGTGTCTAAATGCTGTAACAACCTAACAAAACGGACCTTAGTTTACAGACTAACTTTACTAGAATACATTAAGCTTGTGTATTACAGGGGTATTTATATTTAAAAAGTGAAATTGTGGCCGGAACTCCGCTTTAAGCAGTCAAAATTGAAAATTAAGCCTTGAGATGGACACAGAATGTACCATCCTCAATGAAAGAAGGGTGACTCCTGAATGCCGCAAATCCATAGTGTCCTATGGAGATGAGTGAAGTGGCAACCTTAGCCTGGACTCCCACCAGGGCAAGCCCACAATGCATTTAACTCGGCCCCCTGGAGCTTAGTCATGGGGATTACGCAGCCATCCTGGCTCTGAAGAAGGACATACCTTCGAAATGCGTCATCCTGCATGGACCCTGGTGAGGTCCCCCTGTGCTAGAGTCACCAGCCAGTCTGGGAATGTTTAGCCACAGAGAGTGGCCCGATGTGCGCTAATACTACCTATGCTTGTGAGTAGTTCTTTTTTATTACACTTTTAAATAAAATTGTGTGGGATAATGCACTAGGCCAGTGCGCTCTCTGTCTTATTTTTTTTTTTTTTGTTGTGGTTTGAGGATGACCCCAGTCCTAGAGGCCAGCAAGGCTTCAAGAATTTTATCCAATCACACAACTGAATGACACTTCCTATTGTTTTATTTCACTCATGTGCAGGAGTTAATTGCTGTAGTTTTTGTTGGTGATCAATCAAATCAAACCTGACTTGGAAGCTTGAATCTCATAAGTGATACATACTGGAGAGAGAAAACCAAACAACACAGATTTAGGCCTCATTTACACGGCCATAAATGAAAGCACTTACAACCATTTTTATTTCTGGACTTGAATACAGCTGCATTTTATTCAATGGGAAAATTCACATAGGGATGTAAACATGCACTGTGCTCAGATCCATAACTAAAAATCCCCAAATCTGTGTCTGAGGACGTGGGTATACACATATACCACTGACTAAAATGAATACACAAATCTATTTACTGATTATTTACGTAGGAACTCTTGTTCCTTGCCTAATAATCCATAAAAAATGTACGGCCATGTTATACACATGGGGGCAGATCCACAAAAATCTGCCTATCTTTAGGCAGGCGTAGCATATCTAAGATACACTACGCCGCTGTAACTTACTTTTTCTTCTTGTGAATCCTCAAAGAATCCGTGCGGTAAGTTACGGTGGCGTAGTGTATCTATTGCGGCGTAAGGGCGCACAATTTCAAATGGGAGTGATGGGGGCGTGTTCTATGCAAATACGTTGTGACCCGACGTAAACTACGTCTTTTTTGAACGGCGCATGCACCGTCCTTAAAATATCCCAGGGTGCATTGCGACAAAGTACGCCGCAAGGACGTCATTGGATTCGACGTGAAAGTAAATGACGTCACATTCCTATTCACGAACGACTTACGCAAACGACGCAAAAAATAAAAAATTAGACGCGGGAACGACGGCCATACTTAACATTGAGTACGCCACCATATAGAAGCTTTAACTATACGCCGGAAAAAGCCGAACGGAAACGACGTAAAGAAATGCGACAGCCGCTCGTACGTTCGTGGATCGTCGGAAATAGCTAATTTGCATACTCGACGCGGAAACGCCACCTAGCGGCCGCCGAAAAATTGCATTTAAGATCCGACAGCGTACTAAGACGTATGCCTGTTGGATCGATCCCAGATGCCGTCGTATCTTGTTTTGTGGATACAGAACAAAGATACGACGCGGGAAATTTTAAATTACGCCGGCGTATCAATAGATATGCCGGCGTAATCCTTTTGTGGATCTGCCCCATGGAGTATACATGGAGTACTTTGGAAGTGAAGTGTACTGCAGAGAACTCTGATTAAAGGGGTTGTAAAGGTTAATTTTTTGATTTTCGAAATAGGTTCCTTTAACCACTTAAGGACCCATATACGTCGTCAGAATGGCACGGCTGGGCACAATCACGTACCTGTATGTGTCTCTTTAAGCCCAGCCGTGGTGTCGCGCGTGCATGCGACCCGGTCTGAAGCTCCCGAACCGCGCTCGCGGGACCCGCTGACCCGATCGCCGCTGGTGTACCGCCAGAGCTGAAGAACGGGGAGAGCTGTGTGTAAACACACCTTCCCCGTTCTTCACAGTGGCACTGTCATTGATTGTCTCTTCGCTGATATAGGGAAAGGCGATCAATGGTTTTTCACATGTCCAGCCCCGCCCCCTACAGTTAGAAACACATATGAGGTCACACTTAACCCCTTAAGCGCCCCCTAGTGGTTAACTCCCAAACTGCAATTGTCATTTTCACAGTAAACAATGCATTTTTATAGCACTTTTTGCTGTGAAAATGACAATGGTCCCAAAAATGTGTCAAAATTGTGCGATGTGTCCGCTATAATGCCGAAGTCATGAAAAAATTTGCTGATCGCCGCCATTAGTAATAAAAAAAAAAATATTAATAAAAATGCAAAAAAACTATCCCCTATTTTGTAAACGCTATAAATTTTGCGCAAAAAAAATCGATAAACGCTTATTGCAAGTTTTTTTTACCAAAAATAGGTAGAAAAATATGTTTTTTATATATTTTTGGGGGATATTTATTATAGCAAAAAGTAAAAAATATTGCATTTTTTTCTAAATTGTCGCTCTATTTTTGTTTATAGCGCAAAAAATAAAAAACACAGAGGTGATCAAATACCACCAAAAGAAAGCTCTATTTGTGGGGAAAAAAAAGGAATTTTGTTTGGGAGCCACGTCGCACGACCGCGCATCTGTCGCTTAAAGCAGCGCAGTGCCGAATCGCAAAAAGGGGCAAGGTCCTTAACCTACATAATGGTCCATAAAGGTAAGTGAATCAAGAATGCACTAGCTTAAAGGAACCTATTTAGAAAATAAAAACGAACCTTTACAACCCTGCGATTTTAGAGCGACTTGCATTGACATCTATTAAATGAAGTTGCACAGATGACACATATGAAATCTCTAGTAGCATGACTTGAAAGCGACACCGGTGTGAATCAGGGCTAAGGGTTCATTACTTTTGTAAACGTCTATGCTTCTTTGCATCCCTTACATGTTCATCCGACAAAATCTCTGAATGGGAAATGCAAAAAAGCATTGATGTGTGTTCGAATACAGCTGTATACAGTTATTCACTGCTAAGGCAGACTTTATGCGACACATGCGACTCCCTGGGTGGAAAGCAGTGGGAAATTCAAGCTAGACATTGTTAAATGCCGGTAAAAGCTCCCTATCCAGGAACCCTGAGACTACAGAGGTGATTGAGGAATTGCATTAACGTCCTTTTTCTGCTTGTTCAAAATATACAAATACTTAATGTGCTCACTTTACCAGTTGTATTGTATTTCACTTGCTGCCTGAAACCATTTTTTAAAAAGAAATCAAATGCCAGATACTCTGTAATGTCCATACCTGAAGGTATTCAGTGAAGAAGGAGCCCAGTTCAGTTTTTAGAAGCTGCCTATGGAAGAAACACACCAAATGTTAATTGACGCACAATTGCATTGACATCAGGATCAGTATAACACTTGTCTGCAGTACATCTGCCCTCAAAAGAAAACGGCACAATATTTCCAAAGAACACAAGTGTTTTGTTATCTTTAGAATTAAAGTGGATATAAACGCAATTCATGAAATTTGAGCTGGGCACATATATCTGCAGTGTTTTGTTATCTCTCTTCAATGAGCTAAGTCCCATAGCTCTTTCCTGACCCGTTCCTCTGTTTTCAGCCTGATAACTCCTGACAAATTTTTTGACACATCAGATAAAAACAGCCTGAAATTTCTGTCAGGGGAGGCTGCTAAAATAGATTAGCAGGGAGCTGGCCCTGATACAAAACACCTCTGAGAGTCTCTACCTATGATGAGAGAGGGTGTGTGCCTTTCCTCCAACCAGCAATTTTAGCTATCATGACTGTGGGGCAGATCCTCAAAGAAATTACGCCGGCATATCTGTTGATACGCTGCGTAATTTCAAATTTTGCGCGTCGTATCTTTGTTTTGGTATCCACCAAACAAGATACGACAGCATCTGTGTTAAATCCGACAGGCGTACGCCTTAGTACGCCGTCGGATCTAAGATGCAATTTTCCGGCGGCCGCTGGGTGGCGTTCACGTCGTAATCCGCGTCGAGTATGCAAATTAGCTTTTTCCGACGATCCACGAACGTACGAGCGGCCGTCGCATTCTTTTACGTCGTTTCCGTTCGGCTTTTTCCGGCGTATAGTTAAAGCTGCTATCTGGTGGCGTACTCAATGTTAAGTATGGCCGTCGTTCCCGCGTATAATTTTTAAAATTTTACGTCGTTTGCGTAAGTCGTCTGTGAATGGGGCTGGACGCCATTTACGTTCACGACGAAAACAATGACGTCCTTGCGACGTCATTTGGAGCAATGCACCCTGGGAGTTTTGCGCAGTTCGTTGGGTGCAGGGACGCGCTTAATTTAAATGAAACACGCCCCCTACTCGCCGCATTTGAAATCCGCGCCCTTACGCCGCGAGAAATACACTACGCCGCCGTAACTTACGGCGCAAATTCTTTCTGGATTCAAACCAAAGCCAGGTAAGTTACGGCGGCGTAGTGTATCTCAGATACACTGCGCCGGTGCAGATCTTTGAGGATCTGCCCCTGTATGTCCAGACATCACACTATGTGTTAAACAGGAAGAGAAATGTCCTATAAGTTTGAGTCAGTATGTGTCAGACCTCTACAGAGAAACCACTGCTTTCATACAGGGCCTTCCTCTACAGCATGCTGGTAGGAGACAGGCTTTTCTACTCAGGATGTGGCTGCTTTTTAAGGAAATTTAATTGTAAGACTTTAAACATCTTTCAGTCTGATGAAATGTGTTTAGCAGATTAAAGTTAATTTTTGCTTTAGGCATCCCTTGTTATCTAAATAAAATATTTTGCCATTGGTGGCCAGATGCCACTATCGCCCATGATCTCCATTTGTCAGCCAGCAGTTGGTAACTTGCATTTCAGGTGTTTACACCCTATGGCTCTCTGCAAAATGTGAACATTTCAAAATCTGCGCTGATACTTCAAGAGCCTGTACAAACATAAGGGAAAACACAATGGGGGGAATTCAATAAAGCTGCTGCTCCACTTTTCTGATGTTAATTGCTCTTGTAAATGTGTGTAGGCAAGACTGATGAAAGTCAGCTTCATTGGATATCTGATGAAAAAATCCATCAGACCATTTTCATCGGATGAACCGTTCGTGTGTACAGGGCATAACAGTTTTGGTTCTGATAGTGACTAATTTGCCAAATTCAGATGGTTCTAATTTGATCCACTTTTACATTACGGTGCAACACCTCCACCACATTCAAAATAAAATACAGATAGTTTGTATCTTATGAAAGTAGTTCTAATTAAGACCAACTTTCTTTTGGTTAGCAAAAGTCTCTTATGCGTTCTAATGCCGCGTACACACGACCGTTTTTTGCGATGTAAAAAATGAAAAAAAAAATTTATGTCATTAAAAACGATCGTGTGTAGGCTCCAGAGCATTTTTCGTGATGTTAAAAATGGCCATTAAAAATTTAGAACATGCTCTAAATTTTCGCATCGTTTTTAACGTCCTAAAAAATGGTCGTGTGTGGGCTTTAACAACGTGAAAATAACGCGCATGCTCAGAAGCAAGTTATGAGACGGGAGCGGTCGTTCTAGTAAAACTAGCGTTCGTAATGGAGATAGCACATTCATCACGCTGTAACAGACTGAAAAGCATGAAGACTGTCGTGTGTACGCGGCATAAGTGTGCCATATTCAAGAACAAGTTCTAGACATGTACATGAGTTTTGCTCATGCTGTGCCACTTTTGAAACGCATGTGAGACATTTTCACAAAATCTGTCTGCACCAGTCTTTGCGAATTTCGGGGAATAAATGCTGTTTTCACTTTTATGTTTCAATAATGTTTATTAACCACTAGGGTACCGCACGCCGCCAAATGACGGCGGGCGGAATACCCTATTGTTCTGACAGGACGTCATATGACGTCCTGTCATTTAAAGCCGCTAGGGGGCGCGCGCGCACCCGTCGCGTCACTGGGAACACAATGCACGTGCCCGGCGGCCGCGATGGCCGCCGGGCACCCGCGATTGCCCAGTAACTGAGCAGGGACGTGGAGCTCTGTGTGTAAACACAGAGCTCTACGTCCTGTCAGGAAAAGGAAACCGATGCTGTGTCCCTTGTACATAGGGACACAGGTCGGTCACCTCCCCCAGTCACCCCCCTACAGTTAGAACACTCCAAGGCTACACATTTAACCCCTTCCCCGCCCCCTAGTGGTTAACCCCTTCCCTGCCAGTCACATTTATACAGTAATCAATGCATATTTATAGCACTGTTCACTGTATAAATGTGAATGGTCCCAAAAATGTGTCAAAAGTGTCCGCTATAATGTCGCAGTCCCGAAAAAACGCAGATCGCCGCCATTCCTAGTAAAAAAAAATCATTATGTCCCCTATTTTGTAGGCAATATAACTTTTGCGCAAACCAGGTTATTGCAATTTTTTTTTTAACCAAAAATATGTAGAATAATATGTATCGGCCTAAACTGAGAAAAAATATATATTTTTTTAAAAAAAATTTGGATATTTATTATATCAAAAAGTAAAAAATATTGTTTTTTTTTTTCAAAATTTACGCTCTTTTTTTGTTTATAGCCCAAAAAATAAAAAACGCACAGGCGATCAAATACCACCAAAAGAAAGCTCTATTTGTGGAAAAAAAGGACGTCAATTTTGTTTGTGAGCCACGTCGCACGACCGTGCAATTGTCAGTTAAAGCGACGCAGTGCCTGAAGCTAAAATTTCGTCTGGGCAGGAAGGGGGTGTAGGTGCACAGTAGGCAAGTGGTTAAAGAATTTCAATACAATATAAAAGAGTCTCCTCGCATTCTCGTACAGTATTCAAAGCAATCAGGGAATCATATATTGTACAATTAGCAAAACGTAATTCACACCTGCCTTATAAACATTGTCAAATGAGCCCTTAAGATGTGTGTCAGATAGCTATATTATTATAATAAACAGTCTCCCATATCAGGGGCCTCCGAGTTGCTGTTTTCACTTTTAATTAGTAGACTGTCCCCCCTTATAACAAGTACTTGCTGAAAAGTAGGGTTGGCCCTAAGTATTCCATGATAATAGCAAGCGAAAAACCCCAGACCATAAAACACAATAGCACATTTATGTGGTCATAACCCGAGATGTATAAAAAGTCCTTCATACACTAAACTTTGCAGTTGCTGAGCGGTGACTGTTCAAAAAGCTATAATAAAATAAACCAATAAATGTTTTATGACTTCATTAAGCCATTTTTAAGGTCAGGTTTACAGGAAAAATAAAACCGGAGACTTCCAAGAAAGAAATATAAGCCATGACGGGCATTAGAGGCTCCGGAAATTTCTGTGTGATTTCTGTCAGTGGTTTCTTGAGAAGGAAAAACTAGCCAAATATTTGCTGAGAAATATTGCAACATGGGGCTAATCCCCCCCCTTTCTTAATAGTGTGGATACGTTGAAAGCCATTTGTTGCTTACATCGAAAAGTACTCTGCAAACAGGAACGGTCATTTAGTCATTCTTTAAGGAAAGCAATATGGCAGCTCCTTAAGGAGACCAATAAGGCCGCGTACACACGGTCGGACCGAACCGATGAGAATGAACCGAAGTTCAGTTTCATCGGACCAAACCGACCGTGTGTATAGGCCATCAGTCTGTTTTCCTTCGGTCCAAAATTTTAAAACATGCTTCAAAACCGAACGGATGGAGCGCTGCCCCATTGGACCAAACTGATGGTTAGTACAGAAAAGCATCGGTTCAAAACCCGCGCATGCTCAGAATCAAGTCGACGCATGCTTGGAAGCATTGAACTTCGTTTTTTTCAGCACGTCGTGTGTTTTACGTCACCGCGTTCTGACCCGATCAGATTTTGAACTGATAGTGTCTACACACATCAGACCATCAGGCCACTTCTGCAGTGAACCGATAAAAACGGTCCGTCAGACCATTCTCATCGGTTCGGTCCGACCGTTTGTACGGGGCCTAAGTGTCAGTCATTTTTCTGAGCATATGGTGGTTCCAAGTAGAACCTAAATAAATGTCAGTTAACCTTACGTTGCAAATAGCCATTCTTTCAGGAAAACTATATAGTGGCTGCCAGTGGAACCTAATAAGTAAGTCGGCCTTATGAGTCACTTAGACATTCTTCTGGTGAAATCAGTAACAGAGCTTCCAGAAGAACCTATTATGTATCAGTTAGTCCTAAGCGTTAGTTAGTTATTGTGCTGGAAAAACCATATGGAGCTGGAAGAGGTGTTAGCACAAACATGTATTAGTTATTTTTTTGGTAAGCAATATTGTGTCCAGTAGTGGTAGTCTTCCAGTATCCAGTAGTCTCCAGTCTCCAGTAGTATCCAGTAGTCTTCCAGTATTGGTTAGCAATAAGTGTCAGTAAGGCCTCTTTCACACTGGGCGGATCAGTAATGATCCACCCCGTGCACCTCTGCTTGCTCAGCGGGGATTGCTCCGTTGATCCCCGCTGAACCGGCGGATGACAGACACTGTGCAGGGACCGCCCTGTCTTTTCTCCGCTCCCCCCAATGGGGGGATCGGATGAACACGGACCGTATGTCCGTGTTCACCCGATCCGCCAGACGGATAGAAAAGTAGGTTTTTCCTACTTTGGCGGATCGAAGCAGGTCAGATGTCAGCAGGCATGTCACCGCTGACATCCGCGGCTCCATAGAGGAGCACGGAGCGCCCGTACAGGTCCGCAAAAAAAAACTGACAGACGGACCTGTATGGGCGCTCAGTGTGAAAGAGCCCTTAGGGCTTAAGCCTTTTTTTTTCCATTTAAAACATACTATGGTTCCTATTAGAACCCAATAAGGGACAGTTTCAGTTAGAAATTCTTCTAGGAAATCAATGGTAATTTCCAACTGAACCTTAATCTGTAAGTGTAATTTAGTCCTAAGTATGAGTTAGCCATTTTTCTTGGAAACCCATTTTGTGGCTGTCAGTAGAACAGGTATCAGTTGACCCAAAGTATCAGTTAGCCATTCTTCTAGAGAAAAAACGTAGTGCCAGTCAGAAGAGCATAACTGTCAATTATTCCAGTATCAGTAATGCCCTGTACACACGATCGGTCCATCCGATGAAAATGGTCTGACCGTTTTCATTGGTTAACCGATGAAGCTGACTAAAGGTCAGTCGTGCCTACACACCATCGGTTAAAAAACCGATCGTGTCAGAACGCGGTGACGTAAAACACAACGACGTGCTGAAAAAAACTTCCAAGCATGCGTCAACTTGATTCTGAGCATGCATGAATTTTTAACCGATGGACGTGCCTACAAACGATCAGTTTTTATCTATCGGTTAGGTATCCATCGGTTAAATTTAAAACAAGATTGTTTTTTTTTAACCTATGGATAAATAACCAATGGGGCACAAACACGATCGGTTTGGTCCGATGAAAACGGTCCATCAGAACGCTCTCATCGGTTTGACCGATCGTGTGTATGCGGCATTAGACATTCTTCTGGTGATATCTGGGAAAAAAATATGGTGGTTCACAGTAGAACCTAATAAGTGTTGGTTAGCCCTATGTATCAATTAGTCCATTCTGGTGGCTCTCAGTAGAACCTAAGTATTGACAGTTAGCTGTTATTTTGGAAAAAAACAATATAATAGTTTCCAATAAAACATAATAACTGTCAGTCATCCTTCTGGGAAAACTGGATGGCATTTGCCATAAGAACTGTCAAATCTACAAATATGACCCATACCCAGTGTCTTATACTAACATTTTGTAGGACTTCAGCTTACATTTTCATTAGTGAGTACCACCAGGGGCGTATTTACTGCGAGGCAAACAAGGCATTTGCCTTGGGCGGCATTTTTGTGGTGGCGCCTGTACCAGGATGATGCCTGCAGCCGCACCTTCTACAGCTCCAACCAAAAGACCCGAGCGACTGTCCGGCTGGCTGGGCAGCCAAGCAAAGCTGGAATCGGCTTTGATTGGCTGTTCATAACAGTAAACCAGAAGCAATGACATGACATCACTTCTGGTTTACTCGGAAACCATCAGCGCCAGTTTAAAAAAAATCTAAAGCATGCAAAGACACAGATCTGGTGTTTTGAAAGCTTTTAAGTGCAGAGGAGCGATTTGTGATCTACTAGACCAAAGATATCTCCGAAAAGAGTACCTGTCACAAGCCTATTGCTGTCACTTTTTGTAAGTGCCCCGGTCCTCCCACACACAGGCAAACAGCGATCGTCCCACATGTGAGGTATCCCCACGAATGTCAGATCATGCGCAGTAATTCTAGCACCAGACCTCCTCTGTAAATCTAAAGTGGTAACCTGAAAAGGCTAATAAATTATTGCCTAGGGATAGTAAAATTTACTTTGTTTGTCACACGGGAGTATGCGCAATTTTAAAGCGCCTGGAGTGGGAAAATTTAGATGGGGGGGAAGCCAGATTTTAATCTTGCCTAGGGCAGCACAAAACCAAAATACACCACTGAGTACCGCTATTGCAGAATAATTATCAACATCCCTTGCAACAAATATCTTATGCAGCCATATGCTAAAGGCATGCTACCCTCTCACTTTTGGTTCGAGGTCCAAATGTCCCATCCCTCAAAGATTAAAACAGCCCTGTACTTCAGGGTCATGTCAGAGGGGGGATTCTGCTACTGGGGGAACATCACCAAGTTGAGACAGCCATTTACATTAATGGAGTCTCTCACATGTTAGCGCGTGAGCAGCAATGGAGTGACACCAAATGAAAGGGGTAAGTTGTTTTATAGTGATCCTGTGGCTGGCAAATTATGCATATGGGCATAAGTGTACACAGCCTATTGTATAAGGGTGTGCACCCCAAAGCTCAAATACACATGAACGCCACCTGCTGTCACAGGGAGGAGGCTCTGAAGGTGGGAGACCGTTGATTGGGAGCATATTTTGTTACATCCTAAGTATAGGTGTAATGTGTTCCTACAGTTGAACCTAGCCTTTAATATAATGGGGGCATTTACACTGGCCACTGGGACCACAACCACCCAACTGGTGCCACCCCTGGATAATGATAATGCACATTTGGTGATTAGGATGTGCCCAGGCACAGCCGGCACACCCTGTGCGCACGCCTATGCATATGGGACAAGATATATACTCACTAAACATACAATACTCTTTTACTTATAGGTCCCTATAGCACATTTCAACCTTTGAAAAAAAAAAAAAAATCCTGCCAGCAACCTGTCTAAGCTCCACCTTCAATTGGACCAGATTTGTACATCCTATGGTCAATAGTTGACAAGCTCCACCCTTTCCATGATATATAAATTGGGACAATGCCACTAAAATAAAAGGGCAGTTCCATCTGCCAATGTACATTCGCCTCTGGCAGGCCTGCTTTGGAAACGGGTTCACTTTTACGCATAAAAACAGACATTCTTCTCTACAGTTGTTATCGTTTGATGCCTTCAGCTTATTGGTCAGCTGAGGACCCAACCTAAGTTCAACCGTGACAATATTTATAAATCCTTATGAGCCTCTAAAGCCTTCACTGTTTATGTCCCCAAATCCCATTAACCTGTAAAAGAGTCATATAGTCAATGGTCCTTGTCATGAGGATGATTATAGATTTATAGGCAAGTTACTACCACTGGCTTAATAAAACTCAGAAGAAAGAAAATGAACATTTGCTCCATTAAATTAAATTGTTTCAATTAAGAAATAATTACTCCTGGGAGTGCCAATTATGCACATTTTCAGTCACTGCCAAGCTAACAAGGGTCACATCTTTTCTCGAGAAGAAGCGCATCTAAATTATACAATTGCTAAAAAATAAAAACAGCTGCTTTAGCAAATATAAAAGTATAAAAGAAAATGATGCCTGAATGGGCTTTTTTTTGGTGTCCCTAAACCCCCCAAAAAAAAGAAGTAAAACATTACATCTCACCAGTTCTTATAAATGGTGGGTGCATTCGCTTTCTTTATTTCAGGTTTTACCCTGGTGATCCTGCCGGTAACACTTCCTGTCCTAGAGTGACAGCGCTAATTCACAGTACTGTATCTATGGCAGAGCAATGTAGTCATCCTAGGGTGCTTTCCTGTTTTGGACTACAAACACCTTCCTCTGTCCATTACATAGGATATAAGGGTTGTGCAAGTCTCAGAAGATAGCTTGAAAAGCTGATTACATTGTTTGACATATCAGATCAGGAAGTTGCAAGGACACTAGAATTCAGGATCAACAGGTATTTTATGCATTTACGTATAATTTTCCTAGTCAGAAAAAAGAAAACAAATGCAGCCATCGCATCCATAAATTGCTAAGCTGCAATTTCAGTAATCCATTCATTTAATCATTTTTGTTCTTGGGTTTAAATATACTTCAGTCAACAAGTGAGTAGATTCTCTTTTGTGCGAGACAAATCTCTGCTTCCCTAGTGCATCCTGGGGCTTGAGACCACAATCCTAACCATTGAAGCTAGAGGTGCAGGGAGCTGCGGTGGCTCACCGCGATTGGCACTGCGCTGACAAGCAATTCACCTCTGCAGCTAGGGGTTCGGATACCGGTTTCGGCTACATGTGAATTGAGTTTGGTGGTCTCAGCCCGGCTCCCGGTGAGTGTGCTATGCGAGGTAAGCCTGTGCTTAGTACGCCCACCCCCCTCCCACAAAAAACACCACACTTACACGCACTCTAAATTGGGTTAACATGCACGCGCTTTGACCACGCGGTCTCTAAAAAAAAAAAAAGAGAGGCGAAGGACTAACGGGGCTGGTTGAGCGGGCTAGATCCTCTCACTCCCTTATAGGGAGTCCCTCTGCCCCGTTGGGCTTCAAAGCGGAGCAGGTAGGGCAGGCTATGTGGGAGAACCCCCTCACACACCCGCCATTGCCACCTGGGGCATGGAGAAAGGTGGCAGATTGCCTCTGGGGGAGGCCTGCCTACTCCCAACTCCTGCAGTCCAGCTCCTCTCTCGAGTACACGCACAAAATACACTTAAAAAAAAAAGAAGAAGCTAGAGGTGCAGAGAGAGGGATTTGCACTAAAGGCAGAGCCAGAGGAGTTCCTGGTGGCCAAGTATCCAGATCAGAGTACGCTGTGCGCATGGGACTGGTGTGCGGACACTTGCTGTGTTCATATTACCGCTGCTAGAAGAGAGAGAGAGAGAGAGACTGACCATTTACCTAGTAACACAAGACCACTGTATGCAGGCACTTAAAAGGACAGTACTTATGTGCACCACCTTAAAGTCTGGGTCTCACCATGAAGCCGGTAGAAGGCTGAGTCTGTTTATAGGCAAAGGCACCCTTTAAAGAGTGCACTTTGAGAAGTTCACTGACTACTGCTTGCAAAGAAACAATTACGTATTGTTCATCATTCCTGATACTTCTATTGCTGATATTATCATATGATGCTCATCACTGTTAATCTGTTTGGAATTATAATTTTTCTTTCTGATGACTGATCCTTTCAAGCACAGTTATTTGTTTGTGTCAATTCATATGCTTTATTTGCAGTTAATTAGTTTGGCGTCTATTTTCTGGTACCCCTTTCATAGTTATGTACATGATATTAATGTTGGTGCATATACAGGTATTTGCAGCAACTCTTCAATCAAACAGATGTGTCAGAAGGAACAATGCGGTTCCTAGAGTTGTGGAGCAAGAACACATAACCTGATACATCCGGTGGCTCTTCCAGGGGTAAATGCTACAAAAGGATACAAATTCAGTCACCAAAAGCGGCCAGAACACACATTATTTTCTTCGGACTGGGCTTCAACAGCACCCTGAGAGTGCCACTAAGCTTTCTAAGCAAACAACAACTCTGTGTAGGTATGAGCATAGACCCACCCCCGCGGAGCTACCTACTGACGCACATGCACCACTATCTCTGTTGAGAGAGAGCTACAGTGATTCATGCTCTCCAACTTCTTTTGAGGACAGGCAGCTATCTTCATGCCCTGTTGTGAAATGTATTAGGTCCTGTGATAAATCCAGGCAAATTAGGCAATTTTGGAAACATCTTTTACATTTTGCTTTTCTTTTCCTGAACTTTAAGAGTTATCATTTATATTCTTAAAAGTTCATATTTCTTTTTGTTAAAGGTTTGTTTTTTATTTTTTAAATAGGTTCCTTTAAGCTAGTGCATTGTTGGCTCACTTACCTTTTCCTTTGATTTCCCTTCTGGATGTTTTTTTTTCTTTGTCTGAATTTCTTACTTCCTGTTCCTCCTCAGTAAGCTGTTCTGGCTGACTAACCCCCAGCCAGAACGGCTCAGATGATGGGGGCAAGCTTACTGAGGAGAAACAGGAATTGAGAAATTCAGACAAAGGAAAAAAAAATTTAGAAGGGAAATCGAAGGAAAAGGTAAGTGAGCCAACAATCCACTAGCTTAAAGGAACCTATTTAGAACATAAAAAACAAACCTTTACAACCTTCCAGAAACTTAAGCTGGCCATAGGTGGATTGAATCTCGGCTGGTTCAGCGGGGGACCAGCCGAGATTTGATTTACCTATGGGCAGGCTGATTGTACCCAAGTCGATCCATAAATGGACTTGGCTACAACCAGCATGGTAGATTTTTAGCATGCAATTATTGCAAGTGGCTATAGCCGCTGGCAGTAATCATTGTGTTCTCCTGGCAAAGATGCCCCCCCTCCCTCTGGGAGAACACAATAGCTTTGCAGGAGGGATTCCCCCATTAACACTGGCTGTGTTGATGGGCAAATCAAGTGTTTTTCATTCCCTTCCTCTTTTATCCATGGTTGCAGGACAGAAATTGCAAAACCTAAGGCCTGCTTTAAGGCTGCGTGTGATAAGAGTTACATACATCCTCTTAGCACTTTTTGTTTCTAAAATTCTTACTTTCTGACACTACAACCAAGGCATGTATTATACAGGAACCATTTTGTTTTGTTTCTGGCACTGAAGGCATTGAGCCAGCTAAGGGGTGTAATATAATATTTTATAGTTATAACTAAGAAGCATTTATCTTTCAACATACTACTTTACAAAAATGACACATTTATTAAATAAGTGAGATATCTTTTTTGAAGAACAAAACTCTTTTCTGAGGATTCTGTAGTCACTTGCCAAGCAGTTTAAAGGATTATAAAACATATTGTACATTACAATGAAGAACATGGCTGAGCTGCAGTTTAAGGTAAAATGTTATGGCCTCCTACAGAATTTATGTTCCTCTTGATCATCCACTTAAAAGGATAAATTTGTTGCCTCATACCCACCGGATGAGCCAAGGAAGAGAAAGAAGACAGAGCCAAGGAGAAGACTGTTATATGTCCCAGTCTTCAGATCATCTATCTTTGAGACAATTTTGGAGCTTGTTCAAATAACTTTTCGTGCCATCAGCATTTTTTACTTGGCAAAGACAGTTTCGCAACTTTTAGCGCATAAAAAAAGGGGGAACAGATTCTAAAATATTCACTTGTTTTATGGGTTACTACACATTGTACTCAATGCCAGCTTTCCAGCTTTCACAGCCACAAGTGTTCTGTGCCAATCCTCTACTCTCTGCTGCCCACAGAATGCTTCTTCTACATTCTCCAACAGTGGTTGTTTTTAAGCCCAAAAGAAACTAAAAAATAAATAAAGTTAAATTACAGTGGTTCTAAAGGCAGAAGGATTTATATCCTAATGCATTCTATGCATTTAGGTTAAAAAACCTTCTAAGTGCAGTTGCCCCCCCAGCTCCACTTATACTTACCTATCTTGATCCAGCAATGTGCATTAGAGCAGCGGCTCCCCCAGATCTCTTTCTCCTCATTGGCTCACACAGCAGTGGGAGCCATTGGTTACTGCTGCTGTTAGTCACAGCCAATGAGCCAATATAGGGACAGGGGGGTGGGGCTGACAATGTCTATTCACAAGAGTGCAGCTCTGGAGCAAGCCAGCTTGAGTGCCCCCATAGCTGACATGTCCGCTGCTATCTGATCCTCTCCACCAAATGGATCGGATAGGATCGGATGAAAACAGACAATCGTTCCATTTTCAACCAATCTCCCAATAGAGGAGAGCAGGACTCTGTCCATCTCCGCTCTGCTCAGTAAGCGGAGACGAACCTGTCATCCGTCTGCTCAGCGGGGATCAGCGGAACCCACAGAATGGAGGCGCCCGTGTAAAAAGGGGCCTAAATGAACAAACAGCATCATGAAGGAACACACTAGACAGGTCAGGGATAAAGGTGTGGATAAGTTTAAAGCTGGGTTAGGTTATAAAAAATTTTCCAACCTTTGAACATCTCACAGAGCACTGTTTAATCCATCATCCCAAAATGTAAAGAGTATGGCACAACTGCAAACCTATCAAGACATGTCTGTCTACCTAAACTGACAGGCTGGGCAAGGAGAGGATTAATCAGAGAAGCAGCCAAGAGGCCCATGGTAGCTCTGGAGGAGCTGCAGAGATCCACGGCTCATGTGAGAGAATCTGTCCACAGGACAACTATTAGTCGTGCACTCCACAAATCTGGCCTTTATGGAAGAAGGCAAGAAGAAAGTCATTGTTGAAAGAAATCCATAAGAAGTGCTGTTTTCAGTTTACGAGAAGCCATGTGGGGGACACAGCAATGTGGAAGGTGCTCTGGTCAGATAAGACCAAAATTTTACTTTTTGGCCTAAAAGCAAAACGCTATATGTGAAACATGCTGGTGGCAGCAATATGTTGTAGGGATGAAACAAAAGATTGAGAGCTGGTTCTCAAATTTTCAGATGGAAAAAATTCCTATGGGAAAGTCTGATCGTCTATAGCAATTCTGACGCATGTTCGGAATCAATTTGACGCATGCTCAGAAGCAGAACTTAATTTTTGCGGCTCTATGTAGTGTTGTACGTCACTGCGTTCTTGACGGTCGAAAATTCAGAGAACTTCTGTGTGACCGTGTGTATGCCAGCCAAGCTTGAGCAGAATTCCGTCGGAAAAAACACCCAAGGTTTTTCCGACTGAAAATCCGATCGTGTGTACGTGGCATTAGAGTCTGCAAAAGACTGGGTGGAGGTTCACCTTCCAGCAAGACAACGATCCTAAACATACAGCCAGAGCTACAATGGAATAGTTAGGCTCAAAGCATACTGATGTGTTAGAATGGCCCAGTCAAAGTCCAGACCTAAATCCAATTGAGAATATGTGGCAAGACGTGAAAATTGCTGTTTGCAGGCGCTCTCCATTCAATCTGTTAAAACTTGAGCTATTTTGCCAAGAAGAATGGGCAAAAATGTCACTCTCTAGATGTAAAAAGCTGGTAGAGACATCCCAAAAAAGATTTGCAGCTGTAATTGCAGCAAAAGGTGGTTCTACAAAGTGTTGACTCGGGGGGGCTGAATACAAATGCATGCCACACTTTTCACATATTTATTTGGAAATTTGGAAAACAATTTATAATTTTCCTTCCACTTCACAATTATATGCCACTTTGTGTTGGTCTATCACATAAAATCGCCAAAAAAAACATTTACCGTACTTTTTTGGTTGTAACATGAGGAAATGTGGAAAATTTCAAGGGGTATGAATACTTTATCAAGCCACTGTACACTGCTTTAAAAAAAAAATGTCTTCATGAATACTGTGCTGCAGTCTTTTATATTTCCCTTGAGTTCAACTTTAATCGCTATAAAAATTAGTAAAATAAATAAACATTGAAAAGTACATTTTTATAGGAATGGCTTACTCATATTGATTTGATGGTCACTAACTTTGTGAATCAGTAACAGTGTTCTCTGATAACCATCCGTAAATAAACCTGTCTTCAGCTACCTGGAAATCCGGCTCAGCCCTGACATAACCTCTGCATTCAATTTCTTCCTGAATGTTCCTTAAAGTAAACAAGATCATGTTGGCAATTCCTCTCTGGTCATATTTAACAAACGGGAAAGATTTACAGCTTCCTCAGCTGCATGCCAAACAGCCGTCATTATCAGATGGCAATATCTCTGTATATAGACCTGTGGCCTTGTGGGAAATTACTATCGCAGGCTAATCAGAGATATGGAAACAGCGGCATGCGTCAGAAAGGCCAGGGACGCAACAATACTTATAATGACGTCTTATCCAAGAGTCTGTGCCCAACTGGACAGTTCTTTATTGTCACTTAACCACTTGCTTACTGGGCACATAAACCCCCTTCGTTCCCAGGCGAAATTTCAGCTTACAGCACTGCGTCGCTTTAACTGACATTTGCGCGGTCGTGCGACGTGGCTCCCAAACAAAATTGGCATCCTTTTTTTCCCCACAAATAGAGCTTTCTTTTGGTGGTATTTGATCACCTCTGCGGTTTTTATTTTTTGCGCTATAAACAATTTTAAAAAACATTTTTTTTTCTCAGTTAAGGCCGATACGTATTTTTCGACGTATTTTTGTTTAAAAAAAAACGCAATAAGCGACTGGTTTGCGCAAAAGTTATAGCGCCTACAAAATAGGGGACAGAATTATGATTTTTTTTTATTATTTTTTTTTTTTACTAGTAATGGCGGCGATCTCCGATTTTTATTGGGACTGCGATATTGCGACGGACGTATCGGACACTTTTGACACAAGTTTGGCGCCATTCACATTTATACAGCGATCAGTGCTATAAAAATGCACTAATTACTGTATAAATGTGACTGGCAGGGAAGGGGCTAACACTAGGGGGTGAGGAAGGGGTTAAATGTGTATCCTAGGTGTGTTCTAACTGTGTGGGGGGAGGTGACCGATGCTGTGTCCCTATGTACAAGGGACACAGATCGGTCTCCTCTCCTCTGACAGCACGTGGAGCTCTGTGTGTCCCTGCTGTGTTACCGACGATCGCGTGTACCCGGCGGACATCACGGCCGCCAGGTACACTCATCGGGTCCCCAGCTATGCGCCGGGACAGTGTTTACCTGCTGCGCGCCCCCCAGTGCAAAGATGTCCAGTTGGCACCTGAGAGCCGCGCTGTTGACGTCTTTTGTCAATAGCGCGGGTCTCAAGTGGTTAAAAAGTGCAGACAGCAAGGATGTCATTCAAAGTGCAATATCCCCAGCCAAAGTCAGATCTAAGATAGAGCACTGCAAGTTTGGTGGCTATGGGTTACTGCATTCTTTGAGAATAAAGCTGACCATAGATGGTTCGAATCTTGGCCTGTTCAGTAGGGAGCAGCCAAGATTGGAACCATGTATAGGCAGACCGAATATTCCCAAGTTACAACCAGCTTGTTGGATTTTACATGTGATTATTGCTAGCGGCTGTTATAGCCAATAACAGTAATCCCTGTGTTCTACCAGCGGGGACAGATTCCCCCACCCCCTGACCAGGCAAACACAACGGCTCAGTAGGAGGGATTCCCCATCAACACTGTCTGTGTTGATGGCGGAATTGAGCAATTTTCTTTCCGGTAACCACAGGTTGCAAGAAAGAAAATCGCTCCATCTATGGCTGGCTTAAGGTCAACACAGGGGCATGATTAGAGTTCTGGTAGGCTGTTAGACAAGGAGACAAGGAAAGCTAACAATTTCACAGCTGAATGATGTAACAAGGGCCAATAATATGGTCATCTTTGCTATTAGTCATGGTACTTGTGACCAGGGCTGGACTGGGACAAAAATTTGGCCCTGGACTTCATCCAGGCTGGCCCACTTTGACAGGTCTCTCCCATGGCGACCGGACAACTCCCTTTCTATGCTGTAAAATACCTGGTTGATCCTGCCTATTCCTGTGTCCCAATGTGTGTGCTGACCACGGTAATCATTGCTGCTGATCCATGATACCACAGTCAGTTTTTACGTGCCTCTGTCATCCTTCTATGTTGAGAGTCTCTCCCCTCCTTGTCTGCCTGTCAAATTTGGTAACTATTTATTTTAGAATTTCATCTATGGTCTTACTGTCCAAACCATTTTTTTCTCAGGTGTTCTTGCCCCCTTTTTCTGCCCAGCCCCCAGCTACCCTCAGCTCCTGGTGGAAAACCCCTGCTGTGGTTACCCACAGCTTTAAGGCCTTATGCACACTGGACATTAAAATAACGTTATAAAAAAAGGCAATAGCTTTGCATTGAGTTTTTAAAAAAAATCTGCTTTTTTCAATGTTTTTGCAATAGCGTTTTTTAGCGTTTACTATCGTTTTTCTGTGTTATCGGTTTTTTATGCATATTTTTTTTTTTTTTGAAGGAAAACATTTTTATTAATTTTTTTCTTTTTCAATTGATCAAAAACGTTAAAGGCTGGTGAGCGGCTTTTTAAACGTCTATCAGCGTTTATCAGCATTATAGCGTTTTTACAGCTGAAAAACGTCTCTCAGAACCCACTCTTTTTTTTTTTTTTTTTTTACTTCTCAAAAACGCCACTGCCCAAAACTGCTGATAACAGCCTATGTGTGCATGGACACATAGAATAACATGATGTAGAGTTTAATGATTGTAGGAACGTTCTGGACTCTATCCACTGAAACTGGATGTACCACTTAATCTAACTTTTGCTGTTGTTTTCCGTTAACTGGTAAATGCACATACAAACCGACTGCGACTGCGACTGTCTCCTGATGAAGTGGGCGTTGCCCCGCAAAATGCATAGAGATTACAGTCCCCTCAAATGAATATCAATTTATTTATTATTTTGGAATCCTAAATGTACATTGGTGACAGTGACCCCTTTTTTTCCTTATTTTAAATGTGAATATGTACTTGTTTTTTATGTAAATCTAAATAAATTTTGTATAGAGCACCACTCCCTAAAGTCCCTTGGGCAAATTGTTCTCTGTTTTTGCTTGTTCTGAATTTGGGGACTTATTGGGGACTGAGTGTTGCTCTGGTCTGAGCACGAGGAGGGGGCTCTCCTTTTTGTTTTTCTAGGAAAGTAAAAGAGTGAAGGAGAGATAAAAAAAACATGAGAATAAAAGTGGCCACGCACATAGTGATATGATCAATCAATGCAACTAAAATGATGGGATAAGAATCCTAAACCACAGACTCTTTATTTAATTGATTTAGAGAGCTTTTTTTCTTTTCTTTTTTTTTTACACTGGCAAGTCGATTGGCTGTGGCAGAGTTGTATCAACTGAACGATCAAATTAATATCTGTGTGTGTCGATCAAATTATAATTTTTTATAGAATGTTTGAAAATTGATGGGGAATCACTTATCTGTGATCACTCATACTTAGATTGGTCACAAAATGATACATACTGTATATGACAATCTTAAGGGAGAGAAGGAGGTTAATGATTCTTACTCTGAATGGTCAAAGGTTATCAGTGGTGTACCCCAAGGTTCAGTGCTGGGACCCTTACTTTTTAATATCTTTATAAATGATATTGGTTTTGAGATCAAAAGTAACATTTCTGTCTTTGCAGATGACACCAAGCTATGCAGTGGAATAACGTCCTTACAGGATGTCTCCAATTTACAAGCCGACCTCAATGCTCTGTCTAATTGGGCGACTAAGTGCCAGATGAGGTTTAATGTTGATAAATGTAAAGTTATGCACTTGGGGGCTAAGAATATGCATGCATCATACATACTAGGGGGAGTACAACTGGGGGGATCTGTAGTGGAGAAGGATCTGGGGGTTTTGGTAGATCATAAGCTCAATAATAACATGCAATGCCAAGCTGCGGTTTCCAAAGCGAGCAAAGTCCTTTCTTGTATTAGGAGAGGTATGGACTCCAGAGAGAGATATCATTTTGCCCCTGTACAAATCATTAGTAAGACCTCATCTGGAATATGCGGTCCAATTTTTGGCCCCAGTTCTCAAAAAGGATATCGGAGAACTGGAGAAAGTGCAGAGAAGGGCAGCCAAACTGATAAGAGGCATGGAGGAGTTCAGCTATGAGGAAAGATTAGAAGAACTAAATGTATTCACTCATGAGAAGAGGAGAATTAGGGGGGAAATGATCCACATGTACAAATATATAATGGGTCCATATAGTGAACGTGGTGTTGAGTTATTCACTTTACGGTCAACACTGTGGACAAGGGGGCACTCTTTACATCTAGAGGAAAAGAGATTTAATCTCCAAATACGGAAAGGTTTCTTCACAGTAAGAGCTGTGAAAATGTGGAACAGACTCCCTCCAGAGGTGGTTCTGGCCAGCTCAGTAGATTGCTTTAAGAAAGGTCTGGATACTTTCCTAAATGTACAGAATATACCTGAGTACTAAGATTTGTAGGTAAAGTTGATCCAGGGTAAATCCGATTGCCTCTCGGGGGATCAGGAAGGAATCTTTTCCCCTGCTGTAGCAAATTGGATCATGCTCTGCTAGGGTTTTTTGCCTTCCTCTGGATCAACTGTGGATATGGAGTTGGGTGTATGGGATTGTACTGTGTTTTTTATTTTGTTTGTTTATTTTTTATTTTTTTGTGGTTGGACTGGATGGACTTGTGTCTTTTTTCAACCTGACTAACTATGTAACTATGTTAGGAGGGGAGGGTGCAGAGAAACAGGAATTCTATATATTTCTTAACCTCCCAAAACTGACACATATTTCCTCCAAGTTTCATCTGTATTCACTGATGCAATGAAATGAAATGATCTTGGTCAGGCAGTTCTGTAAATCATCATGTGACTATATCATGACTCATAATACATACATACTTTTCCCATCTATTATTTGATGGAAGATACGCGTTGTGATTTATATTCATTGTCAAACTTTTTCATTTTGATTTTAAACTTTAGTATGGACTTCATTACAGTTTCCAGTTTGAGGATCTTAGTCAATGTTTTCATTATTTTCATAATAAATCGTCATTCAGGCTGAGGCAGAGCTGACACACTACCTCCTCTCTAAATCCTTGTATCCCCAGATGGAATATGCCATCTATATATATATATATATATATATATATATATATATATACACACACACACATATATATATATATATAATATTATATAATATTATTATTATTATACAGGATTTATATAGCGCCAACAGTTTACACAGCGCTTTACAACATCAGGGAAGACAGTACAGTTACAATACAATTCAATATAGGTGGGATCATTAGAGCTTACAGTCTAGAAGGGAGGGTTAAGTGGAACAAAGGGTAGTAGCTGTGGGGGGATGATCAGATGGACAAAATTAAAATACAGTTGTTAGGAGTGGGTAGGATAGGCTTCTCTGAAGAGGAGGGTTTTCAGGGATCCTCTAAAAGCTAATAGAGAAGGAGATAGACGGACAGATTGGGGTAAGGAGTTCCATAGGCTTGGAGAAGCTCTGGAAAAGTCCTGGAGACGAGCATTGGAGGAGGTGATGAGCGAGCTAGAGAGCAGGAGGTCTTGAGAAGAACGAAGAGAACAATTAGGTTGGTATTTAGAGACTAGGTTAGTGATGTAGCTGGGGGCAGAGTTGTGGATGGCTTTGTAGGTAGTTGTTAGTATTTTGAATTTAATTTGTTGGGCGAGTGGAAGCCAGTGGAGGGATTGACAGAGAGGAGTAGCAGAGACAGAGCGGTTGGTAAGGTGGATGAGTCTGGCAGCAGCATTCATAATGGACTGAAAGGGGGATAGAGTATGCCGAGGTAAGCCAATGAGGAGGGAGTTGCAGTAATCGAGGCAAGAGGTGACTAGGGAGTGAATTTGGAGTTTTGTTGTGTCATTTGTTAGAAAGGGGCATATTTTGGAGATGTTGCGGGGGTTGAGGCGGCAAGATTTGGACAGTGATTGGCCTGGGTGATCATTATTCATACGGGCCAAGTTATGTTGCACATGCCACAGGTTCTCAGTCCTCCCTTGATGTTATTCCATTTAGTATGTGTTATAAGGGAAAAACTTGCGCGCTACTATGTTCTAATTTTTAAGTAAATATAAACCATCAACCTCCAGTGAATATAGTGAAAATAAACTCAGAAAAAAAATATGTATAGTGACCGTGAATTAGCTGCAACCACTTAGTAGTGTACTCAAAAGACACTGTGTAATAAATGTAAAAGAAAAAGATGGGAATGGTGCGCTTATTCAATAATGTGCCATAAAGTAATATACTTCCTCCATGAGGAAGTCACGTGACCAGTGACGCAACACGTCAGGTGGAGATTTGTGACGTTAGTTCCGGTGGTTTTTTAACAGAAGTAAGGTGAGGAGGCCTGTGTGTCACTACTCCCATTGCTTTTTTACTCTGGTTTTTATCCTTACTTAATGTAAGCAGTTTTTTACTAAATAAATGTACTTTTCATTTGGCAATATTGCACTATGGCTGTTTCCTTTCAGCGCCATTTATACAAGAAGTGCCATTCCTTGGAGCGAGCTGTTTCCTCTATATGTGGAATTACCCAAGATGTTTTGATGCCAAGTTTTGGACGTAGTTCTTCGTCTTCACCTGGAACCTGGATGCCTTTACAGATCTATCAGCAGGATTCCTTATCTGACAATCTGATGATTGTTTGACTCTTGGGTCATTGTTGGAGGTGAGCAGCCAATTCATAAATCTAACAGTCAATGTTTGGATAGATGTTTTATCTGTTTTTTCTTCTATCAAGTTATCTCTATGAGATTGTTGCCTTTATATGAACTAACTCCTACCATTGGGCTTTAGTTGGACTTTATTCACATTTATTTATTAATTTGTATGTTTGGATACTCATCATATTTTTTCTTTGAGTATATTACTTTATGGCACATTATTGAATAAGGGAACCATTCCCATCTTTTTCTATTCCATTTAGTATTGTAGTTAAATTAAGTATCCATAAACTCCTCACTCACCGGACCCCTTCATTGAGGTTGTAGAGTTCATGATCCTGAAGTCCCTTCTTCTGAAACACGGATATTACTCCATTATGGATGCTGAAAAGAAGCATATGGCATTAGAACCAGTTCTATCAAAGATTTCAGCCCAGAGATTTTAACATTTATTACAGCCACCATAGATTTTGAGTACAATTTTATATTTCAAATACAGTGGAACCTTGGATTATGAGCATAATTTGTTCCAGGAGAATGCTTGTAATCCAAAGCACTCGCATATCAAAGCGAGTTTCCCCATAGAAGTAATTGGAAACAAAGATAATGTGTTCAGCATTGACTTCTATGGTATGCAATACCGGATGCAGCCAGAGGTGGGGGGGGGTGCGCAGGAAAGCCTCAGAAATACTCGGGGACAATTCGGCTGATCTCGGGAAACCTTCGGAAACACTCAGGAACAAAGTATTTCGGAGTGATTACGAGTATTTCCGAATGGCTTCAAACCGTTCCAAGTGTCACCGGCGCCCCCGCACCTCTGGCCAAATGTGGTACTGCATACCCCATTAGCTTGAATTCTGCAAATTTTTTGGTTTTTGGAAAAAAAGCTGCTCGTCTTTCAAAACGCTCATTAACCGTGTTACTCATAAAAAGGTTCCACTGTACAATGTTGTACTTGAAGTCAGCTGAATTACCATAAGGAAAGGATTAGCCAACCAATCAGCACCAGGTAAGACTGTAAAGCCCTGTACACACGATCGGATATCTGATGAAATCTAATCCGATGAAGCTGACTTTCATCAGTCTTGCCTACACACCATTGGTCAAAAATCTGACCGTGTCCAAACGCGGTGACGTAAAACACTACGACGTGCTGAGAAAAATTAAGTTCAATGCTTCCGAGCATGCGTCGACTTGATTCTGAGCATGCGTGGATTTTTGACCGATGGACTTCCACACAGACGATCGTTTTTTTTCTATCAGTATTTATCCATAGGAAGATTTTAAAACATGTTCTATTTTTTTTCACCAATGGAAAACAAACCGATGGGGCCCACACACGATTGGTTTGTCCAATGAAAACGGTCCATCGGTCCATTTTCATCAGACAAACCGATCATGTGTACAGGGCTTTAGGCTGCCATGGCAGCCTGACCTGTTTCTTTTTAAAAGCTAAGCGAACGTCTGCATGTTAGCCTTAAAGTGACACTAAAGTTTAGATTTTTTATTTTAAATAATAAATATATCATACTTACCTCCATTGTGCAGTTCGTTTTGCACAGAGTGGCCCTGATCGTCCTCTTCTGGGGTCCCACAGCAGCTCTTGCGGTTCCCCCTACAAGTGCTAACCCCCTCTGGGAAGATCTCTCCCACGGAGGTTACCTTTCGGGGGTGCTCCCGTGTCCATAGCTGCCAATTGTATGACTCAGCCCCGCCCCCGTTGGCCGCGTCATTGGATTTGATTGACAGCAGTGGGAGCCAATGGCTCATCTAGCTCATTTCTAAAATAGTGAAGGAAAAATTAAAAATCTATCATCAAAATAAGTTTAAGGGTGCACGTTCATGAGTATAAAGTGGTTTTTGGGTTTGCATAGAGTCTAGACTTTACCAAAAGTATGCTATTATTATTGGTGACATGTTGAAAAAGGTAGGCCAATGGGAAAAGTGCTGCATTTTTGTTCTTTTAAAGTGGTTGTAAACCCAAATATAAAAAAATTGCCATTGGCATCGCATACTAGCTCATTATGAAATACTTACCTTTGACTGAAGCTGTTGCAGTGGTCCCTGCAGTGGCGGTGCGTCTATAGAGGGCGCCGGAGTGCCGCCCCCTCTGGCTCTCGCACCGCCACTGATTACAATAACATAGATACATGCATTGCATGAATCTATGTTATTTTTGCCGCTGCCGCCGACTATTTAGATGGCCAAATGGTGAGCGCAGGCCACCTGAATAACGGCAGCTGGTTGGCTGTGTGGAAGTGCCTATCAGAGCCAGCTTATCTAAGGGACGTACAGGGGGTGCGTTCCTTAGATAAGACTGACAGGCGTCTCAGCCAATCAGGTTCACCGGTAACCTGATTGGCTGAAGCGTCATCGAGGGCGGGAGAAGACATCGAGGGACGTGGAAGGAGGATGGCTGACCCCCAGAAAGGTAAGTCCCGGGCGGGGAGGGGCATTTTACCGGGCACAGCGGCGACAATGGGCACAGTGGCATCAATGGGCACAGTGGCGACAATAGGCACAGTGGCATCAATGGGCACAATGGCATCAATGGGCACAGTGGCAACAATGGGCACAGTTTTGACAATTAAAGGGCACAGTGGCATCAATTGGCACAGTGGCGACAATTAAAGGGCACAGTGGCGACAATTGGCACAGTGGCTGCGTTTGATGGCATGGCACAGTGGTGACAATTGATGGCACGGTGGCTGCGTTTGATGGCATGGCACAGTGGTGACAATTGATGGCACAGTGGCTGTGTTTGATGGCATGGCACAGTGACTGCGTTTTATGGCATTGCACAGTGGTGACAATTGATGGCACAGTGGCTGCATTTGATGGAATGGCACAGTGACTGCGTTTGATGGCATGGCACAGTGGTGACAATTGATGGCACAGTGGCTGCGTTTGATGGCATGGCACAGTGACTGCATTTGATGGCATGGCACAGTGGTGACAATTGATGACACAGTGGCTGCGTTTGATGGCATGGCACAGTGGTGACAATTGATGGCACAGTGGTGACAATTGATGGGCACAGTGAGGCTGCAATTGTTTTTTGTTTTTTCGTTTGCGCCCCCCCCAAAAATGTTGAGCACCAGCCGCCACTGGGTCCCTGTACACTGCTGTGACTGGTGACATGTCTCCTGGGTTTGCGGGCTCCGACGCAGTGATTGGCCGGAGCCGTGATGATGTAACTCCCGCTGGTCATGGTACAGGCCTTTTACCAAAGACACGATCGAACCGTTTCCGCTGATGGTGTCGCCGCAAGCGTATATGGTATATATCTCTTAAACGGTGCAGGTTTAGGTGAAATTTGCAGTACCTACAGGTAAGCCTTATTAGAGAGGATGTAATAACTGTATAGAGAATGTAGAAAGTGTCAACCCAGTTTTCCCTGCTCAGAGCTGGCACTGTATGTCATTAGGTATCATCACTGAAGTGATGCCTTGTAAAACATGCCCAGACATTTGGGGGAATCTTATAATTAGGAAAATGGCTGTCAAAATTATAAATTCAACTGAGCTAAACTGTCTCATATCATGACACCGTAGAGTGCAGGCTTGTGTGACAGCGAGAACAAAGTCATCCTGGGAGCCGAGTCCTTTACTACACGTGTGGCAAATTTATGAGACATGACAGCCAGTCCTCCTACATCACCAGTGCTAAAATACCACCAGCTATTTACAACGAGTAGGTGAGCAAAGATGATGCTGCTCTGGCTCCATGTTTGAAGCCAAATTATTATAACATCTACTTTATATTTGGTACATATTCAAAGAGAAAAACCTAAAAATACCATTTGCTGCCCCTTTTACTTGCTAAAAAAATAATAATAATTTTTCCTCTTCTATGTTATGCTAAGAAAGAGGTTTATAGGGTTATGTTTACCATAATTAACACTGCCTTCACATGCAATCACATGGCAGCAACTCAATGCACTCAATGCCTTATTGATGTCAGAGGAGAATGGGCAGAATGAATGGTTTGAGAAGATAGAAAGGCAACAGTAACTCAAATCAACACAACACATTAAACCTTGAAGCAGATGGGCTACAGCAGCAGACGACCACACTGGGTGCCACCCCATGTCAACTAAGAACAGGAAACTGAGGCTACAATTCGCACAGGCTCACCAAAGTTGGACAATAGAAGATTGGAAAAACGTTGCCTGGTCTGATGAGTCTCGATTTCAGCTTCGACATTCAGTAGGGTCAGAATTTGGTGTAAACAACATGAAAGCATGGATCCATCCAGCCTTGTATCAATGGTTCAGGCTGGTGGTGTAATGGTGTATGGGATAATTTCTTGGCACACTTTGGGCCCCTGAGTATTGTTGCTGACCATGTCCATCCCTTTATGACTACAGTGTACCCATCTTCTGATGGCTACTACCAGCAGGAACATGACAATGAGTTAATTGTACTCCAATAGCCTCCACAGTCACCAGATCTGAATCCAATAGAGCACCTTTGGGATGTAGTGGGATGGGAGATTCTCATCATGGATGTGCAGCTGATATATCTGTAGCAACTGCGTAATGCAGTGGCGGTGCATCCATTGTGGGCGCAGGAGCGTCGCCCCCTCTCTCCCCTGCACCGTCACTCAAGTCAGCAATACATAGATTCATGCATCTAACGCAGCCACTGTGCCCATCAATTGTCGCCACTGTGTCATCAGTTGTCGCCACTGTGCCATGCCATTTGAATCTGGTGGTATTTGAGGGGGCAATCTGGCAGCATTTTACAGGCAAACTGGCGGCAATTGATGGGCACAGTGGCAACAATTGATGGCACAGTGGCGACAATTGATGGCATGGCACACTGGCGAAAATTGATGGGCACAGTGGCGACGATTGATGGCACGGCACAGTGGCGACAATTAATGGCATGGCACAGTGGCGACAACTGATGACACAGTGGCGACAATTGATGGGCACAGTGGCTGCGTTAGATGGCACAGTGGCAACAATTTATGTCACAGTGGCGACAAATGATGGGCACCGTGGCTGCGTTCAGGGCCGGACTGGCCTACCAGGATAACAGGAAATATCCCGGTAGGCTGCCTGCTCTGGGGCTGCTTTGAGCTGTGGCTCAAGCAGGGCCGATCCAACGGCTGCACAGCACCTAGTTGCCGAGACTTCTGTGCTGTCCTCCCCTCTCTACTCCTCCTCGTGTGTGGTACACACACACACACACAGTAGCGAACTGTTCGGCGGCGCTATAAGAAAGTCCCGCCTCCTAGACCGCTTCTGTGATTGACAGAACACTGATCCAATGGGGCATTGAATCAGTGTGACGTGTGTCACAGGAGGCAGGACTTTCTTACAGCGGCACCCGGGGCAGGAAATTGAAATCCAAGCTTTATGAGGCGATCATGATCCAGGTACTGGTGGTGGGCACTGAACAGGGGGGCTGCATTAGGTGGGCACTGAACAGGGGAGCCGCTTTTCCTGGGTGCTGCATTAGGTGGGCACAATGATCACAGCAAGTGTACAGACCTGGGACATCAGAGGAGGGATGATGAGAGCCCCTCACAATGATCACAGCTCCTCACAATGATCACAGCTCCTCACAATGATCACAGCAGGTGTACAGACCTGGGACCTCAGAGAAGGGATTACGAGAGCCCCTCACTATAGGCAAACTAGGTGGACAGACCCAGAAACTCGGTAAAGGAATGGTGTAAACCCCTCATAATGGGCACAGCAGGGGTGTAGACATGGGAACTCAGCGCAGAGATCTCACCAATAGAGTCCCTAAGGAACTATAGGGTGCCTTAACTCCCCATCATCTACCACTGAAATGTTTTTTTTTATCTGGACTGCCCTTTAAGTATATATCTTAAAGCGGAGTTCCACCCAAAAGTGGAACTTCCGCTCATCAGATTCCTCCCCCCTCCAGTGCCACAATTGGCACCTTTCGGGGGGACAGGATACCTGTCTTTGACAGGTATCCTCTCCCACTTGCGGGAGTCTGGGCTGCGGCATGTGACATCAGCGCGGGGGTTCCCTCCTCCTCCTCCTCCTGCCGCCGGGCCAGTAGGAGAGAGGAACGGGCCTTGCGCATGCACAGGGTAGCCTTACCCGCAATGGCGGCAACAGCACCCGACAGCTGCGGTGCCGACAACGCTGGACTCCAGGACAAGGTAAGTGTCCATTTATTAAAAGCCAGCAGCTGCAGTATGCGTAGCTGCCGGTTTTTAGTTTTTTTTGGGGGGGGCGGAACACCGCTTTAATAAATGATATGCATCAGATTTTGTCTTTAAATTCTAAACTGTCACAGCCCACATATTTCCTGAATATGAAGGATAACAGTTTTTAAATCAAACAGTAGTTTCCTAAAGACACAGTTACACTCAGGTTTATGTGTTTCCCTGAATAGAGGCCGGTGTGGTTCAGACATCTCAACAGTATGATTTAATCATTCCTCGGTATTCGAAGAGATGGTGTCACCTTTCAAAGGTTAAACATGAATTATTCAATTCACAAGTAATATTCTGACCAGGGTTTAAAAATCTAAAATGTTTGCCTGGTCAATCCATCCAATAATTTAAAATGACCCCCAACCTCCACCCTCCATGGCTATAACAGCCTCCACTTTCCATAAGATTTTCTGTGTGCCTGTGGAACGTAATGCCCATTTGTGAGGTCAGGTACTGATGTTGGATGAGAAGACCAGGCTCTCAATAGGCATTTTAACCAGCTAACAACCGCCCTATAGACGATATACGTCTACAAGGCGGTTGATTAACTCTGGGAGGACGTCCATGGACGTCCTCCCAGAATCGCGCTCCCTATGGACCCGGAGCATCACGGATCACGTAAATCGCCGCTAATAGCGGCGGTTTACCACATGATCGCTCCGTCCAATGACGGAGCGATCACTTGTAAACAAACCGGTGTCATTTGATGACGCCGGTTCCTCCCTCCCCTCTCTGTACCGAACGGTACAGTGTGAGAGGAGAGGGGGGGGGGGAGAGAGCAGATGCAGCACGAGTGCTGTGGGCTGGATCTGTGACACATGCAGTCACAGATCCAGCCAGCAATCCATCCCTGCTCAGCCATCCCTGCCCCATACTGTGCAATACTACACACCTATACTGTGCAATACTCTGCAATACCCCACACTACTCTGCAATACCCCACACTACTCTGCAATACCCCACACTACTGTGCAATACCCCACACTACTCTGCAATACCCCACAATACCCTGCAACGTCGCCTATGGGGATTTTTAAGTAGCGAAGTTTGGCGCCATTCCACGAGCGTGTGCAATTTTAAAGGGTGACATGTTGGGTATCTATTTACTCGGCGTAACTTCATCTTTCACATTTATGCAAAAGAATGAAGAAAAAATACAAAATTTGCTAAATTTTATAACAGAAACAAAGACATTTTTTTTTTTTTTTTACAGAATTTTCAGTAATTTTCTCTTATAGCGCAAAAAATAAAAAACCCAAACGGTGATTAAATACCACCAAAAGAAAGCTCTATTTGTGTGAAAAAAAGGACGAAAATTTCATTTGGGTACAGTGTTGTATGACTGAGTAATTGTCATTCAAATTGTGAGAGCACCGTAAGCTGAAAATTAGTCTGGTTATTAAGGGGGTTTACGTGCCCAGTGATCAAGTGGTTAATTCACCTCAAAGGTGTTCATTAGACCCCTTTCACACTGGGGCCGATGCAGGTGCTAGCTGCCACTGCTGACTCTCCAGTGTGAAAGCCCTCTGGGCTTTCACACTGGAGCGGTGCGCTAGCTGGATGGTAAAAAAAAGTCCTGCTAGCAGCATCTTTGGTATACCACTCCTGCCCATTGAAATGAATGGGCATCGCGGCTATACCGCCGGCAAAGAGCTGCTGCAGTGGCGCTTTGCGGGTGGTTTTAACCCTTTTTCGGATGCTAGCGGGGGTCAAAAACGCCCCACTAGTGACCGAATACCACCGCAAATACGTCAGTAAATACGGCACTAAAAATAGCAGTGCTTTACTGGAGATGCCCCAGTTGAAAGGGACCTTATGCCGCGTACACACGATCGGACATTCCGACAACAAAAACGTGGATTTTTTCAGACGGATGTTGTGCATACACACAAATACAAATGTTGTCGGAAAATCCGAACGTCAAGAACGCAGTGACGTACAAGACGTATGACGAGCCGAGAAAAATTAAGTTCAATAGGCAGTGCGGCTCTTCTGCTTGATTCCGAGCATGCGTGGATTTTTGTGCGTCGGAATTGGCTACATACGATCGTATTTTCTGACAAGAACTTTTGTTGACGGAAAAATTGAGAACCAGCTCTCAAACAAATGTCTGCTGAATCAGTTACAGGTAGATTCAGGAAAGCTGAGCAGAGATTTGACAGCCTGTATCACCAAACACAACACCATAGTTCCTGCAGGCTGCACAAACCACTAAATGGGATTTTGTGTTTTTAACATATTGTCAGTGGCTGGTGAGGCACTGGCTAGTATCCAAGCCAGATACACACAGGTTACATACGCCATGAATGTTAGAGCGAGAGCAACAATTCTAGCACTAGACCTCCTCTGTAACTCTAAACAGGTAACCTGTAAAGAGAAAGTAAAACGTTGCCTATGGAGATTTTTAAGTACCAAAGTTTGGTGCCATAGCACGAGTCTGCACAATTTTGACATGTTAGGTATCTATTTACTTAGTGTAACATCATCTTTCACATTATCCAAAAAAATAAACTTTTTTTTTTCTATTTATGAAACTGTTCCACACCCCACCAAAAAAAGCATTTGAAAAAATTGCTGCGCAAATACCGTGTAACATAAAAAGTTGCATCTACCACAATTTTATTCCCTAGGGTGTCTGCTAAAACAATATATATGTAATGTTTGGGGGTTCTGATTAATTTTGTAGCAAAGAAATTGTGATTTTTACATGTTGGAGAGAAGTGTCAGAATTGGCCTGGGTGGCAAGGGGTTAATTACCAGGTAATATACAAATAATTATGTATTATTTTTAAGATAATTTACTATATTTTCAAAAACTGTACTCAAGCAGATGGCTTAGAGCCGGTTCACACTGGGGCGACTCGTCAGGTGGCTCAGCTTCCTGACGAGTTGCGTCCAATTCTATGCAATAGAACCGTTCTAATAGGAGCGACGCAAGTCGCTCCGACTTAGAAAAAGGTTCTTGCACGACTTTGGGGGGCGGCTTGTGGCGACTTGCATTGACTTCTATACAGAGGTTATTTTGCAGGTTGCCTCTGAAGTCGTCTTCAGGACGCCTTGCGGAGTCGCCCCCAAAGTCGTGCCGCCTAAGTGTGAACCGGTTCTTAATGGACAAATTAATGAAATTTTTACTTTATTTGTTTAAAAACGATTTTTATTATAGAAAAGCTCATGGTACAAATTATAAAAGTTTTAACTTTAAATCAGTAATTTCACAGTAAATAGATAAATAATAAATTATTATCTTATAACATATAGCATAATAATATATGATTTCGCTTGATTAAAACAGTAGCTTTTCAGCAGCAGAAGATTCTCATTCTTCCTCTCAACTTGGGATTGTTGGTAAATCATATAAACCCATGTTTTGTCCTTGTAGTTCAGAGGGCTGGGATGGAAGGGAGTATTTGTCTTTTAGACACATGCCCATTCTATGACACTGCAGCGTGTCTCCACTGCAGCATTTTTTATTGGACAGCTTGTTCCAATGGTGCTTTACCATTGGTCTAAGGCTCTAAGCTGTTCATTGAGCTCGGTGCCTCTGACAAGAAGTGAGGAGAGGCACTGTGAGCTCATCCTCTGTCTGCTGCAAACCGAGTATGTCAGTTTTATTTATACTGGCTGCTCTGTATGTAGCTTCTGACAGGCTGCACACGGAACTCCGTATTTCCAGAACCATAGATGATAGGAGACAAACATTTTGACCAGTGGTGGGGTAGGACTTCAGCTACCTACCCACAGGTTGCCGAGCTACGACCCTCGAAGCTCAATAATTTTTTCTTTTTTTTTTTTATGTTCATGGCTCTGTCTCACCTGCCTCCCCTGACTGCACATCCCTGCTATTAGGGAATTGTCAGTAGGAAAAAATTCTAAGGACAAGCCCCTATAACTAAAATTGCAATGTGGTTCTGTTTACATCATCTGTACAACCAGCGGAACCCTTGTCTGGAAACCTTGGCAGAAACTGAAACAGGGAATATTGAATCACTCTGAGCTGGCTTCTTCCATCTTTTCACTTCCAAGGGAAGGAACCATTGACGTACTACAAAAAAAGGGTACATTAACTCACCCCTCTCCTTCGAGAAAGCTAAGGACAAAAAAAAAGCATGAAATATTTACATTATCTCTCGTATTTTTCACAGTGGTTAAAAATTCAGATTCTCATTAAACTGTTGGTGTCTTTCTCAGAACGCGGTGATGTAAAACACAATGTAAAACACAACGACGTGGTGAAAAAAATGAAGTTCAATGCTTCCAAGCATGCGTCGACTTGATTCTGAGCATGCGTGGATTTTTAACCGATGGTCGTGCCTACTAACGATCGTTTTTTTCTATCGGTTAGGAATCCATCGGTTAAATTTAAAACAAGTTGGCTTTTTTTTAACCGATCGATAAATAACCGATGGCGCCCACACACGATCGGTTTGGACCGATGAAAACGGTCCATCAGACCATTCTCATCGGTTTAACCGATCGTGTGTACGCGGCCTAAGGCTCTGTGTTCAAATCCTGAGAACGTCACTTGTTAATTGCATGTGAATATGCTAGGAACTTTGGGCCAGATCCACAAAAGAGATACGACGGAGTAACTGCTGTTACTCCATCGTATCCCTTGTCCTAACTTTGGAACTGATCCACAGAAGCAGTTTTCCAAAGTTAGGCAGAAGATCCGGCATGTGTAATTGAATTACACTGCCGAATCTTAGGATGCAGTACCGCATCCGCCGCTGGGGGCATTTCGAGTCGAAATGCCGCTTCTAGTATGCAAATTAGCACTTAAGGCGATCCACAAAGCTTTTCAGCCTCGTTTTTTCGCCGTAAGTTTTAGTTTGCAAGTGTAAAACTAGGGCTGGTGTTACAAAGTGTAAACTAGTAACACCATGTAAAAGCCCATTCAAGCGACGGCATTTGGTATGCATTCCCGAGGGAGAACTCCACGGCAATTTGTAAAAACAAAACCGGCATGGGTTCCCCCCCAGGAGCATACCAGGCCCTTAGGTCTGGTATGGGTTGTAAGGAGACCCCCCTACGCCGAAAAATCGACGTAGGGGGTCCCCCTACAATCCATACCAGACCCGTATCCAAAGCACGCTACCCGGCCGGTCAGGAAAGGGAGTGGGGACGAGCGAGCGCCCCCCCCTCCTGAGCCGTGCCAGGCCGCATGCCCTCAACATGGGGGGGTTGGGTGCTCTGGGGCAGGGGGGCGCACTGCGGGCCCCCCCACCCCAGAGCACCCTGTCCCCATGTTGATGAGGACAGGACCTCTTCCCGACAACCCTTGCCGTTGGTTGTCGGGGTCTGCGGGCGGGGGCTTATCAGAATCTGGGAGTCCCCTCAAATAAGGGGGCCCCCAGATACCGGCCCCCCACCCTAAGTGAATGGATATGGGGTACATCGTACCCCTACCCATTCACCTGGAGGCAAAAAGTTAAAGTTATTAAACACATAACACAAGGGTTTTTAAAATATTTTATTAGTCTGCTCCGGAGGCCCCCCCTGTCTTCTTTATTAGCTCTAATACCAGGGGGGGCTTCTTCTTCCACTCTCCGGGGGTCTTCTTCCACTCTCCGGGGGGGGTTTCTTCTTCCGCTCTCTGGGGGGGGTCTTCTTCCGCTCTCCGGGGGTCTTCTTCTATCTCCGCCGCTCTCTCCGCTGTTGACTCGGCGAACCCCGGTTCTTCTGCAGCTGTCCGGTGCCTTCTCCTTCAGCGCTGGCTGCCTGCTATCTTCGTGTGTTAGCTCAATTACTAGCAGGCAGCCATCGCGGTCTTCTGTGACGTCAGGTTCTTCTTCTCCCTTCTTCCGATGTTGACTCGTCGCCTCTTGTCACTGTAATGATGGAAGCGCGCCTTGCATCCCATTTATATAGGCATCACCGTCCCATCATGCTCCGGTAGGTACCCACGTGGTGGGTGCACGTGGGTAGGCACCCACCACGTGGGTACCTCCCGGAGCATGATGGGACGGTGATGCCTATATAAATGGGATGCAAGGCGCGCTTCCATCATTACAGTGACAAGAGGCGACGAGTCAACATCGGAAGAAGGGAGAAGAAGAACCTGACGTCACAGAAGACCGCGATGGCTGCCTGCTAGTAATTGAGCTAACACACGAAGATAGCAGGCAGCCAGCGCTGAAGGAGAAGGCACCGGACAGCTGCAGAAGAACCGGGGTTCGCCGAGTCAACAGCGGAGAGAGCGGCGGAGATAGAAGAAGACCCCCAGAGAGCGGAAGAAGACCCCCCCCAGAGAGCGGAAGAAGAAACCCCCCCCGGAGAGTGGAAGAAGACCCCCGGAGAGTGGAAGAAGAAGCCCCCCCTGGTATTAGAGCTAATAAAGAAGACAGGGGGGGCCTCCGGAGCAGACTAATAAAATATTTTAAAAACCCTTGTGTTGTGTGTTTAATAACTTTAACTTTTTGCCTCCAGGTGAATGGGTAGGGGTACGATGTACCCCATATCCATTCACTTAGGGTGGGGGGCCGGTATCTGGGGGCCCCCTTATTTGAGGGGACTCCCAGATTCCGATAAGCCCCCGCCCGCAGACCCCGACAACCAACGGCAAGGGTTGTCGGGAAGAGGTCCTGTCCTCATCAACATGGGGACAGGGTGCTCTGGGGTGGGGGGGCCAGCCGTGCGCCCCCCTGCCCCAGAGCACCCAACCCCCCCATGTTGAGGGCATGCGGCCTGGCACGGCTCAGGAGGGGGGGGCGCTCGCTCGTCCCCACTCCCTTTCCTGACCGGCCGGGTAGCGTGCTTTGGATACGGGTCTGGTATGGATTGTAGGGGGACCCCCTACGTCGATTTTTCGGCGTAGGGGGGTCTCCTTACAACCCATACCAGACCTAAGGGCCTGGTATGCTCCTGGGGGGTGAACCCATGCCGGTTTTTTCTTTGAAAATTGGCATGGAGTTCTCCCTCAGGAATGCATGCCGAGCGACGCTGTCAATTTTTTTTTTTTCCCGACGCAACTTTTTTAAGCCGGCGCGATCCACAAAACTCGGCGTAACGTAACTTCGCGCATGCGCAGTACGGCCGGCGCGGGAGCGCGCCTCATTTAAATGGGACTCGCCCCATTTGAATAGGAACGCCTTGCGCCGGCGGAATTTTAGTTACACGGCCTGAAATTTCTAGGTAAGTGCTTTGTGGATCGGGCACTTAGGTAGAAATTTTAAGGCAGTGTAACTTAAATGGGATTTTTTAAGTTGCGCCAGGTTTTTGTGGATCTGGCCCATTAAACCGGCAATAGACTGTTCAGTTGGGACAGTTCAGCAGGGAACGGCCAAGATTCGAACCACATATGGGCAGGCTGATTGTACCCAAGTTGATCATCCAATCAACTTTGATACAACCAGCCTGTCAGGTTTTTCATCTGATTATTGCCAGCAGTTATAGCCACTAGAAATAATCACTGTGCACACTGGGAGAACATTCCCCTATCAACGATAATGCCGCGTACAGACGATCGGACATTCTGATAACAAAACCGTGGATACATTGGCTCAAACTTGTCTTGCATACACACGGTCACACAAATGTTGTCGGAAATTCCAAACGTCAAGAACGCGGTGACGTACAACATGTACGACGGCACCAGTAGTGTTAGTAGAAGTTTGGTGAGAGACGATTCGCGCTTTTCAGCCTCGTGCTTTTCAGTCCGTGACGAATGTGCCATCTCCATTACGAACGCTAGTTTTACCAGACCAAGCGATTCCGTCTCGTACTTGATTCAGAGCATGCATTGAATTTGGTGCGAAGGAATTGTCCACACATGATCGAAATTTACAAGAACGGATTTTGTTGTCGGGAAATTTGAGAACCAGCTCTCTTGTTGTCGGAAATTCCGACAGAAAGTGCCGGTGGAGCCTACACATGGTCGGAATTTCCGACCAAAAGCTCCCATCGAACATTTGTTGTCGGAAATTCCGAGCGTGTGTACACGGCATAATTGTGTTGATGGGGGAAATTAAGTGATTTTCTAACAGAGAAAGTTTCCCAAATGGGGCTTTTAGGCAGCTTAATTAGACAAGTAGGATGCAATTTAAGTGAAAAAAGTATTTATTCACATGTATCAAAAGGGGAAAAAGGGAATACATAGGATATGAGTTGCGGCAATACAAAATCCAATTGGACTAAAATATGTGAAACACTTTATGTAACCTTTTATACATTCTCTTTCAGTCTCAACCAATTAAACCTCTGAAGGAGGCCATTATGGTCGAAACGCATTAGGATATTGTTTATACATGCAATAATTGTATTCAGCTGTATAAATGATTTGTTGTGTACTGCATAATATTGTATGAATTTTTTATGTCTTTTGTATTGCCGCAACTCATATCCTATTTATTCCCTTTTTCCCCTCTTGATACATGTGAATAAATACTTTTTTCACTTAAATTGCATCCTACTTGTCTAATTGAGCTGCCTAAAAACCCCATTCGGGAAACTTTCTCTGTTGTATATACCGGGGTGAGCAGCATTATTCTCTCTACTCTATGTGTTTTGTCCCTTCTACTATATCAAGTGATTTTCTTTCCTTCAATGGTCGATTTTAGACTGAAAGGTAAAATTGTCATGGACTAATATGAAAAGCCATACCTTATCTGTAAAGGGTGTGCCTAACATGTCAATGCTATACATGTGCATAGGAGGCCTGTTACACAATTACTTTTACTTGTTTCTATTTATTGCACTGTATTGATTTGCACTGCAGAGCTATCAAAGAATAAAGGAGGACATGTACGATGAGAACAAGCATAGGTGTGTGCAGTCTATTGCATTAGGGTGTGCACCCCAAAGCTCAAACACACACTACTGATCACTCACAATGATAATTCAAAAAGGGAAGGGGATGGTTAATTACATATTTACCGACCCCTTCCTCCACTCATCCTAAAACATCCTTGAAGCAACAGCTGTCGGGAGAGGAGGGAAGCGGTTAGCACTGCAGGGGGAAGGGGGAGAGCCAGGGAAGTAGGGGGAATCTGTGCTGTAAAGGGTGATTAGGGTGTGCCTGGGCACACCTGGCACACCCTGTGCGCACGCCTATGAGAACAAGGTAGGCCCCCCGTCCTCATATGCTGTAGGCTGGGCTCTGTGTCACTCAGTTGTCTGTAATATAAAGGAGACTTTACACAGTGCCTTGTTTTTTTTTTTTAATCAATAGTTGATAAAAAAAAACTAGACTAGACATGTACTAGTTATGGTGTATGTTGCCGCAACATTTCATATTCCTGATAGGATTGTGTTGTATCACATGTTAAAAATATATTGTTCCCTTTGCATTTCTTCCTTTGTGAGAAAACCCTGGTGATCATCACAATCCCCCTGCTTTCCTATTTTTAACTGACCATGCAAGCAAAACCACTCCAGTGCAGTCAGTGTCCTGGCTGTGCTGGAAGCACAGCCTGTCTGTCCTATAATGGCTAAGATTTGTGCTGACACGCCCCCCCCGAAGAGCTAATCAGTGGGAAGATCAGTGTACTGCTGTTTTTCTGCCTCCTGCTGACACGTTCCACTGCAGTCTTCAGCCCCACCTCTCCAAGCAGAGATTATGTGATCCCTTATGAGAAAATAAAAAAGTATGTATTTGATATACACTCACCGGCCACTTTATTAGGTACACCCTGCTAGTACCGAGTTGGACCCCCTTTTGCCTTGCCTAGTGTGTTAGAAACATTTCTCAGAGAATTTGGTCCATATTGACATAATAGCATCATGCAGTTGCTGCAGATTTGTCGGCTGCACATCCATGATGCAAATCTCCCGTTCCACCACATCTCAAAGCCGCTCTATTGAGATCTGGTGACTGTGGAGGCCATTGGAGTATAGTGAGCTCATTGTCATGATCAGGAAACCAGTTTGAGATGATTTGAGCTTTGTGACATGGTGCATTATCCTGCTGAAAGGAGCAATCAGAAGATGGGTACACTGTAGTCATAAAGGGATGGATATGGTCAGCAACAATACTCAGGTATCACTTTGGAGAGAGAGAAAGTGACTGAGAACACAGTAAACAATCTCTATCTCTTTATCTCAATTGCACAGAATGAATGAACAGGAATAGCTCTGCACAGTCTCCCTTTTCATTTACATACTGAAGCATAGTAAACACAGGCTACTCTGCTTTAGTTATGAATAAACACAATGAGTGATCGATACTGATCACTCACTGCCTTCATTCAGAAAAGGAAGGGGCTGGTAAATTACATATTTACCGACCTCTTTCCCCCACTCTCCATCCTGAAACCATTCCCCGCAGCAGCTGGTAGGAGGGAGAAGAGGGGAGGAGGGAAAGCTGTAGCACTGCAAGGGGGGCAACCAGGGGGGCCTGTAGAAGCAGAATATAGGGAAAATTGGACAGGGTTTTTGGCAGGGGCAGGATTTTCTAGTACTGATCCCCTGTAGTTCCCCCCTGCAGTGGCTGAATCTTGTGCATATCGACATTTAGGTCCAAGTTAATCTTCCTTACATGCACTGTGAATCTGCATCAATAACATCAAGAGTATTCTAAATTCCAATAAAACTTTCAAAACCACAAAACTATTTAATGTCCCCCTCAAACACCCCAAATGATAAATGTCAAGTGACAGTGCCTCAACCCACCTGTGTTTGGCTGGATCAGGTGAAAGTATTGACTAGGAACTCTCCAGACTTGGCCTGGGAAGTCTAGCTAATCAGATCCCCAGGCCACTGATAGTTTTTTCTATTTGATGACTGGAGAAATGATGTCACGACTCCAGTCACTATGCTCACCCACTTGTACATTCCGACTTGAGCTACTGAGCTGTCTAAACAAATAGATTATTTTCCACCAAAAGAAAACCAAACCAGGCGCTCCACCTGCTGGCTGCCCATGATAATACAAAATATACATTTTTACCTGACTATAGAAGAAAACAAATATTTTCTAGTCTTGGGCATAATAATGAAACAATAATTTATACCGATCACTTCCATTGCCATTGAGAAATGTGACACTAAAACCTGTCTGCCAAATTGCCAAGAGTTTTTCTGCAGATTCTAGTGGCAACTGACATATTTAAAGACAGGTAGACATCTCAAAAAATGATCTTTCCCACCCTAACAAAAGTCACTGCGGGAAAGAAGAATATAGAAAAGCTTTCCCTTGCCTGCAGCAAAATGCTGGCATCATCTCAGCTTAGCAAAGTCACTGAATGGAACTTAAGGACGGCTTTTTAATGATAAAAGCTGAAACATTTGGTAACAATTATACTGATGCTGTATGTTTTGACATGAGGAATTTATCTATTCAGATTTGGAAGGTAACTGAAAAGTCTACTTCCTTACTGGGCACATATACCCCTTCCTGACCAGGTGAAATTTCAGCTTGTGGCACTGCGTCACTTTAACTGACAATTGCGCGGTCGTGCGAAGTGGCTCCCAAACCAAAATTGACGTCCCTTTTTCCCCACAAATACAGCTTTCTTTTGGTGGTATTTGATCGCCTCTGCGGTTTTTATTTTTTGCGCTATAAACAAAAATAGAGCGACAATTTTGAAAAAGAAAAAATATTTTTTACTTGTTGCTATAATAAATAGCCCAATTTTTTTTAAAAAACATTTTTTTCTCAGTCTAGGCGATACGTATTCTTCTACATATTTTTGGGAAAAAAAAAAAAAAAATCGCAAGAAGCGTCTGGTTTGCGCAAAAGTTATTGCGCTTACAAAATAGGGGACAGAATTATTATTATTATTTTTTTTATTTTTTTACCACTAATGGCGGCGATCAGCATTTTTTTTGTGACTGCGACATTATGGCGGACACATCGGAACCCTTTTGACACATTTTTGGCGCCATTCACATTTATACAGCAACCAGTGCTATAAATATGCACTAACTACTGTATAAATGTGACTGGCATTGAAGGGGTTAACACTAGGGGGTGAGGAAGGGGTTAAATGTGTACCCAAAATTGTGTTCTAACTGTAGGTGGAGGGGGGGTGAGTGGGGGAGGTGACCGATCTATGTCCCTATGTACAAGGGACACAGATCGGTCTCCTCTCTCCCCTGACAGGACATGGATCTCCCTGTAGCCGCCGATCCCGAGTCCCTGGCGGACATCATGGCCGCCAGGCACTCGCATCGGCATCTCAGCGATGCGGCGAGCACACGCACGCCGCGCCGCTGGATGCGCGCGCAGGCCGTAAAAACACGGGCAGTTAGAGATTCAGAACCACCCCGTGGCCGTATAAAATCGTACGGCCGTCGGGTAGTGGTTAAAGGGGTTGTTAAGGTAAAACAAATTTTCCCTAAGTAGCTTCCTTTACCTTAGTGCAGTCCTCCTTCACTTACCTCATCCTTCCATTTTGCTTTTAAATGTCCTTATTTCTTCACTTCCTGTTCTTCTGTCTGTAACTACACACAATAATGCAAGGCTTTCTCCCTGGTGTTGAGTGTCGTGCTCGCCCCCTCCCTTGAGGGGGAGGGGGCGAGCAGGAGAGTCAGGACACCCACTAACACACAGCTCCTTTCTCTATCTGCAACGTAGCGAGCGCCCTGACTCTCCTGCTCGCTCGCCCCCTCAAGGGAGGGGTCGAGCACGACACTCCACACCAGGGAGAAAGCCTCGCATTACTGTGTGGAGTTACAGACAGAAGAACAGGAAGTGAGGATTTCTCAGAAGAAATAAGGACATTTAAAAGCAAAATGGAAGGATGAGGTAAGTGAAGGAGGACTGCACTACGGTAAAGGAAGCTATTTAGGGAAAACAATTTTTACCTTTACAACCCCTTTAACTGAATGTCAGCATGCAGTGTGTATCAGAAACAGGTACACTTTTTCTTTTACACAGTTCTCTGCTTAGGATAAGACTGTCAAACAGCTTTAAGTAGTGTCTGGTCTCCAAAAAGCCTGTACTGCAGAAGGAGCCTCTACTTAGTTCTCTGAACATGGAACTAATTATTCGCTTTCGGATTACAGTGCTTTGCATTCCAGTGAATCACCTCGAATGTCGGAATGCATGACAACCAAGAAACACGCAACAGCGTCAAGAAAATTCTGTGGCCTGGCTAAAAACTGATCTATAACTTTTGGATTAGTTAAAAAAAATATTTAAAGAGACACTTCATTAAAAATTGAGTTTTGGGAGAAGCTCTGTGAATAAAACTTGCCCCCAAAGGCACCCTTACTGATAACAAACCCTTTCTCATGATCCTGTCTTGCTTTAGCTTCATGTTCTGCCCTGCATAGTCAGGGTTTAGGTTCTTTAAGGAAATCTAAGGAAGCTCCAGCTGTCACTGAACCATTGCTTGAATGTACATAAAGAAGGAAAAATCTCTCAGAAACGTAGCCACACATAAAACAGCTGCGGCAAATGCAAACAGCAAATGTCTCCTCTTGCATATTTTACATTGTCTGATTTATTCAGTGACCCCTATATGAGAGAGCTCAAGCACCAGGAGGAAAAAAGTTGAAAGACTTCACAAGTGTTTTGCATCATGTTCCAGTAATAATTTATGGACCTATGCTCAAAAAGTGAATATTTGCTATCAAGGACATCTAAAAATGTTAATTGTGCCTAACCCTGAGATTTACATTTGTTTTAAATTCCTACTGAAAGATAGCAGTGTACTTCCTCTGCATTGAGCCTCTCAACTGTGTATCTGCTGTGTGAGACCATCCAAGCCAATTGTAATGCCCTATACACACGATCGGGCATTTGCCCGGCCTAACTCACGTCGGAATTCCATCAGAACATGTTCTAAACTCCGATGGAATTCCTCGGAAAAAAGTCTGATGGGGCATACACGCGGTCAGAATTTCCAATGGAAAAAGTCCGTCTGACTTTTTCCATCGGAAATTCCGATCGTGTGTACGGGGCATAAGGGAGCTTCGGTTAGGCCGGCTGTTGGCACCAAATCCTTCAAACTACTGCCTTCTTGGACAGGACTAAAACCCACTGCTGGTAGTTCTTAGCCTTCACCATAATGTGCCCTACTCCTTGCCATTGGCCTTCCCATGACATTTGCGAACATTAGCCTTTATATTTACAAGAAGGTAATGTCCACGCAAAGTTATAATTTCCGCACTTCACTGTTGTTCTTGAAAAATGAAAGTGACATCTCTTCACATAGACATACTATCCAGTGTCGCTTGGCATACTTTGTCAATCACCTGATGTGGACAGTCCGCAGCAGTCAAATGTGAAAGCTACAAATTGAACATCATTGTTAAAGAAGAAGTAAACAAAAAACGACTAAAATTAGGTTTTGAAACACCTTTTTTTGCTTTTGTAAAAATTCTCTTCGTCCGGGTATCAGCTGCTCCATCTTGACTAGTGATTGCTGGCTCTTGTGTGTAAGTCATTTCCACCCTTCCTTCCCTTCCCTTCCCTGTCTAAATCACGCGCATGCGCGATCGCGTGTAAACCAAGCCTCTATCTCGACGTATGGAAGTCTCTGTCCTGCTATGGTTCACTCCCCTATGTGACGTCTTTTTCTGTCACAAGGGGGAGAACCAGGAAGGAGAGTATCAGAGTACAGCATTGCGAGGCTTTCCCTCTGTGCCATTCTCAGAGGAAGCTAATGACCCGGCATGCAGAGGAGACATATAGGTAGATTCAGAAAGAGTTAGGCCGGCTTATCAGTAGATAAGCGACCTAACTCAGAATCTACGCCGACCTATGTTTAAGCGTATGCTCAAACAGAGATACGCTTAAACATATCTAAGATACGACGGCTTGCGCCGTCCTATCTTAGATTGCAATATTTCGGATGGCCGCTAGGTGGCGCTTCCATTGCGGTCGGCGTAGAATATGTAAATTAGTTGATACGCCGATTCACGAACGTACGCCTGGCCAGTAGATTTACGCCGTTTCCGTAAGGCTTTATCAGGCCTAAAGTTATTCCATCTATTAGGTGGAATAGCAATGTTAAAGTATGGCAGCCGTTCCCGCCGCGAGATTCGAAATTTTTACGTCATTTGCGTAAGTCGTCCGCGAATAGCGATTTACATTGTTTACGTCCACGTCGAAATCAATAGGCCCGTGCGGCGTACTTAGCCGCAATGCACACTGGGAAATGTAGGCGCCCGGCGCATGCGCAGTAACAAAAAAACGTCAAAAACATAAGGTCAAGCCTGATTAACATTAAACACGCCCCTCTTCCACACATTTGAATTTGGCGCCCTTACGCCCGCCCGCTTTAGGCTACGCCGCCGTATATTAGCAGGCAAGTACATTGAGAATCATGTACTTGCCTAGCTAACTTACGGCGGCGTAGCCTAAACAGGCTAAGCTACGCCGCCACAAGTTTGCACCAATGTACCTGAATCTACCTAATAGTGTGCCGTTAAACAATATACCGAATGCGCAAGCATGGCTGATGTCACTCAACATTGCAGGACGATTTCTATGGCAACTAAAACAGTGAGTGAACTTTCACAGGCAGCGATAAGCTGACTGTGCTATATAGATTTCAAAGATCTAAAGTTGTAGTGGAGGGTTTACAACCACTTAAAAGTGGTAGTAAACTTGGGTATGTTAAAAAAAAAAAACCTGCAAGGTAAAGGCATGCTAGCACATTATGAAATACTTACCTGAGAACGAAGCCCTCCAGTGGCACGCTGTCACCGCTGACAGGGCTTCCATTTTCAGCCAGGTTTGCGTGCTCCAGCCATCAGACTGGCGAGCCGCGATGATGTCACATGCGCGTGGGAGTCACAGGCACCGGCTGCATGCTGTGTGAATATCACCTAAACACCACAATTTTAGAAGATCGTCACTGTACCTACAAGTAAGGCTTATTATAGGTTTACCTGTAGGTACAAGAACAAAAAAAAAGGTTTTCTAACACTTTAAGCTATCTTTCCTTAAAATCCCTATCCTTACCTTGGGAGCACAACTCTGTTGAAACTCAGCTTTCCAAAGTCACTCTCTCACTCCCCAGGGTCATAAGTACTCACTCAGAGGGTTCTGACTTACCTATTAGGCTTTATGCATCCAGCTTACGACTACCCTTATGTTGATCCAGAGACAGGACTGTTGCAGCTCCACCTCTAGATTATGTACACTTCCCCCAGGTGTCACTAGAAGTTCCAGGGCTTTTGGGACGGACCCACGACTGAGAACACTTGGCCTGGCCTAAAAGACCTGTTGCAGCTCACTTCCAGGCCACTTAGGCCATGCTCCCAGTCCACTTAGACCATGTTTAGTGAGACAGCACCACTGCAGCTGGCTATTCTGGGTATTAGACTATCTCACCGGGATCTTCAGCCCTATGCAGGGCCTTTGCATTTGCAGTTGCTGATTACATCTGCAGATATGTTGGGTGTTTGGCTCCCATGCCCCAATTGCATTAGGCTTTTTCCAGCCTGCTATATATGGACATTTTCTAAAAGGGAACCGGTTCTAGCACCCAATTACATAAATCCATATTTCCACACTATTTTGGAACAGAGCCACCTAGTGGCAGACTAGCTAACTGCACCCACTTACACACTGCCGCCACTGACTGCTATTCTCACCAGATTTTAAGTGAGATTTAATGATGTGCGGCTCACTGTTCTTACTGGAGAGGAAGTTGTAACTGAACACCTGCAGTGCAAGGGTCTCCCTGCTTCTTCTTCATATTGGATCTTTGCTTCTTCCATCTCTCCTGCTGCTTCTGAATTATTCCCCCACCAAGCATCAGATTACCAGCTTTCAGAGGGAAAGCTCTGACATTAAAACATAAAGACCCAAGATGACAGCCTAAGCATCAAGACACATTCCAGAACAAGGCAAGGCAAGTTAGTGATAGGGAAAAGATCAATTGCAGGAAGTCTACAGAGAGAAATATATAGGTCACAGTTGTTACCTTTCTATAAAATGCTAGTTTCCTGGCTGTCATACTGATTTAATTGCTTACGTACAGGAGGGGAGCCTATGCAACTGTGTAAGACTGAATGTAAGCATGGTGTTCAAGAGTTTTGGTTTTCTGGCCAATATGGATGCTGACATGCCAAGCAGCTGCAGTGAGCGTGATTGCATCGCACTCAAGTGCATTTCTGTCTGGACAAACTATGTCTCACAGAAATAACACATGTCTAACACAGGGGAATGATACATAATAGATTGTAACATGTTATTGACAAATGGTATCTGGGGTAGAACTTACACTCCCACAATGCTGTGTAGGCTCATCAATATTTCATTTTTAATCAGCACCATTTGCCTGTCTGCAATAAAGAATCGTTGTCAGGTATCTTGCTTACTCAAGCCGTTCATGTCCACATGGCCTACAGATGTTTCTGATTCATAACCAGAGACATCATGGAAAAAATATCTCCTATTAGAGCCAATTTACACTGGCTTATTAAATAAAGAGGGAAGAACACAATAGGGAATGCATGAACTTATAGCAGCCAATAACATTAATTTTAATCAACCAATAAAAATCATCTGTACTGTGAGAAAAATCAGCACTGCCATTGGGGGCCGTTTTCCTGAAAATGCAAGTTTCCTGACTCTCCTGCCAATCCAGTTGCTTCAATACTCTCGAAAATGCATACAGATCAATAGTTGTGATTTAATTGACTGTATGCTTGTTCCTGGTCACTGACTCAGGCCTCGTACACACGACCCGAGTTTCTCGGCAAAAAACAGCAAGAAACTTGCTGGGATTTTTTTTTTGCAGAGGAAACTGGTCGTGTGTACATTTTTCGACGAGGAAACTGTCGAGGATCCCGTCCAGCCAAAAAGAGAGCATGTCTTCTTTTTCCTCGACGGGAATGGAGAAACTTGCCTTGTCGAGTTCTTCGACAGCCTAACAAGGAACTCGACGAGGAAAACGATGTGTTTCGTCCGTCGAGTTCCTCGGTCGTGTGTACGAGGCTTCAGAAAGCACTGAAGCCATTCACAAAAAGGCAGGAGGAGGTCAACAATAGTAGCCAATATATTTCTCTCAGTACCTAGGGTGACGTGACTTGGTATTGATTGCTATGCTATATTTAAAATAGACCTATCAGTACAATCTGACCTGTCCATATACAGCAACAGCATCATTTTTGAAGAAAGCTAAATTTTTTATCAATAAAGAGCTACGGGCTCCAGTCCAGTGACTTTGCCCAGGCTGACATGATGCTATCAGTCAGCTGCAGGCAGAAAAAAGGATTTTCTCAGTTTTGTTTTAACTAGTCTTCCCTATACAATGTAACTGTAATGGTGGCTATCATGGTGATCACACAATTGGGAGCCAACTAGCATGGTTCTGGATCGTTAGTGTTAGATCTAGTGGCTATCTCAAATGGAATTTAGATTAAGATTGTTTTGGTTAGGGGCATAGATGTTGATTTACTAAAATTGGAGAGTGCAAAATCAGGTGTTCATGGTAGCCAATCAGCTTTTAACTTCAGCTTGTTCAATTAACCGCTTGGGATCCGCGCTATAGTCAAATGACGGCTACAGCGCGGATCCCAAAATCCAAGTGGACGTCAATTGACGTCCGCCCCTTTGCGCGTTCCCCGCGCACGATCCAGAGCGCGCAGCGGGGAAACTCTGTGTTGGCCGTGTCCCTTGGACACAGCCAACTACAGATCGCCATGAACGGCCAATCAGAGTGGCCGTTTGCGATGCGATCTGTGCGGCCAATGAGAAATGATCTCATATGTAAACATATGAGATCATCTCTCATTGCCGTTTTACACAGAGACAGCGGTGCTGTCTCTGGAGAGGAGACCGATCTGTGTCCCTTGTACATAACATAGGGACACAGATCGGTCACCCCCCCAGTCACCCCCCCTCCACCTACAGTTAGAACACAATGCAGGGAATACATTTAACCCCTTCCTCACCCCCTAGTGTTAACCCCTTCAATGCCAGTCAGATTTATACTGTAATTAGTGCATATTTATAGCACTGATCGCAGTATAAATGTGAATGGCGCCAAAAATGTGTCAAAAGTGTCCGATGTGTCCACCATAACGTCGCAGTCCCAATAAAAATTGCAGATTGCCGCCATTTCTAGTAAAAAAAAAAAAATAATAAAAACGAATAATTCTGTCCCCTATTTTGTAGGCGCTATAACTTTTCGCTTATTGCGATTTTTTTTTTTTACCAAAAATATGTAGAAGAATACGTATCGGCCTAAACTGAGAAAAAAAATGTGTTTTTTTTTTTTAATTGGGATATTTATTATATTGTATTTTTTTCAAAATTGTCGCTCTTTGAGCCACGTCGCACGACTGCGCAATTGTTAGTTAAAGCGACGCAGTGCCGGAAGCTGAAATTTCACCTGGGCAGGAGGGGGGTATATGTGCCCAGTAAGCAAGTGGTTAAAGGAGTTGTAAAGGAAATGTTTTTTCATATTAATGCAATCTATGCATTAAGGTGAAAAAACATCTGATGCTGCCAGCCCCCCCTGAGCCCCCGTTATACTTACCTGACCCCTCGAAAGTCCCGCGCGGTCCCAAGATCCTCTTCGTCGCTCAGCCTGGCCGCTGATTGGCTAGAGCGGATGGATTGAGAGCAGCGTAGCCATTGGCTGGTGCTGCTGTCAATCACATCCAGTGACGCGGCGTGCCGGGGCCGGGTGATACAGTGAACGCTCGCTGTATCACGGGAGCGCGCCCGCAACTATTTAAGGGCGGGCCTTAAACAGAAATGGGTGTGGCCTTGACAGGAAGGGGTGGGTATCTAAATTAGGGGGTGCACGAGTTTAGTCAGGCCTAGGGCAGCACAAAACCTAAATACACTACTGACTGTATGCAGGTATCCTCTGCCAAACCCACCCAAAGCACTTCAACTTTTTGAGGAGCACCCACTACCAGATAGAAAGACAGCAGCGTTTGCTCCTGGACTGGGTTCTAGAAAGGGATGTGCACCAACAGCTAGGAGCCTACACTCAGCGATTTCCTCTTTCTCTGCTTTCTCCATCACCAATCACATTTAAGCTTCCAGTTTTAATTGGTGGAACTGAGAGACATGTTAGCACTGACACCAGTCTTTCTATGTATAAGAGGCAGCAAAAAGGCTGTTCCAGCATCACCAGCAATTGTGTTCCAGGATCTGATACAGAGAGAAGTACCTAGGGTGGACTTTGGCATCCAGCAATGCCTGGACTACTCAGTTTATAGGCTATGCTCCCTTTATACACCTCATAGTTTCATTTCTAATTTTGCCTGGGGTTTACCCTTAAGGGAACCTAAAACATAGCAATCTTAATAAAAAGGAAGGTTGTTTCAGGCTTTTCAGGTGTAGGAAGTGGATAAGGTCAGTTCATGCAATATATATTTGTGTTGTTTCCTTAGGTGTTACATAAATAACCTGCCCTCTGTACAGCGTGTACACACACTTTGAACGTGTTACTCATTCTCTCTGGATGTCATTATATAACCTGGAACACCTTAGTCACCTCTGTACAGGTAAGGCAGGGATCACCTCCTACCCACTACATACCAGTAGTACTAAACAGCTCACTGCCTCCCCTATAGTGCTAGAATACTGATCATTTGTTTCAGCTTTCAGTCAACTCAGAACAGCAAGAATGTAAACGTTTATAGAAACCCTAAAAATCAACTTTTCTTATTTTCTCCCTTTTGGTCTTCTAAATGTACTTTTTTTTATTTTTTTTATTGTATTGGTGATTGGTTTGTATGCAGAGCTGCACCAAATTGTCCACACTCCAGCTTTAGTAAATCTCTCCCATTGATAAACGTATTAATGTGCTTACTCTGATTTTACTGCATAGTCATAGGCATCCGCTGAAATTTTTTCAGGGAGGGGCGCTTCGGCAGCGGCGAAACACAGTCGCATTTAACCCTTTCTTCAAACGCTAGCAGGGGTTACAAGCGACCCGCTAGCGGCCGAATAGCGCAGCTAAAACGATGATAAAGCGCCACTTTACCGATAAGGCGGCCAGCTGGCAGTGTGAAATAGCTCTTGAGATAATTCAGCTTCACTCCATGCCCATATAAATATAGCCTAGAGAATGTACAGAACCCCCTTTAGCACAGATGGACCCCACCTTCAGCACAGAACCCCCCTTCAGCACAGACCCCTCTATTCAGCACAGATGGACCCCCCTTCAGCACATACCCCCCATTCTGCACAGACCCCCTCCATTCCGGACAGACCCCTCCATTCAGCACAGACCCACCTTCAGCACAGATGGATCCCCTTTAAGCACAGACCCCCTTCAGCACATACCCCCTCCAGTACAGACCCCCCTTCAGCACAGATGGACCCCCCATTCAGCACAAACCCCCCTCCCCATCCCATTCAGTACCTCAGCCATCAGCGCAGCACAGGCACAGCAGGTTCCCTCCCCCTGTGTACACATAAACACTGATCGCTGTGCCTGTGTGACATCCAACCCGGGACCGCTCAGACAGCCCGTGGCCGCAAAACTCTTCAACACCTTCTTGATTTTCCAGGTGGGTCAATTGCCCCCCCTTGCCCTATGGAGCGGACGCCCATGTGCATAGTGTGAGTTTCTCACAATGTGCATTAGCAGCTGCAAAAATTCAGATAAGACCCAGGATGTCAAACATCATCTAGCCCACATATGCCAAAAACAAGTGCCGAATACAGCACACCAGGCCATGTCATGTGGCCCTCACACCCAGTTTTGCCATTTCGTCCCCTCCGTCCCTTATCCTGTGCTCCCGATCCCCACTGTCAAACAAATACACCTTCTGTGTTTACAAGGGGATAACTTTGCTCTCAGCGCCTCCCAGAATTAACAGATCTTTGTACACACTTACCATGGGGCATTGCGGGGACAGATCTCCAGAATCTGAGAGAGAGAGAGGGTGCACACTGTTTATAGCACACCCTTAAACCCTGAACTCTGTGCATAGCACACCCCTAAACCCTGCACTCTGTGCATAGCACACCCCTTAAACCTGCACTCTGTGTATAGCACACCCCTAAACCCTGCACTCTGTGCATAGCACACCCCTAAACCATGCACTCTGTACATAATGCACTCGTGAAATCTGTACTCTGTATGTAATGCACTCCAGAACTATTCCCTCCATACATGATAAATATAGGGAATGTGGCGCTTACTAAAACTAATATATGACGAAACTAACCTAAATAAAATTCATATTAGGACTCCAAGTATGAAATGTTGTAAAAAAATATACTGCAATCACAGTATAAAATTAATTTTGCTTGTGCAAATAATAATAATATTGTGCAACAATAGCAACTGTGCAAATTGTCAATATAAAGTGCAAAAAAACTATTGTGCAAACTAAGGATAGTAAAACGTGTGCAATACTGGCAAACAATGTGCAAATAGCAATCAAAGACTTCCAACAAGGGAAAAGTTCAAAGTGCAAAAAGTTCAATGTAGTGACGTCACTTTCGGACGCATGCGAGATCGGGAGTTTCCTATGTGATACATGATGTTTGTTTTGTACATTAACTGTAAGTTACTATTCATTTTTATTAAATCCTTTTATCAAAATCCTGCACCATGGAGCCCTCCTCTTCCTTTTCATGTCACTGAGCGTTATTATCTTGAGAGCTTGATTGTACCTGAACGACCGGGGAATCGATCTGCCAGAGACCGATCCGCTAGTGTGGATTTATGGTGAGGCTCATTTATCTGATACATGAGGTGAGAGGCTGGGGAAAACGTTGTTACCCACACTGGATGGTGGATATCAGCTGGATGGTGGAGATCAGCTGGATGGTGGCGATCAGCTGGATGGTGGCACTTGCACTTTACGTCTGATGAACTTTAATACACGTTTCGGATTCATTATCACATTTGGATTTTTGCTCTGTATATGTGAATATTCTGTATACATTGAACTTTTTGCACTTTGAACTTTGCACATTTCCCTTGTTAGAAGTCTTTGATTGCTATTTGCACATTGTTTGCCAGTATTGCACAATTTTTGATATCCTTTGCACAATGTTTTTTTTGCACTTTATATTGTCAATTTGCACAGTTGCTATTGTTGCACAATATTATCATTATTTGCACAGGCATCATTTATTTTATACTGTGACTGGTATACATTTTTTTACAACATTTCACACTTGGAGTCCTAATATGAATTTTTTTTTTTTGTTTCATTTTATATATATATAGTTGAACCTTGGATTACAAGCATAATGCGTTCCAGGAGTATGCTCGTAATCCAAAGTACTCGCATCAAAGCGAGTCTTACCATTGAAGTCAATGGAAACTAAAATAATTAGTTCCGCATTGACTTCAATAGGATGCAATACCAAATGTGGCCAGAGGTGGGGGGCGCCAGAGAGCGCCGAAAACGACCGAAAAGGCCAGAGGACACTTTGGCTTGTTTCCCGCGCTCCCCCTACCTCAGGCCAAATGAGGTACTGCAGGCCAATGTTCGGCTTTTCTCGGCTCCTGCACCCCCGTACCCTAGGCCAAATGAGGTACTGCAAGCCTATTTCCGGCTCTGCTTGGCTTCTGCGCCCCCCTACCTCAGGCCAAATGAGGTACTGCAGACCTATTTAGCTTGAATTCTGCTCGTTTTGCGAGTCAACACTCGCAAACTGAGTCAGAATTAAAAAAAAAAAAGTTGCTCGCAAATCAAAACGCTCTCAAACCAAGTTACTCTTAAACCAAGGTTCCACTGTATATATATATACATATATATATATATATATATATATATATATATATATATATATATATATATATATATAAAAAAAGCGCCACATTGCCTATATTTATCATTTATGTTTAGTGTGTGTGAGAATACCTTCATGTTGGCAGCTACTCTGTTAGTTATAGATATTCATTCACCCTTGTGGCTTGCACATTAGTATTCCATATACACATTCCCTCCATACATAACGCTCTCCTGTACCCTGCACCCTGTACACAGTGCACCACAGATACAATCAGCCTTTTGAGGGCAGCCATACTGCTAATGTGGCACACAATGTAATTGAGTTTGACACCCCTGAGTAGCCCTTTCTAACGGTCCCTGGTCAACTTCATTTTGTTCAGTGGATTTTAATTCTTTCAATCATGGAGGCTCAGCAAAGCAAGACAAGCAGACATTACCCAGGGTGGACTGCTGTTTTTGGTAGCTATGTATAGCCGTTTCCCCAAGAGCCACAATCTGCCTGCATTGCATAGAAAAGCACACTCACTCTGTAGATATAGAGGGAGCCTTTGTTGTCACATAGACTGGATTGTAATCATGTCTCCCATTGGTTTTATCTATTACATGGGAATTGATGGGACTGGTAGCATACAGCTCACAGAAGCCAGATAGTTTTTATTTTTTTTTTGCTTTCAGTCCAGCTCATCCACTGGATTTCTGACAAGATCAAGATCATGTATTTTCTGTATTTGCTGAAAATGTTCTTAGCCTCAAAAAAAAGAAAACAAATGCAGCCACTACATGTAAGACTGAACGTTCTAACATTTTGGTTGAACTGATTGGACTTTTTTCAACCAGATTAACTACTGTATTTATCAGCGTATACCGCGCACTTTTTCGCCCTGAAAATCAGGGCAAAATTGTGGGTGCGCGATATACGCCAATACCCGCTACTCGCGCCGAGTTTGAACTACTGCGCCGGCATATACTGAGCGCAGTACACTCGTGTATAGTCGGGCAGGCTCGGGTTCTCTCGCAGTCACGTCCTGGACGTACAGGACGCACAGGACGTGACCGCGAGAGGAGCCGAGCCTTCCCGACTATACACGAGTGAACTGCGCTCGGTATATGCCGGCGCAGTAGTTCAAACTCAGCGCGGGAAGCGGGGATCGAGCGGGGAGGACACCGCAGAAGGACGCCGGACCCGACGAGGAGGACACCACCGAAGCCGCAGACGGACGCCGGACCCGACGAGGCCGCCGATGGATGCCGCACAAGACACCAAAACTGTAAGTACTAAAATCTTTTTTTTTTTACAGGAATTGCAGGTCCACTTTAGGGGTGCGCGCTATACGCCGGAGTGCGCAATACCCCGATAAATACGGTATGTAATTAACTGTCCTGAAAACATTAAAAAGACTACAAGACTGTACTTTCCCTAACTTTTCTCTAAAATCAATAAGATTTATATTTGAAAAAAACAAAAAAAAAAGACTACAAGGTCTCTGTAAAGTGACAGCAAGTACATTTTTGGTGATCTCATTTTTAATTGTACATAAACATTGCCACAGCAAACTATTACATAACTCCAAGCACATCGAGCTCCCGGAGCATTCATTGGCACGCAGATATTCCTGGCATTCAAAGTCTGATACATAGAAAGTCAGCACATGTACATTCACTATCCAAACACGGAATGTGATACAATACTATCATTATGTAGCATATGGAAGGAGGAAGCTGCAGCTATATTTACAAATGCCCCAACAATACTGTAAAATGTAATAATCTGTAACGGAATGTGACAGTTCCCATGCAAGGTTTTTTTTTCTTTAAAAGGATCTCAGTGCTAACAGCAGGAGCGTGTAGCACTCAACATGAACGTGTCATAAGAAAAGTCTCTTTGGAAAATAAAAGCTAGTTTCCTGGCTGTGGAAGAAAGGCTTAAAGAAGTTGTAAAGGAATTTTTTTTTTTTTGCTGAAATTACTGTTTACAGGGTATAGAGACATACGAGTTAACTGATTCCTTTTAAAAACGATTACAAATATTTTATCAACCATATAATGTACCTACAGTTTCAGTTTCGTTTTTGCATGTTGTTTCCTGCTTCTGTGATGAACAGAGACAAAGAGCCAATACAGGGCAGTGATGGTTTGGAAAACGAAACTGATTGGTGTTGAGGGGTTTTAGACACACAGTAATCACACCTCCTTGATTAGTGACCACAGAGAGAAAGCTCCCATGACTTTTTTCATCAGGAAACAGACTGTTCAGAACAGAGAAGGATTACAGCAACATCAGAGCAAAAATGAACAATGAGGACATGAAACCAGTACTGCAGTAGGGTAAAGGAATTACTTACTAAAAAAAAAATTCCTTTAGTGACCCTTTAACTGGCATCTGATACGATCGTTCTAATTAGTCCTCAGGATGCCCTTAATGGATCAGTCCTGTACATGCTTCATTCATCAATACCAAACCCAGATAAAGGGGGACCATTTGGACCCCCAAAAAAGCATTTTTGTTTTTTTTTACAATGCTAGATTTAAAATAAAATGCTTACTGGACTTTATACACTCTGCTTTTGGTGCTTTCCTCCTTGTACACCGGCTTCAAAATATAAGTCACAGGCCCTAAAAAGCTTACTGGAAGTATCATCTCTATATTTTTTCCAGGTCAAAAAAAAACATTGAAGCCAAAGTATCAGCAGAACAGCCAGGAAACAAACATCTAAAGAAATAGGAGCTCCCATATTTTTCTCATGACATATTCACTTTTTTTTTTTATCCCTGCAAGGTAAAGACATAATGTGCTGAGTTTACATTGCATACTAGCACATTATGAAATACTTACCTCGAAGCCCTCCAGCAGCGTGCTGTCACCACTGAGAGTGCTTCCATCTTGATCCAGTCTCCCTTCCAGGTTTGCATGCTCTGGCTGCATCGCAATGACGTCACTACTGCGCATTCACGTGGGAGTCACAGGCCACAGCATGGGGCTCTGATGGGATGTCACAGTTATGCCGCCCCTTCATAGCACATGCACGGGTGACATCACCTGCTGCATGCAGTGTGCATATCTTCTAAATAGTGCAGATTTAGGAGATATGTATGGTACCTACAGGTAAGCTTCATTATAGGCTTACCTGTAGGTACAAGTGCAATAAAAAAGAGTTTACTTCCACTTTAAAGTGTATGTACATCCAACACTTTTTTTTCTAGTTTTGGATGGAGTATCTAATGCCTAAAACCCCTATATTTGTTTGTCTGTAGGTTAGATTTTCCATCACTTCCTGACCCATTAACATGATAGGAAGTTAGAACAAATCCCTCTAAAGCGAAGGGGGCATGTCCTCTCAGACAGTTGTCACTAGAAAAAAAAAGTGTCCCCATTGGAAGATTTTCCCTTATTTCCTGCTTCTGTGACAAATCCAAAATTATGAATTCCCCTCACTATGTGCTCACCAGGACCAATATAGAATGGAAATCTCCCGACAGGGTACACAGAGAACAATTAAAACTTTACAGAGGTTCAAACCCTTCCCTGCTCTATGCCATATTAAAAGGAAAATTTTGCGCATTACAAATGCTTAACCAACCATTTCACAACTGTCTGGGGCATCTCAGAGTTTGGAATTATGCTGGGCAGACCTTAATGTAACAATCCCACGTAACGGAATCATGTGACAAATCTGGGCTGGTTGTAAGATTCTAACCTTGCTTTCAAGGAATCAGAGTAGAGCTGCACGATTCTGGCCAAAATGAGAATCACGATTTTTTTGCTTAGAATGAAGATCACGATTCTCTCACGATTCTCATGGTGTACATTCTTTTACATTTATACAAAAAAAATGGGTTAACTTTACTGGCTAGTTTTTTTTAAATTCATTAAAGTAATTTTTTCCCAAAAAATTGCATTTAAAAAGACTGCTGCGCAAATACAGTGCAACATAAAATATTGCAACAACCGCCATTTTATTCTCTAGGGTCTCTACTAAAAAAAATATATATACACAATGTTTGGGGGTTCTAAGTCATTTTCTAGCAAAAAAAAACATTATTTTAACTTGAAAAGAGCTGTCAGAAAAAGGTTTAGTGTTTAAGTGGTTAAACATTCCTAATTTACATACAAAAGTCTATTCCTTTGATGTAAAAGTCAATGTGATACAATGTTTAGACTTAATGTCCACTGAGGAAGAATGTTTTCAAAACTTGGCAGGCTGCCCAGACTTGGCAGATTGCCCAGACTTTGACATTTGGCTGAGAGCAGAGAGGAAATTCTTTGCATACCAAAGTGCAGAGAGAAAATTATTTTCATGTCAAAGATCGTGAAACCCTGTGTCAAGATCGCAACGGGAAAAAGATCGCGATAACGATTCTTGACGATTAATCGTGCAGCTCTAAATCAGAGGTAGAGTAGTCGATCCAGAGAAGCCAAAGGATCTTAAATTTATCGAAGGTATCGTCGTCTAAGACGATCATCTCCTCCATGCGCATGATATCATTGACCATGGAAACCCAGACCGTCAGGGGTGGAGTGGTAGTGGTTTTCCAAAACAAGGATATGAGTTGTCTAGCAGCTGTTAGAAAAAAAACGCAGCAGGGAGCTCTTTTGAGAGGCTATCGACCCAGGGAGCATGGACAGCAGGGCTATTTCCGGGGCGGGCGATAATTTTTGATCATAAAGGCTATTATATATGGCAAAAGCCTGCGACCAAAGAGGTTGGACTGCAGCCGCCGAGCCACATCTCCAACACAAGGGAGACACGGACGGGAACATTTTATGTAGAGTTTGAGGGTCCCTGTACCATCTAGAGAGGAGTTTAAAATTATTTTCCTGAGAATAGCAGGAGATAGAAGATTTATGCGTAAAGTGGAATGATTTTTGCCAATCCACTAAAGAGAGATCCCTACCCAGGTCTGTGGACCACCTCGTGGTGTAAGAGAGGGGGGGTTGATCGTGTAGCAGTGCATGTTGTAGCGAGTACATAGCGGAGAGTAGATGCCTAGGTGTTTCTGAGAGAGCGCACAGCTGTTCAAATCCCGTTAGAGGTCTATGAGTTTGGGAGGAGGAGAACAAGTCAGAGCAGAAAGAGGATATGCGAAGTGCCGTGAGCCAATTACCTGGAGCGCTTAGTATAACTGGGGTACCAAGAGAGGGATCCACAAAGGAACTCGCTACAGGTCAGGTTGATCGGGAATATGTGCCTACCATATTGGACCTCATACCCTGAGGCAGAGAAGGATGGTCAAACAACGAAGTAAGGGGTCGAGGGTCTGTGGATAGAAGAGATAGCAGACCCTTTTTATACCAAAGATGTAAGGCAGCGAGTGTTAAGGGGGAAGATGAGGAAATTAGATGCAATTTCTGCCCATAGCCCCAGAGTAGGGCCCGCAAGTCATAGGGGGGCAGGTCTTGTTCCACCTAGGTGGATGCTTTAGGGAAGGGGCGAGGGAACCATTCCAGGACCCTGGAGAGCAATGCCGCCCTGTGGTATAATTCGAAATCCGGGAGACCCAGCCCTCCCCGGGTTTTAGGATAGGTGAGCAAAGTGTAGCGAATGCGAGATAGGCCCTGGTTCCATACAAAACGTATGCAGTGTTGGATTCCTGTGTCCCCAGCAGCTTCCTATGGTACCTTCCTTTATTACCTACAACATTACAGGACTAAGCAGTGTCACAGAGAGGAGAGGAAGGAACCACAACGCAGTGGCAGGTGATGCAGGCATTTGACACCCGCAAAAGTGTTGAATGCCAAAAACACTGACTGAAGCTGCAGCGCTAAAAAGGAAGGGTGGTAGGGGAAACAGGCCACAGCGAGAGAAGTATACTGCTTTTCTTACAAGATGTTGCCATTTTCAATTCTTCAGAGATTTAAATGATTATCTTTAAAGCGGAACTTTACCTATAACGACGTGATAACAAATAATGTTCTTTAACAAGGAACATACATTCCACATTAATAATTACGCTACCAAATTTAGTGTGTGCTGTAAATTGCCCCCCAGAATTGCCTGTTATCTCTTTCCGGAGGCTGCCATTTTGCTGAAGTCCAGAGCCCCTGAGCAGCAGTAACTCTTTAGGCTGTCAGAAGATCGGCCTCTAGTGGCTCTGATTTTCCGCACAAAGCCAAACATGAAGAACAACTGTAAATGTGCAGAGCAGGGTGAGACAGTGTATTACTGGATTTTAAACAGTATAGGCACTTATTTTAAATGGTTTTACATAGTTAAACCTGCAAAAGGGCCCAAGCTGTAGTGATCTAGTAGGACTTAAAGTAGTTCTAAAGGCAGAAGTTTTTTTTTAACCTTACTGCAATCTACTGGTATCTCACTCCTAAATGGCTCCCACTGCTGTCAAACAGAGCCAGTGAGGAGGGAGCAGGGGGCAGGGGGCAGGGCCAAGTCCAGCTCCTTGTGTCCTATGGTTGCACAGAGCTGGCTCGAGAGCGAGCATACCGGAGTAGCCGTAAACACGACGTGGGGGCTCCTTCATATTGAGCCGCCCATGTCTGGGGTCTGATTACATTATCCTCACCTAGGTGAGGATTCTGCATTTAAAGAAAAGAAGATAAAAACAATGTATTTCTCTCTTTTTTTTTTTTAAGTTTAAGGAATAGTGTAAGGAATGGTGGTGGGGGGGGGGGGGGCGTGACAGGTGGCATGAAAAAGAACCTTAAGGCGTTTTGTACCCCAACACTTCCTGTTTTCTTTGCATTGCTTCCTTTATGTGAAATACCTGGTGTTCCTGTCACGCTTTCCTGTTAAAAACTGACCACACAAAGCAGAACAGCACAACATGGTTGGTTCTTTAGCTATACTGGGAACTTAGGATGCTCTCCTCCAACAATCAGTCCTGACATGCCCCTGCTGCACAGCCATTCACTGGTAAGCTCAGTGTGCTGCTGCTTCTTCCCCCCCAGCTCTTATCCAGCTCTTATGCAGCTGAGTACAGAGGGAATGTGATTACTTATAAAAAACAGAAAAAAGGTATATATAATTTTTTTATTTTTTTTAATATGTATACAATTTTTTTTGCATATAATCTCTATTTTAAACTGTATGGGTTGTTTTACAAGGTGATCGTTTCCATTCACTTGAAGCTGGGTTCACAATATCTTGACATGCAGCTCACAGCAGGGGTCCGGTGCATCCCCGTTCACTGTTTCAGGTCTCATTTCAGCCCAAATCTTTGGCTGAATTTGGACCCTGAAACGAACCAAAAGACACACAGGGCTCCTGTGCAAATTCATCCCGGAGCCGTAGCGTAAGGTGACCAGATTTTTTAAATTAAATCTGGGGACATATTTTTTTTAATAAGTAATCAGCCTGTCGCCGCCCGCCTCACAGCCAGTCAATTCTTACTCTCTGTCCCCGGCTACTAATGGGTGGGGAGAGGAGGAAGATCACTCTGCCAGGGAAGGCAAAGAGATAGGCAGGTAGGCGGCTGGCCTGGACTTAAGACAAGGCAGAAGAACATGCGAGTGGAGCTGAAGAAATATTCCCTCCGCTCCGACCAGCACATGATCATCAGAAAGGGGCACAGATAATGGAAACCCCCCCCCCCCCCCTCTAAGCTAGTATGAGTGGCAGGGGTGTTTAATTCAGATTTTTAATTCTGCACTGATTGTCTTTGAAATTACCCTTGTTCAAATCCAATCTGGGGACAAAACCGGGGACAGACTTGGTCTGGAGACAGTGGGCCAGATTCTCAGTCGAGATACAACGGCGTATCTCCAGATACGCCGTCGTATCTCTGCGGTGCACTGTCGTATCTATGCGCCTGATTCTTAGAATCGGTTGCGCATAGATATCTGTTAGATCCGACAGGCGTAAGTCTCTTACGCCGTCGGATCGTAACTGCATATTTACGCTGGCCGCTAGGTGGCGCTTCCGTCGAATTCCGCGTCGAGTATGCAAATTAGCAAGATACGCGAATTCCCGAACGTACACGCGGCCAACGCAGTAAAGTTACGTCGTTTGCGTTAGGCTTTTCCCGGCGTATAGTTACCCCTGCTATATGGTGGCGTAAGTGCGGCATAACAATGTTAAGTATGGCCGTCGTTCCCGCGTCGAAATTTGAAAAAGTTACGTTGTTTGCGTAAGTCGTCCGTGAATGGGGCTGGACGTCATTTACGTTCACGTCGAAACTAATGACGGCCTTTGCGGCGTACTTTGGAGCAATGCACACTGGGAAATTCCACGGATGGCGCATGCACCGTTTTCGGGAAAAACGTCAATCACGTCGGGTCACACAAAATGTACATAAAACACGCCCCCCTGTTCCAAATTTAAATTAGGAGGGCTTTCGCCGGCCGATTTACGCTACGCCGCCGCAACTTATGGAGCAAGTGCTTTGAGAATACAGCACTTGCCCGTCTAAGTTGCGGAGGCGTAACGTAAATCAGATACGTTACGCCCGCACAAAGATACGCGATCGGACGTGAATCTGGTCCAGTGTCCTCAATCCGGGGACTGTCCCCGGAAACCGGGGATGTCGGGTTACCCTACCGTAGCGGAGATATGTGTACTGGCTCCATAGAGTATCGGTCACAATATCCTATTTTTAATTCGATGCGGGGAATCCGCATCCAATTTTCAATAGTGTGAACCCAGCCTTAAGGAAGGGGGTGAAGGTCTGCTTTAAGCAGGTATGTTCATCGGAGATGAGCATCAATGTTTATGTAGCACTATGTAAAGTTTATCCTGCTGACAGACGGATCATACTTACACCTTTTTAAGGGCCCTTTCACACAAGCTTTCCGATTAGGTCCTCTGTCAGTTTTTCAGGCGGACCTGATCGGACACTCCATTATCCTCCATGGAGCGGTGGATGTAAGCGGTGACACCCGCTGCTGTCCGATCCAATCCTGTCCGTGAAATCCAGATGGATGAAGACCCTATTTTCCATCCTTCTGGCGAGTCGATTTCCCCATAGAGGAGAATCGGGGCTCTGACAGGTCTGTCTCAGCACAGTGAGCGGAGACGGACCTATCATCCACCTGCTCAGCGGAGATCAGCGGTTCGAATCCCCCCCCCCGCGCTGAGCAAAGAGGAGTCCACTGCGTGAAAAGATCCTTATATCATAAGAATTCACGCTAAGCCTGACCCCGGACCTTCATATATATATATATTTTTTTGCAATATTTTATAAAGAATTACAATAAATTCAAGATTCAAAATACAATAAGCGTAATGTAAAAGTTACTAAAGGTAATGTAACATTGGTTGCGAAAAGTTTGAGAGAGGGGGGAAATAATAAATCAAATATTATTTTCCCCCTCTCCCATATTTTTTACAAACACAGTCTGGCAGATCAGCAAAATTTGTCAACAATGTAGCGTGAGCGCGTACCTAAGCAACGTATTTACGTTCTATCCAATCAGGCAGTTGATTACATCACACAGCTGGTAAATTTTACCGATCTGTTAATTCCAATATGAAATGTGACAGCTTACACAGAGGTGTAAATGCGGACTATTGCTGAATATATACAGTATACAGTACAGAGAAGGATTTACCTGTTCCAGGTGGCGTTGGATCCGGCTCTCTTCTGCTGCGTCCCTCTATCATCCAAAGCTGCTTGTTCTTTCTTGCCCAAGTCACTGAGGCTGGGCGAACTCATGAATTTCGACCTGCGAAGAGTCCTCATGGTCAGCGCCAGTCTGAGCATTTGCTAATGACAGATAATCCTGCAAGCTCCCAGGCTTTGCATTGAAGAAAAAAAAAAAAAAAAAAAAAGAGGCAAGGCAAGTTTTCTTAACACAGCTCAAGCGAGGCAGGGGCAGACCTTTAATCAGAGGCAAAGTACAACCCATTCGTCATAACTCCAGTCCTAGGGACAAAGCTACATTTTTTCCCCTTGCCGTTCTGGCCAACGTGCCTCTGTCCAAAGTGGCATTTTTTATTTATTTTTTTAAACTTTTGTAGTTCTAGAACCCAGCGGATTCCAAGCAGTTGTCAAGAATTCAGTTCTTCTCATGTTTCCACTGTCAGTTGTACAACGCTCCAGTCAATGTATGTCTGCCTCACTCTCTGCAAAGTTTTTTTTTTTTTTTTTTTTAAGCAGCGCTGCTGAATAAGAGATGGCGGAAGCTTGAATTCAAACAGAAACAGACAGAAAGAAAGAAGAGGAAGGGGAAAAAAAATAATAGAAATGAATTTCACAAGGGACGGGGCCCAGATGTCGCAACACTTACAAAGTGCACAGATCGCGGCTTCTTCATAGAGTATGGAAAGTGGGCTCTGTAGACATCAGATAAGCGTGAAAATAAGAGAAAGGAGAGAGAAGAAACACAACATCAGGACAAAAGACAAGGGAAAGACGAGGGAGACACACATTTCCATTGGCTGCCATGCGTAAAGTCACCCTGTGTTCAATGAGGCTTATCTCACCCGGGGCATTTGCATTTAAATAGGGATAGGGGGAGGGGTATGTGGGAACTGCACTGCCATGCCAATTTGTTTGACATCCTAGAAAGCCTCAGCACACAGGCTTTTCCTGATGATCCTCTTTTCAGTGCAAATTTAGGCTGTTATGTACTCAAAATCTAAAGTAAGACTCCAGCTAAAACTTTTTTGTTTGTGACAGGAATGGGGAAGAGTTAGAACCCTGGTTTCTTTAAGTGCCTACGTCCTTTCCTCACTTCCTATCCCTCATAGAGGTAAATCTATAGCCATACAAAACTTTTTTGTTTGTGACAGGAATGGGGAAGAGTTATGCCGGGTACAGACGAGAGGATTGATCCGCGGATACAGTCCGCCGGACCGTATCCGCGGATAAATCCTCTCGAGGATTTCCCCGGATTTTGATCCGATGGAGTGTACTCACTATCGGATCGAAATCCGCAGATCAATTCCAGCGGATAGATCCTCTCGTGTGTACGGGGCCTTAGAACCCTGGTTTCTTTAAGTGTCTACGTCATTGCCTCACTTCCTATCCCTCATGAGAGGAAACCTCCACAAAATAGGGGTAAATCTATAGCAATACAAAACTTTTGTTTGTGACAGGAATGGGGAAGAGTTAGAACCCTGGTTTCTTTAAGTGTCTACGTCCTTGCCTCACTTCCTATCCCTCATGAGAGGAAACCTCCAAAAAATAGGGGTAAATCTATACCAATACAAAACTTTCTCTCCCTCAGACAACAAAGAAAATTGTTACAGCTGTAGCTGTGGAGATTCCCCCATCCACCAAATATCCACCTATTGTATTTAGGATGAGTAGCACACGTGGCTATGGGAATACAATGGTACTTCAGAACAGTGACTACATCTGATTAGACATAGTCAATATTGGTATAATTTTCCACCCAGGTCAGTTTATATTGACTTTGTCAAGATGAGTGGTTCTTGTAGGGCCAACAACAACTTAAAATTCAACCAGTTTGGCGGGAACTGGCCAAAACTAGAGCCATCTGTGGCCAGCCTAAAATTGGGCACTTATTATATGTGTGTGTGTATATATATATATAAACATATAATATATATATATATATATATATATATATATATATATATATATATATATATATATATAAATATAATCCAAAAGAGCAAAAGAGACAGCGTCACTCATGGGTCTAGAAAGGTGAATGCACAGGGAAAATGTTTTTTCAACGTTTGGACAAGGCACAAGCTCGTCTTCCTCAGGCAGTCCTGAAGAAGACGAGCTTGTGCCTCGTCAAAATAAAATCTTCACTGTACATTCACCTTTTCGATACCCATAAGTGCCACTTTCTCTTTTGGATTTTATGTACTATAGTCTTTGCTGAGCACCTATATACTCTTCCAAGAGCACTTCTACTGTAAACAAGACCTTAATGGGATACTAAAGGTTCATTTTTATTTTTGTTAAATAACAAACATGTCATACTTACCTCCACTGTGCAGCTTGTTTTGCACAGAGTGGCCCAGAACATCCTCTTCTGGGGTCCCTCAGCGGCTCTCGAGGCTCCTCCCCGCATTAGATAAGCCCCTTGGAGAAGAGCTCTCCCGAGGGGGCTACCTTGCGGGCGTGCTGCTGAGTCGTTGGATTTGATTGACAGCAGCATTAGCCAATGGCTGCGCTGCTATCAATCTATCCAATCAACGCCAGGACTTCGTGGAGAAGAGGACACCAGGGATGCACCGAGCAGGTGTACTGGCTCAGGTAAGTAAAATGGGGGGGCTGGGGGTTCGGTGATTGCATCCTATGCATTAAGGTGAAAAGACTTTTACAACCCCTTTAAAGTGTAAGTTTATCTTTAAAAAAAAATAAAAGATAAACTAACACTCTACACCCTCAACCTCTACCCACCCAGTAGTCTCTGCTGCACCTACCTCTGTGGGTGATTAGCTGTCACTGTTCACACAACCAGTGCAGAGGTCTGCAGATACAAAATCCCTGCTCATCTATGCTTTCTTTCTATACGGCTTCTGGGCTGAATCAGGGAAATTCTGATTGGTCTATACTGACACGTGACCATTTTGACCAATCAGAGTTGTTCTGATCTGTCCTGGAAGCCTTTCAAAAGGAAGGGGAAGGGGAGCGGGGATTTTCATTTTTCCCCAGACTGCTACACTGGTTGCGTGGGCAGTGTCAACTGATTACCCACAGAGGTGAGCACAGCAGGGACTACTGGGCGGGTGTAGAGTGTTACTTAATTTGAGTTTAACTTACACTTTAAAGCAGTTGTAAGGGCCCCTTACATCATCTTCTGGGGTCCCTACTTTCTTTCTGAGTGCCCCCATAGCAAGTCACTTGTTATGAGGACACTCGTGCAGGCTAGATCCTGAGCTGGGCTCTGTGTGTCCATAGACACACACTGTATGGCTCAGGCCCCCACCCTCTGCTCCCTCCTCATAGGATTTGATTGAGAGAGGAACAGAAACCAGCTGCAGACTCACCACTGGATCGGGATAGGTAATTATATGGGGAGGGGGGTCATACTACTACTGTGACATTTTTTTACCTTAACGCAGGGAATGCATTTAGGTAAAAAATAGTTTTCCCTCTAGAACCACTTGAAAGCTAGGTTCAAAATTTGCATGTCAGGATTGGAACATGCGTGAAAACATGTGCTTTCCTGACGCTCAGAGAAATGCGCTGCCATTTAGTAGATATGCTGCGGTGTCATTAACTATTAATGGCACCCCACACACATCTGAAGGCGCACTCGTTTGCACACACGGTATGGCGCATTTTTGCAAAAGAGTGAAGGACTTATTTTCCTAATTTCTCGTGCGTCAGGCAGCCTATTGAAATGAACAGGCTGCCCTATGTGCTATAAAAAATGCCCTGAAGTGTTCCCACGCTTGGTCGCATGATGGTGTGAAGCAAGTCTAAAACATCCAGATTGGACGAATGTCATCTCACCTCTATGGGTGCTTTATGTTATGAATAAGCACATGATTTGAGTGTAAAACGCATCAACAGCTTGTCCTGTCTTGCTCTCCTGATTATGATAACATTAAAGAAACTATTTTGCATCAGTTCTGTGGTGGTTTGCGCATATTCTTCTTTCCTCTGCTTGATGTTAACCGCCACCCATTCTCTGTTTGATTTTTGATTCCTGTCTGCTTGTTAAGCCGGCTATACATGGAATTAAAATTCAGTCAGTTCATGTATGAGCAGGCTGGTTGTACACAAGTCAGTTTATCAATGAACTTGTGTACAACCATACTGTTGGGCTTTTGCTGAACGACCAGTGCTGCTGGCTATAGCTGACAACATTGGGGTAGATTCAGAGAGAATTCACGCCGGTGTATCCATAGATACGCCGCGTAAATTCAAATATGCACCGGCGTATCTACTTTCTGTATTCAAAAAGCTAGATACGCCGACATTAGCCTAAGATACGACTGGCATAAGTCTCTTACACCGTAGTATCTTAGGGTGCATTCTGCCGCTGGCCGCTAGGGGCGCTTCCGTTGTTATCGGCGTAGAATATGCTAATTACCTAGATACGCCAATTCACAAACGTACGTACGCCCGACGCAATGTATTTACGTCGTTTACGTTAGGCTTTTTCGGTGTAAGATTGTTCCTGCTTTTAGGAGGCGCAGCCAATGTTAAGTATGGACGTCGTTCCCGTTTCGAAATTTGAATTTTTTACGTTGTTTGCGTAAGTCGTTCGCGAATAGGGCTGGACGTAATTTACGTTCACGTCGAAACCAATACGTCGTTGCGCCGTACTTGGAAGCAATGCACACTGGGATATGAACACGCATGCGCCGTCCGTAAAAACGTCAATCACGTCAGGTCATCATACATTTACATAAAACACGCCCCCTTCCACATTTGAATTACGCGCGCTTACGCCGGCCCCATTTACGCTACGCCGCCGCAACTTACGGAGCAAGTGCTTTGTGAATATTGCACTTGCTCCTGTAAGTTACGGCGGCGTAGCGTAAATACGATACGCTGCGCCGCCGTATCATTGCGCGCCCCCAACCTGAATCTACACCAGTGTATTTTAACGATGTCGAGGTTTCCCTGCATTGAATGTGTGGCTGGGGGAATTGGCTAATTTTGGAAAAAATGATTTATGTCATAATTTCTCCCAACATTTAGAGGGACTGTCTCTGTTTTGAAACCAAATGCCTCTGTCCCTATTTCTTTCTCCAATGTCCCTCTTTTTGGCCTGAAGTATGGATCTCCACAAAAAAAATATTATTCAACTAACACAAGTGTTTTACTGCACTAAACCTTTTATCTAAAATGTAAATGATTCTATTTGTTTTTTTGAAAAGTCAAAATAAAGGAAAAGTAGTAATAAAAAAAATGGGTTAAACATCTTTTTTTGTAACTCTCATGGTCCGTGTTAATGGAGATATGGTCTGTGTTAATGGAGGTATGGTCTGTGTTAATGGAGGTATGGTCCGTGTTAATGGAGGTATGGTCTGTGTTAATGGAGGTATGGTCCGTGTTAATGGAGGTATGGTCTGTGTTAATGGAGGTATGGTCTGTGTTAATGGAGGTATGGTCCGTGTTAATGGAGGTATGGTCTGTGTTAATGGAGGTATGGTCCGTGTTAATGGAGGTATGGTCTGTGTTAATGGAGGTATGGTCCGTGTTAATGGAGGTATGGTCTGTGTTAATGGAGGTATGGTCTGTGTTAATGGAGATATGGCAGGGGTGTGTCGTTTTCCTATATACTTTGTGCTATAGTGTGTTCCTTTTTTCCAGGTCACAAAGTTGGGAGGTATGTTCTCATTGTTTTGTTGTTTATTTTCTGTTCACCTTTGTAAATCTCTCCTGACCAACCCAAAGACAGGTACGACCGCATTTTCAGGTCAATAATACAGACAATACCACTGATAGCTGACCACCTGCATATCAGTAAGACACAACAGGAACTGTAAATTGCCATTACAAATTCTAACAATAGTAGATTACTCTGGATCAGATGACAATTTGGTCTTTAAGCTGAGATCAGTCGGGGGAATAGTAAAAGTAAATGCAATCCTTTAAAATTCCCAAACATGGCCATGTAGACACCTTCATCAGCTTCCCCAAAAAAGTCTAAAACTGGCCATACACTACTAGTTGAACCCGTGTGAACCAGGGCTAAAACTGACACTAAGCCCTGGTTCACATTGATGCTACTTTGAAATTGCGCTACTTCACTTGAAAGTGCAATGTCGGAACACTTTCAGGTGCTACTTGATAGACATCTGTGGGGCTTCATGCACAGATGTCTATTAGAAGTCGCACATGAAAACGGCAAAAGTAGTGCAGGAACTACTTTTGCAAATCGGTGTGGCGCTGCAAAATCAGTGTCACATCAATTAAAACAGTGCCATTGCCTCCAATAGGCTGTGACTTGTCATGCGAATTTAATCACTCAAATCACATGACAAAACTTAGGCTAAAGCTGGGTATACACCACTAGTTTTTTTTTTTATTCAACCCAACAGATTAAATGGGAAAAAACTGACAGCTCCCGTGCTGAGCTGTTGTGTTCTGACAGGAGGACAGTCCCCCCTCACTCTGTCAGCGATCTCTGCCATTGGCTGAGAGTGCTAATCGGGAGCCTATCAGCTGCTGTCGAATGGCCGGCTTGAATCGAGCGTTTCCATTCGTTTCTATGGGAATACAAACGTTCAAAAACGCCTAAATCAGCCCGATTCGCGCGATTCAGGCGTTCGGCTTCGGGCGTTTTGGAGTGTAGATGTGAACCATCTCCATTGAGAATAATGTATTTTTTCCCTTCTAGCGTTTTATAGCTTCAGGCTTCAGGCTACAAAACGCTCAGGTGTGAATGCAGCCTTAATTAACAAATGCTTTTTTTTCAACCTACCTAAAATACATTGACCTTTGACCCTAACCCTGGCACTAACCTAGATCAAACCCAGATAAAGATATTTAATCTAAATTTTTTATCAACATTTTTTTTTACACACCTTTGCTTGTTTATATTTTTCTCCTCTGGCAGGTAGAAAAAGATACAATGTACTGTATTTTTCCCTCCATTCAGAGGAGAAAAAAAACACAGAGGCGGGCTGTACAGTGGCTGATCACTGTGATGACCAATCAGAGTGAACAAGTGATTGGGAACTGGGCCTTTCCGGTTGGCTCCTGATCATTAGTACGAGAGCGGTCCCTGGGATGGGAGCGTGCTGTGCATATATGTGGCCTCACGGAAGAAGACACACTTCATTGAGGGCACATGTACTGTACAATATGTATAGAGGAAGTGACAAGGGTTAACATTCCATTTTGAAAACAACATACAGGCATACCCGCTTTAAGTACACTCACTTTACATACACTCGCGAGTAAGGACATACCCACAAGTGTATGTAAAGTGCCTTACAAGCACTGTATAGACATTTTGCAGCTGCAATAGAAGGAGCTGAAGCTCAGAGAGCATAGCCCGCCCTGTTCCAGTGTTCCCCCTGACACCCCCACTACAGCTCCTGAGACCTTAACTACAGCTCCTAACACCCCCACTACACCCCCTGACCCCCCACTACACCCTATAAGTCAAAAAAGGTATTGTTTCACTTTAAGTATATTTTCGATTTACATACATGCTCTGGTCCCATTGTGTACTTAAAGCGGGAGTTCACCCATTTAAAAAAAAAAAAATCTCCCCTTAGCTTCCTGCTCGTTCGGTCTAGGGGAATCGGCTATTTATATTAAAATATGTGCAGTACTTACCCGTTTTCGAGCTGCATCTTCTTCCGTCGCTTCCGGGTATGGGTCTTCGGGAGCGGGCGTTCCTTCTTGATTGACATTCTTCCGAGAGGCTTCCGACGGTCGCATCCATCGCGTCACTCGTAGCCGAAAGAAGCCGAACGTCGGTGCGGCTCTATACTGCGCCTGCGCACCGACGTTCGGCTTCTTTCGGAAAATCGTGACGCGATGGATGCGACCGTCGGAAGCCTCTCGGAAACCTGTCAATCAAGAAGGAACGCCCATTCCCGAAGCCCATACCCGGAAGCGACGGAGAGGATGCGTCTCGTAAACGGGTAAGTACTGCACATATTTTAAAATAAATAGCCGATTCCCCTAGTAATAACGAGCAGGAATCTAAGGGGGAAAAGTGCCCTCTAAGGGTGAACCCCCGCTTTAAAGGGGTGTTCCAGCCTGTTTTTAAGTTTATTAAAAGTCAGCAGCTACAAAAAGTGTAGCTGCTGGCTTTTAATAAACAGACACTTACCTGCTCCACGGTTCCAGCGACGCACCGGCCGGGGCTCCGCTCCTCGCCCCCCCTCGCCGGCTGGCGTCTTCATTCCTAGTGTGGGCACCCGGCAGTGACAGCTTTCGGCTTCACGGCCGGGCACCCACTGCGCATGCACGAGCGGCACTGCGCATGCGCGAGCGGCGCTGTCCGATTGGACAGGCGCTCGCCTTCAGGGAGGGGCTGCAATAAGGCGATTAATCTTAATCGCCTTACCAGCCCCTCGGCGGAAGGAGGAAGTGGGACAGGAAGTCCCACTCCTCCTGACCCCCCCACTTCCCCCCCAAAAAAATTACATGCCAAATGTGGCATGTAAGAGGGGAAGGAGTGGATTAAGTGGAAGTTCCATTTTTAGGTGGAACTCCGCTTTAAAAGTGGGGTATGCCTGTACACAATTAGAAATGTATTCATTTGAGAACATTTTTTCATTCTGTCACTTTCAATTCAAAAGTGAACGTGAATTTGACCACGCCAACGATTGGGAAATCGAATTGAACAGTCTCAAAACAACCACATTTTGTAAGAAATCCTACTAGTGTATGGTCAGCTTAAACTGCTGCTAAAGATATAACAAATTCCCTCATCTCCATCTCTAACCACTCGCCCATCCGCTAATGTATACAACTGTCACATGAAGGTCAGAGGTGTATCTAGGGCTGTGACTGACAATCTGGCTGCACCTTCTCTCAACTATGCTAAACAAGATGGCGGCACCCAATGGTGGATGATCTCTGTCTTTAGGGACAGACTGGAGCAGCATTATTTTCTGCTCAGGCGTTTAATAATTTACATTTGGAAGTTGTTTCTGTAAACATGGCAAAGGAAAGGATTGCTGAAACATACCTCCCAACTTTAAGGTGACCCTTTTACCACAGGCTTCACCTGTTAACAATACACCCCTTTCACACTGAGGCAGTTTTCAGGCGTTTTATCGCTAGAAATAGCACCAGTAAGGCGTCTGAAAACTGCCTCCCATTCTCTGCATTGGGTGCTTTCAGACCCGAGCAATGCGCTTGCGAGACATAAGAAAAAGTCCTGCAAGCAGCATCTTTGGGGCGGTTTGGGAGCGCTCTATACAATAAATTGGAATGAATGGGCAGCACTTCAGAAGCGCCTGGAAAGTGCTTCAGAAGTGCCACAACACAAGAGTTTTTAACCCCTTCTTTGGGGTTAAAATCGCCCGCTAGAAGCCGAAACGAATCACAAAAGCACTGCTTAACCCCTTAACGCCCACCGCACGACTATTTACGTCCGCACAATGGCACGGACAGGCAGAAGGACGTATATATACGTCCTTGCCTTCTAGCGGGTGGGGGGTCCGATCGGGACCCCCCCCCGCTGCGTGCGGCGGGCGGATTCCCTCGGGGAGCGATCCGCGATCGCTCCCCGGAGCTGAAGAACGGGGAGAGCCGTGTGTAAACACGGCTTCCCCGTGCTTCACTGTGGCGGCGCATCGATCGTGTCATCCCCTTTATAGGGGAGACACAATCGATGACGTCAGACCTACAGCCACACCCCCCTACTGTTGTAAACACACACTAGGTGAAGCCTAACACGTTCAGCGCCCCCTGTGGTTAACTCCCAAACTGCAACTGTCATTTTCACAATAAAGAATGCAATTTAAATGCATTTTTTGCTGTGAAAATGACAATGGTCCCAAAAATGTGTCAAAATTGTCTGAAGTGTCCGCCATAATGTCGCAGTCACGAAAAAATCGATGATCGCCGCCATTAGTAGTAAAAAAAAAAAAATTTATAAAAATGCAATAAAAATATCCCCTATTTTGTAAACGCTATAAATTTTGCGCAAACCAATCGATAAGCGCTTATTGCGATTTTTTTTACCAAAAATAGGTAGAAGAATACGTATCGGCCTAAACTGAGGAAAAAAAAAAATTTATATATGTTTTTGGGGGATATTTATTACAGCAAAAAGTAAAAAATATTGAATTTTTTTCAAAATTGTCGCTCTATTTTTGTTTATAGCGCAAAAAATAAAAACCGCAGAGGTGATCAAATACCACCAAATGAAAGCTCTATTTGTGGGGAAAAAAGGACGTAAATTTTGTTTGGGAGCCACGTCGCACGAGCGCGCAATTGTCTGTTAAAGCGACGCAGTCCTGAATTGTAAAAACGCCTTTGGGCATTTAGCAGCATATTGGTCCGGGGCTTAAGTGGTTAAACAGCAGTAAAGCGCCACTAAAACAAGCAACACTTTACTGCTAAGGGCTGGCGCTTTCAATATGACAGAAGCCAAAGTATAACTAAAAGCAAAGCTTTTTTAAGTTAGGAGGATAGAGTGGAGAGGGATTAGAACACCAGGCAGGTTTTTATTGCAATCTGTGGTCCTCGTTAGGTTGATTTAGCCTCTCTATGTGTCCCATTTTCTGTTATCATTGAGAGTGAAAGAGAAAGAATATCCCAAATTTTGGGTTGTCACAGGAACTAGACTAGAGTGGGAATCTTCCAATGGGAACACACGTTTCGGTGACAACCAGTGATTGCCTCACTTTGGAGGGGTTTCTTCTCACCTCTTGTCGTGGCAGGAAGTGAAGAGAAATCTCCCCATTGTGTCACAGATGGGTAAAAAAGCCTGACATGGGTTATAACCCTCCCTACTCTATCCAAAATTGGAAAAAGTTTTGCCTTTGTACTTTAAATATAATTAAAACCAAAGCAACAATTTAATATATTGCAGCTTGACAATTCTTAAATGTGGTGACTGCATTCATTTTCTTTTTTAAGCTTTCTTCCTATTATTTTCACCTGGTGATATGACCAGTAACACACTTCATGTCTTAGATTACATCTACATACATGGATTAAAAAAAAAAAAAAAAACATGTCATACTTACCTGCTCTGTGTAGTGGCCCTGATCCTACTCTTCTCGGGTCCCTCACTGGCGCTTCTTGCTCCTCCCCTTGACCAGCACCCCAAATAACAATCCACTTACAATGGGGGCACTGGTATGTACTTGCTTCCGAGCCCTGCTCTATGCATGCATAAGACACAAAGAGCCGCGGCTCAGCCCCCCTCCCCTACCTCATTGGCTCACTGGCTCTGATTGACAGAAGTGTGAGCCAATAGCTCTCGCTGCTGTCTAAGCCAGTGTTTCTCAACTCCAGTCCTCGAGGCGCCCCAACAGGTCATGTTTTCAGGATTTCCTTCAGATGAAATGGCTGTGGTAATTACCAAGGCAGTGAAACTGATCAAATCACCTGTGCAAAATAATGGAAAGCCTGAAAACATGACCTGTTGGGGCGCCTTGAGGACTGGAGTTGAGAAACACTGGTCTAAGCCAATGAGGAGAGGGAGTCCCGGGACAGCCGAGGCTCTCGTGCACATTGCTGGATAGAGGGGGGCTCAGGTGAGTATTAGGTGGGCTGTGGGGGGGAACAGCAAGCTTAAGGTATTTTATCTTCACGCATAGAATGCATGACTGTAACAAATCTTCAGCCTTTACAACCACTTTAAGGCCCCTTTTACACAGGTTTTTCGATCAGGTCCACCTGTCAGTTTTTCAGGTGGACCTGATCAGACACTTCATTCACCTCCTATGATGCGGCGGATTTCAGTAGTGACATGTCCGTTGACATCCACTGATATCCAAACCAATCGTGTCTGTGAAATCCAGACGGATGGTGACCCTATTTTCCATTCCTCTGGAGGATCGGATGAAAACGGACAGGCAGTCAGTTTTCATCCGATCTCCCCATAGAGGAGAGCGTGGCCCTGACAGGTCTGTCTCTGCACAGTGACCTGTCATCCTCCTGCCCAGAGGTGATCAGCAGAGCGATTCCCCACTAAGCAAAGCGGAATCCACTGGTGGACCACCCGTATGAAAGGACCCTTATGCCCTGTACACACAATCGCAAATTCTGACAGCAAAAGTCCGATGTGAGCTTCTGAATGGAAATTCCAACCATGTGATCAGACTTTTGCTGTCGGAATTTCTGCCAACAAAAGATTGAGAGCTGGTTCCCAAATTTTACGACTGCTCGTCCGTAGTGTTGTACGCCACCGCATTCTTGACGGACGAAAGTTCAGAGAACTTTTGTGTGAACGTGTGTATGCAAGCCAAGCTTGAGCGGAATTCCGTCGGAAAAAACATCCAAAGTTTTTACGACGGAAAATCCAATGGTGTGTATGCGGCATTAGGCTATTTTCACACGGCATGTGTTCAGTCATGTTTTATGAATACAGATTCAGGTTACATCAGTTTACATCCATTTTTGCATCTTTGTTTTAGGTTGTTGTAGAGAGGTGGCAAAAGAATAAACCAAAAAATGCTTTCTTGCCTAAAAACGGACATAAACATAACATCCATTCAGATCCTTCTAAACAGAAAAGAACACAGCCTTATGCCGCGTACACACGTTCGTTTTTCGGGATGTAAAAAATTACATTTTTAATGGTCTAGAAAAAACAGCGCTTTTTTCAACCCGATCGTTAACCCGGCCTTGCCTACACACGATCGTGAAATAAAAAAAAAAGTCTAGCAAAGCGCGGTGACGTACAACACGTACGACGGCACTATGAAGGGGAAGTTCCATTCGGATGGTGCCACCCTTGGGGCTGCTTTTGCTGATTTCATGTTAGTAAAAGACGATTTGCGCTTTTCAGTCTGTTACAGCGTGATGAATGTGCTATCTCCATTACGTTTTACCAGAAAGAGCTCTCCCGTCTCCTAACTTGCTTCTGGGCATGCACGTTTTTTTTCACGTCGTTAAAGCCCACACACGACCATTTTTTACTACGTTAAAAACGATGTGAAAAAATTAGAGCATGTTCTAAATTTTTAATGGCCATTTTTTACATCGTGAAAAATGCTCTGGAGCCCACACACGATCGTTTTCAATGACATTAAAAAAAAGATTAATTTTTTACAGCCCGAAACACTGAAGCTGATAAACTGCAGTTTATTGGCGTTTTGGGCTTTTTTTAAAAAGCCCATAAACTGAACTCTATGTTAGCCTATGTGCCCATGCACACATGGGCGTTTTTTAGTGTTAATGAGCTTTGGAGTTTATTGGCTTTTTTCTGAACGCCCGAAAATTGCGTTTAAAGTGCCGTTTTTCGGCAGGAAAAAACGATAAGAAACGCAAATCGCCGAAAAACGCTAAAAAGGCTAAAAACCGCTACACTGAAAAAACACTATTAAACGCTATTGCAAAAACGCTAAAAAAGGTTGAAAGGCTCCCTGCAAAGCTACTGGCGTTTTTTTATAGCTTTTTTTAGCTTCAGTGTGCATGGAGCCTTAATCTGTTAAAAAAAAAAACAGACCAGAATAGACACTTATGTAGTGGGATATTAACCACTTGCTCTCTGGAAGATTTACCCCCCTTCATGACCAGGCCATTTTTTTGCGATACGGCACTGCGTTACTTTAACTGACAATTGTGCGGTCATGCAACGCTGTACCCAAATAAAATTTATGTCAGAGCTTTCTTTTGGTGGTGTTTGATCACCACTGTGTTTTTTATTTTTTTGTTTATATCCAATAAACATATCCAATAAAAAAAAATAAAAAAACATTTAGTCATTAATTTAGGCCAAATATGTATTCTGCTACATATTTCCGGTAAAAAAAAATCCCAATAAGTATATATTGACTGGTTGTGCAAAAGTTACAGGGCCAGATTCATGTAGATCAGCGGATCTTTAGATCCGCCAGATCTACCTGTTTTACGATCCGCCGGTGCAATTTAGCGAGGCTAGTGCATGATTCATAAAGCACTTACCTCGCAAATTGCACCATCGGATCCTAACTCCCCCCGGCGGAATGCAAATTCCGCGGCTAGGGGGAGTGTACAATTTAAATCAGGCGCGCTCCCGCGCCGATTTAACTGCGCATGCGCCGCCGGCGAAAAAGCCCAGTGCGCATGCTCCAAATGACGTCGCTAGGACGTCATTGTTTTCGGCGGCTAGGTTACTTACGGCCATCCGTATTCCCGACGTACTTACGCAAGCGACGTAACAAATTTAAAACTCGGCGCGGGAACGTCGGCCATACTTAACATTAGCTACCCCTCATATTAGCAGGGGTAGCTATCCGCCGGAAAAAGCCGAACGCAAACGACGTTGAAAAAGAGCGACGGGCGGGCGTACGGACGTGAATCGGCGGTTCTCCTCATTTGCATATGCGACGTGTAAAAAAAAGCGACGACACCTAGCGGCCGGCGGGAGATTACAGCCTAAGATTCGACTGGTGTAAGTCACTTGCACCAGTCGGATCTAAGGGAGATCTATGCGGAACTGATTCTTATGAATCAGTCGCATAGCTCCGACCGTGGGATCTCACAGATCCGACCGTCGGCTCTCACAGATACGACGGCGGATCAGGAGATCCGCCGTCGTATCTCTTGATGAATCTGCCCCACAGTGTCTACAAACTATGGTATATATACTGGTATTTTTATTTCTTTCTTTTTTTTTATACTAGTAATGGCGGCGATCTGCGATTTATAGCAGGACTGCGATCTTGCGGTGGACAATCAGACACTAACTAACACTTTGTGGGAACCAGTAACACTAATACAGTGGACAGTGCTAAACATATGCACTGTCCCTGTATTAATGGCTAGGAAGGGGTTAAACATACAGGGCAATCAAAGGGTTAAATGTGTGCCTAACCTATGTTTGTGCGTACTGTGCATGCTGTTTTTACTTAGGGATGTAATGGATTTTCTTTCCTTGCTTTGCAGGGAAAGAAACTCATCACTTCCCCCTGTCAGGACAGAGCTCTGCATTGTTTACATACAAAGAGCTCCATCCAGCCTCTCTCCTCGACTATCAGACGGTGCTGGAAGATATCCATTGGCCAGCACCCACTGATTGGCTCCTGCTGTGACATAGATACGTATATATGTATGTATATATACATGATTCTGCACAGCACGGCTGCCCTGTAGCAGTAAATCTGCTATGGGGCAGTCGGCAAGTGGTTAACTGATGATCACTGTTTACATCCACCCTCCTATAAACATACATTGTGGTTCAGTCTGGAAAACTGCCTGACTGATTCAGACTGAACGCCCTTGGGAAAAAAGCTGTAACAAAATAAAGATGAACTCCAGCTAACACTTTTCAAGCTGTTACAGCAACAGTTTTTTTCCTCCTTTTTGGGATAAAAGTTTTACATAGATGAACAAAAGTTGACCATTGTAAGCACCCCTGTCAGTGGTAAATGGTTTTACTCAATCCGCTATATGCCACTTTGTGTGGACAGCTTGGCCTGTTAAAGTTAGTTGAAATATAACAGACTTACTGGCCAGATCACCAGGTAAAATAAAGAAAAAATAAAATGAATGCAACTTCCGCATTTAAGAGTTGGTATAATAAATCCCAGTGTACACCTGGATTAGGCCAGCTGTGTGTAGACAGGTTATTGGTATAGAATTAGTGATGTTATTGTGGTGTTATCTGTATTTATACACTGGGAAGCCGTTTGCACAGGAAGATGAGTCATTGTATTGAGGAATTCCTGAGGGTGGCCTGTGTACTTCCCTGTGCAGGTACAGGACGTGCACACATGCACACAGCACCATAACATTCTCATAGGGAACATGCAGGATCATATTCAGTCTTATGAAATATTTGCTATATATACATTTTCTATACGCCCAGGCTGTGGTGGATGGAGGGGCGGAGCCTGTATACATGGATCCCTGGCTTCCAAAACAGATAGTCCCTCTTCTGTCAACACAAATCCCCTTGTCCTAGCTTCTGCCGCACTTAAAGCGGAGGTTCACCTGAGATTTTTTTTTTAAAAGCCAGCAGCTACAAATACAGCAGCTGCTGCTGCTCGGCTCTCGGCTTCCCCCGCGGCCATCCTCCGTAAGGGAATCGGGAAGTGAAGTGCTGCGGCTTCACTGCCCGGATCCCTACTGCGCATGCGCGAGTCGCACTGCGCCGTTCTCACTGGTCCCCGATGTGTTCTGGGAGATGTGTGCTTCCCAGAACACACCGGGGGGGGGGGGGGGGGTGGGGGTTGTGATGAGGAGGGGCGGGAGTCTATACCAGCAAGTGGTGCAAATACATGTTTTATACAGGTATCTGCACCCCCTCCCCCCTGAAAGGTGTCAAATGTGACACCGGAGGAGGGAGGGTTCCGAAAAGCGGAGGTTCACTTTTGGGTGAACCTCCGCTTTAAAGAGACCCTGTCACCAGACCATTCAGTTAATCAGCAATGTTCTCATTGTAGCAGTACCCCCGTAGGGGGCGCTAAGTGATGTGGCCCACCTGTCACCCTGCCCAGCCCGGCATTCACTTTGGAGACAATGAACAGTCCATATGTTTGTTTTGTTATTGTATTGATTTGAACTTGGATAGGGATGGGATGCCCAATAGAACAAGCGATTGGTTGATTGAATGGTTAATCAGTTGGGACAACTATACACACTTTACAGCTCCAGTCTCCTCCAGCACAACACTTTACTTCCAGGCACAGGCTGGCACAAGGTTAGGCCCAACACTGACTCAGTCAAGCCCTATAAATTTTGCAGGCAGGGACCGCAAGGTCCCCTTTTATGTAGCAAAAGAATAGGAAGTCTTTGTGTGCTAGCTAACCTATGGTGGACTACTGCTCCCATTAATTCCTCTTCAAGCCCTGCCAGCCCTCTTGGCTGCAGCTGCCGAACTCCACTGCCCGTGACATTGCAACCCCTAACTGGCTCCACACCCAGGTCTGACTGTTTACTCCCAGTTCTCTATGGCATGCCTCTCCAGTCCTCCCGATAGCACATGTTACTCACCAGCCCTCCTGGCTGCACACACTGGTGCTTCCCTCCTGAAGACTTGCCTGGCAGTACTAGCTGCCGCTGTCCTCTCTCTGACTCCTCTCTGTGACTCCTGTCCAGATCTTTCATGTGTCCTTGAAGGGATCTGTCCTGCACCCGAGTTCTAGGCCCAAAGTCACCCCGCTCCAGAATGGGGAGCGCCCCCAAAGGCCCCGACAGCCTAGTACTCCATCCTCAGTTCTTCCACCTGACAACTTCTCCCCAGCTAGGCTGACTCTGGGTATATCAAGGAGGCCTGCCCCCTGCCAATCCTAGTTGGGGATTGGTCAGGGCTCCCTGAGACACCCCAACAGCTCCACCTTTCTTTCCCGCCTCTCTTACAGAATCCTCTAGAAGGAAAAGGGAGGTGACATTGAAGTGATGCTGTCTGTGAGTCACCAGCCTACTCTGAGCCACTCCCAGCCCACACAGATCAAAACAAACAGGCCTAGCTTCCAGCTAGGCCTGCTTAAATTTACCTGCATTTCCCCAAAAATCTCAACTCTAGCACCTACCTAAGTAGAGAGTGCTACATCATAAAATTATATCTGTATTGCATATATTTTAGTCATGTTCTCTAGCTGTAAAAGCCTCCCTTGCATAGACATCCAAAAGCCCTGAGACTGAAAGCCACCATAGTGGATGTGATATAAGCAGACTCAGAGATGTCATTCAAGTCACACTCTATAGTATTTCTCTTCGATAAAAAGTTATTTAGGAAAGTTAGAGGAGCTGGACCAGAACGGACAGACATTAGACACTCCCAGAAGTGGGTATATTGGGCGCTATGGGATTTACTTTTTCTCAATAAGTCAAATGTACTAGCAAGTTTACATTGAAAATATATAAATGTTTATGGAAATAAAAAACACTGAATGTGAGCTTTTAAGATATTGGGGTTTTCTGTGCCTTTATCTGTAGTTAGTGACAGGGTCTCTTTAGCACCAGGAAAAACCATGACATTGACTTTGCAGAGAATACTGGGCTTTCTATTGATCCCTGATTAAGTTTTTAGATTCTACTAGTTTGCTGTTTTTTTATGATATTTTATACAGTATTATTATACTTTCTACAGTATATCTATGTTAGATTTTAGCTCTAATGGATGTCCCTGTAGAACAGCTGCTGAGATAACAGGACAACTTGTGTCAAGTGATCATTTCCATCTCTGAAACCCTTATGTTCACTTTAATATATTTATTAATACTTACAGTGAATATTTCTTACTTGGTTGAGACAGTATAGGCAGGTATAGATCATCTTTAAAGTGTATTTCAGGGCAAGAAGGAACAAAAAAAAACATATGCAGTACATCATCTATATGCAGTGTTCCCATATCTATATACACCTACAGTATATACACGTTATAACTTATATCTTATATATACACTTTATAACTTATATCTTATATATACACTTTATAAACCATAAAAAAACAGTAGATCCTGCCAGAAATCTGGTACACATCTACATTACTGTAGGGAGTTGACATCTACTGCAATTAAATCTGAAGCAATGCTGTCAGCCCTACTTTCCTGCTGGACTACAGAACATCTCTAACGCTCATCATCCCTATATTATAAGGCCCCATACACACGATAGAATCCATCCGCAGATAAATCCCAGCAAATGGGTTTCTGCGGATAGATTCTATGGTGTGTACACGCCAGCGGATCTCTTTCCGCGGAGAAATCTCCTCTGGAATGGATTCCAGCAGATCGAATATTTGTTGTGCTGCACAACGAATCCATCTGCTGGAATCCATTCCAACGGATGGATCCGCTCGTCTGTACAGACTTACCGGATCCATCCGTCCAAAGGGATTCCCCGCACGCGTCGTAATGATTTGACGCATGCGTGGAATTCCTTATATGACAGCGTCGCGCCCGTCGCCGCGTCATAATCGCGGCGACGGCGCGACACGTCATCGCCAGAGGATTTCCGCGCGGATTTCAATGGGATGGTGTGTACACTCCATCCCATCGAAATCAGCGGATATCTTTGAGAGGATTTATCCGTGGAAACGGTCCGCTGGACCGTATTCGCGGATAAATTCTCCCGTGTGTATGGGGCCTTAGAGGGGTGTGTTCTCTAGTCCAAGAGGAGAGAACTTGGCTGGACTGACATCATTAATTGGTGCTTCAGTTGCGAAGAGCCAATGTTGTCAGCTCATTACAGAACGAATAGGAGCTCACTGGATTTCTGGGAAAAAAATCATTTTTACAGAATATTTAAGGAGACAAAACCAGGGAATGTTCATATATTGTACTATACATAGAATACATTTTTTTTAAATATTAGCACACATTGATGGATTGCATTTGCATAAGCATGTTGCAAACTGGTTCAAGCGCAACTGTGCATATTGAGTCCATAATAAAACAAAATACATAAACAGGAGTTAGTTTCAGAAAAAAAAACACATAAAATGATAAGTTTACAGGTTACTAAAGTGATAGTAAAAGATAAAAATTTTTGTCTTAAAACTAATTTGTTTTTATACTTACCTACTCTGTTCAAGAATATTGCACAGAGCGGTCCCTTACCCCCTCTTTGTAAGTCCCCCACTAGCACTGTCCGCTCCTCCTTCCTCTGAGTGCTTCCTTAGCATGTTGTGCGCTGTGGGGCACCTGTGTGCACGTGCCCCCGATGTGGGCTGTGTCTATTCATAGACACACAGCACCGGTAAGCCACACCCCCACTCCCTTTTCACAGGAGTTTGACTGACAACAGTAGGAGCCTATTACTCCCACTGCTCCCAGTGTCTCAGTCCAGGATAGCACTGGAGTGGTAAAAGGAGTCAGGTAAGTGTTTGAGGTGGGGGGAAGTTTTTTTATAGGTAGTGGGGCTTTTTCTAGCTTAAAAAGTAAGTAAACCCTCATAGGTTTTACTTCCTCTTTTTTCCTCGAAAGGTAAAGCATAATGGGCTACTATGCATCGCATAGTAGCCCATTATATATCACTTACCTTAAACCGAAGCATAATGGGCTACTATGCATCGCATAGTAGCCCATTATATGTCACTTACCTTAAACCGAAGCATAATGGGCTACTATGCATCGCATAGTAGCCCATTATATGTCACTTACCTTAAACCGAAGCATAATGGGCTACTATGCATCGCATAGTAGCCCATTATATGTCACTAACCTTAAACCGAAGCATAATGGGCTACTATGCATCGCATAGTAGCCCATTATATGTCACTTACCTTAAACCGAAGCCTGCAATGTCATCGCTGTCCCCTCTTCCACAAAGCATCCATCTTCCTTACGGGTATCGTGGCTTCAGTGCTTTGATTGGCTGAAGCCACGATGACGCCACTCCCGTGCATGCTCGCAGAAGCCGCCAGTCACGGCACAATATCCTTTAGAAATGGCACGCTTGCCATCTCTAAAGGAGTCTAAAGTGTGCCTGCGCTGTTGTCTACGGCACATGCGCCATAAACCGTGAATGTTTGGTAGATATTTCAATCACCTACAGGTAAGCCTTACTCTAGGCCAGGCGTGCCCAACCAGTGGCCCGGGGCCACATGTGGCCCGCGGAGCCCTTTGATGTGGCCCGCGACCTCCTGCTCTGGGATGGACTAGAATAGAATGCTGTTATTAAAGGTCAGTTTATTACTAAAATCACAGTGTATATATGGGAATATCTGTTCTGCAGTGGTTACCGGGCTGCTTTCAAACTGACCCACTGATGCAGTGCAGCGCACCTGCGGGTTACCTGAACTGAGCCATAGACTTCTGTTGATAACTGCGAGTTTGGTAAGGTTTCTGAAAGTGCACCGAACCTGCAGAATATAATAGAAGTCTATTGCAAAGTGCAGGAAAGCCAAATGTACACTGCGTTGCACCCACGGCGTGGGTAAAACGCAACGCATCAGTATGAAAGCAGCCTTGAGCCCCTTTCACACGAGCAGTCCGACCCAATTGGACCCTTCATTCACCTCTCAGGAGTGGCAGATGTAAACCAACTTGTGTCCTTCCTCCAATCCAATCCTTTAAAAAAATAAAATAAAGGAGTATAGTGGGTTGTGTCCGTATCCACTCTGCATATGCAGAGCGGACACGGACCTCCAATCCGCCCACTCAGCTCAATTTGGCCCGCGACCGGTTACCAAGTCGCTTAAGTGGCCCTTGTGCTTTAAAAGGTTGGGCACCCCTGCTCTAGGCTTACCTTGTAGGTAAAAGTGGTTGTAATGCACTTTAATGCAGGGAATACAGTAAGGTAAAGGTGTCTTTAGAACCAGTTTAATTTTTATACATACCTCCACCTTTTCTGTAAGCCCCCTTCCCTTTTCAAAGCTTTTTGTTGGCCAATTTTACTGTCTAGTAAGGGTCAGAAGTTGCCACCTTTCCTGTAAAAGTCGAGCTTGTCCTTGCTCCAACCCCAAAGCTCCCTTATGGTCCTTTAAAGGGATAGTCAACCTTACTGACCACTAGGAGTTGGAAGTCGCCACTTTTCCGGTAAAAGCCCATTTGTGACTCCTATCCTTTCAATAGATTCATTTATGGGATGGGCAACCTTTGGAGTCCAAACTATTCACATTTACAGCATAGCTTTAAAATGTGTGAACCTGTGTACCCAAAAACCTAAACAACGGTACTTGCTAAATGCTATAATGGTGAGCAAATCTTCTCTAGTCATAGGGAGCCCCCAAATCTGGGTACACAGGCCATACTTATGGCTTATTGTCCCTAAATCCAATGCCAGTGCTTCTCTGTTGTATTCTTATAAAAAAGTCTTCCGTCCAAAGATTGAAACGGCTGGCTCCGGAATACCACATTTGTTTGCCTATCCTTGGTCCCGTGTCTGTAGGGACCTTTACATACCAGATCCAATTAGAACTGTCTATAGAAATGTGAACCCACCTTTTTAAATCACCAACGTGGCAAGTCAGGAGTTTCTTTCTTGAAGTCAGTTATCAGGTCAGCTTGGTGTAACACAAGAGGGGACTGACATGTTAGGGCTGGAAAAACCTGCAAAATTAGAAAGGTTTAATTAGGGCTTTGTCACACTATTGCATGGAAAATGCACATATTATAGATGGGGAGGTTTAATGCAGGGCTCGACAAATCCCGGGCGCCAGGTCGCCATGGCGACTAGAAATAGGGTCCTGGCGACTTGGCTTGGAAGGGGGGGCAAAAAAAAAGTGAGCTTTTGTGAGCTGGCGCCATCTGGTGGTGAGCCGTTGATATTACAAGTTATTACCACCAGATGTGTAAGCTGGCGCCATCTGGTGGTGGCCGTTGGTATTACAAGTTAAGCATTACAAGTTAAACAGCAATTCTAATGACATTTTTCACTATTTTCACTGCCATCTTCTTCCCTCTAATTAAAACCCCCAAACATTATATATATTTTTTATCCTAACACCCTAGAGAATAAAATGGCGATCGTTGCAATACTTTCTGTCACGCCGTATTTGCGCAGCGGTCTTACAAGCGCACTTTTTTGGGAAAAAATTACACTTTTTTTTATTAAAAAATAAGACAACAGTAAAGTTATCCCCATTTTGTTTAATAATATGAAAGATAATGTTACGCCGAGTAAATTGATACCCAACATGTCACGCTTCAAAATTACGTCCGCTCGTGGAATGGCGACAAACTTTTACCCTTTAAAATCTCCATAGGCGACGTTTAAAAAATTCTACAGGTTGCATGTTTTGAGTTACAGAGGAGGTCTAGGGCTAGAATTATTGCTCTCGCTCTACCAATCGCGGCGATACCTCACATGTGTGGTTTGAACACCGTTTACATATGCAGGCGCTGCTCACGTATGTGTTCGCTTCTGCGCGCAAGCTCGTCGGGACGGGGCGCGTTTTCTGGCTCCTAACTTTTTTAGCTGGCTCCTAGATTCCAAGCAAATTTGTCAACCCCTGGTTTAATGTGTTTTACAGGTGCATTAAATTTCTGATTTCCAAGGACAAACTGCATGTTAGGCATTCAGGGATTGTTTCATGGCTGCTCCATTCAAATGTGCAAATCAGGATATACATACATGTGTAGACAGCTTGTGAAGAATAATAAGCAAATGTCCCCGATCATTATTTTTTTTTAAAAAAGCACTTTTTTTCTCAGTTTAGGCTGATATGTATTCTTCTACATATTTTTGGTAAAAAAATCGCAATAAGCGTATATATTGATTGGTTTGCGCAAAAGTTATAGCGTCTACAAAATAAGGGATAGTTTTATGGCATTTTTATTATTATTATTTATTTTACTAGTAATGGCAGTGATCTGCGATTTTTATTGTGACTTCGACTTTATGGCGGACACATCGGACATGTTTGACACATTTTTAGGAGTACTGTCATTTTTACAGCGATCAGTGCTATAAAAATGCATTACTGTAAAAACGACACTGGTAGTGAAGGAGTTAACCACTAGGTAGCGCTGAAGGTAAATTGTGTCCTAGGGAGTGGGCAGCAAATTTAAAGGGATGTACAGGTACGCTCATTTGCCTGCCCATGCCATTGTATCGACATATATGTGTGTGCGGCGGTCGGCAAGTGGTTAAAAGATCTACTTCCTCCATTCATAGATCACAGTTCATTTATAGAAGCTGTCGAAATGTCTTCTATGAATGGAGGAACCAGACAGAAAGGACCTGCATTGTAAGGCACTCCTGATGTGAGCTTGCAACAGCCCTTCAGTTCCCCATTTCTCCTCCCGGCCAATCAGGAAGCGGGTCTTGAGACCCCATTGGCTGTGAGGAGAAGCGACAGCTGGGACACGGAGGAGACGGAGGGGGGAATGGGCCAGAGAGTGACCAAGCGAGCCAGCGACCGGGGTGGGGGTAAGGTGTGTGGTGGAGGGCTCGAGCGACGGGTGGGGGGTTAGTGTGGGGTGGTGGGCTGGTGCGACAGGGGGAAGGGGATGCCTAGGGTCAGGTCTATCTGCCGCCCCCCAACCAATGAAGCATCAACCGCCACTAGCGCAAACCCATGGTTACTTGGAAGCGTTCAACTTGCTGCACCCCCTCCCACTGAGATGAACAGAGCCTGCGATATCTAGCAGGCTCTAACTCTGTTGCACCAGCTAATTTCAATGGCCACTCCATAAGTTCAGGAGAGTTCAGAGAAAATAATGCTGCGGAATATTAGACAACATGAACAGTTTTGGTCACATTTATAAAGTAGTGAATACATTTCACCAAAAATTCACTAGTGGTGAATCCACCACTTCATTTAACTCATTTAAAACACATGCCCACGGAGGATTCACCTCTAGTGAATGTTTGGTGACTGTCAAATATACTGCTTTGGAGATATGCCCCAATACACAAGGCCTACCGATGGGCCACACTATCAGTCAAAGCATGATTCATGTCGTTGCGCTGACGGTCAGACAGGAATAAAATACGCCATGATTACAAATCATTAGTTAAACAAAGGCCTCACTTTCCTTGCTGTTTACGATCAATAAACGTAATAATCTTATATCTTGTAGTCCTGCAGAATTCGTCATTCACATTTACGGATCATGAAGCAGATCTTCCCCGAGACAATAAACAGCCAAAAGAATACAGCGACCAACTCCCAACGGGAGATAAAAACAACAGAGCAGTGATTAAATGTAATAAATCATGGAGCAGGGAGGAAGTGTACACGCTAATGAAAATAGAAAAGGTCCTACCACCTCATTCTGTGATATAAAGGGTAACACCGGGCAAACAGCTACACAGCTAAAACACGTAGATGGAAAATGTTTTTGCTGCCAAAAGGTTTGTAAAATAATGTTCTTCCACACAGGCTGTTCTATGGCCTCATTCACATGGATATTTTGAAATGCAAATCTGCTGTAGCATAAAAATACAAGTGTTTTTCTGTGCCCGGGGACCCACAGGTGGCACATAGCCAGCCATAGGAGTGAATGGCTGTATGCAGTAATCAGGTAAATGCTGATTCTTTGATGCATTGGCGCTCACTCACGCATTCTCATATGATATGTTCAGCAAATGGAAAACGTTCACGTTCTAGGAATATGTTTGTAGCACCCTCCTAGTGTAGGATGCTAAGTAAATTTAGTTTGGCTCCTTTCATAATCAAGGGAGCAGCTAAAATTTGTTCTAGTCTGTTCAGGGTTTCACGGGCTAGGAGTTTGATTGCTTCCCCCTGCCTCTGGAAAAAGCTTCCAGAGTTTAGAGTAGCAGATTCAAAACAACCAGATTGAATATTTATCAGGTTCCAACCAGTCCCTGGAGAGGAGTGTCCATAAGGGGGTGGGAATGATGATTAATAATCTGAGATACTGGAGAGCATGTTTCCTTCTCCCCAGGAGGGTTCCAGAGCCAGGAGGGGGCTGCTGCACTTACCTTGGACTGTAAAACTGCTCCAGAGGCTCCCTACCCCAATCTGTCCGACTGTCCCCTAATCTAATCATATGTAGATGATCCCTGAAAACCCTTCTCTTTAAAGAAGCTTATGCTGCTTAACTAATGCACTGTTTTACTTTCTCCATCAGATCATGCCCACAGCTATTACCTTTTGTATTAACCACTTAAGGACCCCTTCACGCCGATATACGTCGGCAGAATGGCGCGGCTGGGCACATCCATGTACCTGTACGTGGCCCTTTAAGCCCAGCCGTGGGGTCGCGCGCGAGCCGCCGGCGCGTGCACAAGACCCGGTCCGAAGCTCTGTGACTGCGCCCGCGGGACCCGCGGAGCCGATCGCCGCTGGTGTCCCGCGATCGGTCCTCCGGAGCTGAAGAACGGGGAGAGGTGTGTAAACACACCTTCCCTGTTCTTCATTGTGGCAGTGTCACGATCAATGACAATGACATGACACTTCCAGCCCCGCCCCTACAGTTAGAAACACATATGAGGTCACACTTGACCCCTTCAGCGCCCCCTAGTGGTTAACTCCCAAACTGCAATTGTCATTTTCACAGTAATCAATGCATTTGTATAGCATTTTTTGCTGTGAAAATAACAATGGTCCCAAAAATGTGTCAAAATTGTCCGATGTGTCGGCCATAATGTCGCGGTCACGGAAAAAATCGCTGATCGCCGCCATTAGTAATAAAAAAAAAAAATATTAATAAAAATGCAATTAAACTATCTCCTATTTTGTAAACGCTATAAATTTTGCGCAAACCAATCGATAAACGCTTATTGCGATTTTCTTTACCAAAAATAGGTAGAAGAATACGTATCGGCCTAAACTGAGAAAAAAAAATGTTTTATATCTTTTTTGGGGATATTTATTATAGCAAAAAGTAAAAAATATTGTTTTTTTTTTCAAAATTGTCGCTCTATTTTTGTTTATAGCGCAAAAAATAAAAACCGCAGGTGATCAAATACCACCAAAAGAAAGCTCTATTTGTGGGAAAAAAAGGACGCCAATTTTGTTTGGAAGCCACATCGCACGACCACGCAATTGTCAGTTAAAGCGACGCAGTGCCGAATCGCAAAAACTGGCCAGGTCCTTTACCTGCATAAAGGTCCGGGTCTTAAGTGGTTAATTGACCCTCCCTCCTAGATTGTAAGCTCTAGCGAGCCGGGCCCTCTGATTCCTTTGGTACAAAATTGTAATGTAAATGTAATGTCTGCCTTCATTTTGTTAAGCGCTGAGCATACTATTGGGGCTATTCTATATAAATCCTGTATAATAATAAATAATAATCATAAAAATAGAGGCCTCAGCAGTGACAGAGCTGAAGGGCCATGATGGACTCTGTGTGAAGCTATTTGCAGAACCTCACCACAGGGGACCATGTCCAGAAGAAGCTGGAAGATGGCAGCTTTCCTAGGGACTTGTGAGTAATGACTAAGATTTAATCCCTGTCTGACTTTTACTTAAGGAGTAGATTGTCCTCTGGTCACTAAGACCTGAGCGTTTGAAGTACCCCATGTCCTATTCCCCCTGCCTTGTTCGTTTTCTTTATGCAATAAACTACAAAACAGACAACCCTTAAGCCTGCCAAAGACGATTTTCTTTCCTGCAATCGCGGGTTAGTAAAATTGTATGTACATATCATCACAACTAATCTGTGCATCCAGGTGATTTATACTGAATTTTTCAGGACAAATTGGGCTTTCATTTGGTGATAAATGGTAATCGATATCTCCTAAAAAAATATTTTATCAAAGGAAAACTCTCCCAAAATAGTAAAACCCTTGCCCGGTGGTTGTAGGGGTCTGCGGGCGGGGGGCTTATCAGAATCTGGAAGACCCCTTTAACAAAGGGGACCCCCAGATCCTGCCCCCCCCCCTATGTGAATTGATAATGGGGTACATTGTGCCCCTACCATTTCACAAAGAAAGTGTAAATAGTTGTAAAAAAATACACACACACTGTGGAAAAAAGTCTTTTATTAAAAAAAAAAATCTAGCGGTGGTAATCCACTCTCGATCCCGGCTCCAACGATGTCGGTATCCAGCGACGGGTGATCTCCTCTCCGGTCCAGCGATGAGAAGATCGTCCGGGATCCAGAGCGCAGCATCGCCGGTCGCCTGTCTCTACCGGAGACAGCCCCGCGAATGACGCTGCTAAAGCTGGTGACACTTTTTTTTATATAGATGAGGCGGGGCCACCTGTCACGTGACCCCGTCCCCCTCTGACGCACTCTCTGCTACGTCACTGGGGAAGCCCAGGCTTCCCCCTTGCGTCAGAGGAGGCAGGGTCACGTGACGGGCGGCCCCGTCTCACCAATATAAGAAATGTCACTAGCTTCAGCAGCGTCATTCGCCAGTCTGTCTCCGGTGGAGACAGGCGGCCGGCGATGCTGCGCTCTGGATCCAGGACAATCTTCTCATCGCTGGACCGGAGAGGAGATCACCCGTCGCTGGATACCGACAACGTTGGAGCAGGGAGCCGGGACGGAGAGTGGATTACCACCGCTTGATTATTATTTTTTTTTTAATAAAGGACTTTTTTCCACGGTGTGTGTGTTTTTTTACAACTATTTACACTTCCTTAGTGAAATGGTAGGGGTACCCCATTACCAATTCACATAGGGGGGCAGGATCTGGGGGTCCCCTTTGTTAAAGGGGTCTTCCAGATTCTGATAAGCCCCCCGCCCACAGACCCCCACAACCACCGGGCAAGGGTTGTGGGGATGAGGCCCTTGTCCCCATCAACATGGGGACATCCTCCCCATGTTGAGGGCATGTGGCCTGGTACGGTTCAGGTAGGGGGGGGCGCTCTCTGTCCCCCCCTCTTTTCTGCGGCCGGCCAGGTTACATGCTCGGATAAGGGGTCTGGTGTGGATTTTTGGGGGAACTCCACTCCATTTTTTTTTACATTGGGGGTGGAGTTCCCCTTAAACTCCACACCAGACCTGAAGGGTCTGGAATGGATATTTGGGGGAACCCTACGTCATTTTTTTTTAAATTGACGGCGTGGTTCACCTTAATATCCATACCAGACCTGAAGGGCCTGGTAATTGAATTTAGGGGGACCCCCACGCTTTTTTTTTTAATGAATTAATTCTCTCTGAATTGCCGGGAGCCGACAATTCATTATAGCCTCGAGTTGGTTTTAAATGACTTTTTTTCTTTCAAAAATGACACTTTGTGCAGAAAAAGTTCTAAGTACGGGAAACATGCGCTATTTCACATGCATACTTTACACCCCCCCCCAGGTACGAAATTTAAAGGAATGGACATTTTTAAAACTTTTTTTTGCATTGATACATGTTCCCTGGTGCAGGACCCAGGTCCCCAAACACTTTTTAGGACAATAACGTGCATATTAGCATTTAAAATTAGCACTTTAGATTTCAAACTTTCGAGTCCATAGACTTTAACGGGGTTCTAAAGTTCACACAAACATTTGGTGTGTTCGCAGGTTCTGGTGCGAACCGAACAGGGGGGTGGTCGGCTCATCCCTAGTGGAGAGGAATGAAGCTGGGCTGCCACAGTCTGTAATTAGACACTCCCAGAAGAGAAAAGGGCTATGCCATGCAAGGAGGCAAGGGTGGAAGAATTGATCCTTTCTTGGGTATATTAAACTCAATATACAGTAATTCAGGCAAATCCTTATATAAAACAGACCATATACAAATTAAAATATATAACAGTGTGTGTCTTTAATTAGTACCGTGTTTCCCCCGAAAATAAGTCTGGGTCTTATATTAATTTTGGCAACAAAAGACACAGTAGGGTTTATTTTTGGGGTAGGTCTTACCATGTAATGTGCTGTCTTCTCTACCCCACTCTCTACCTGCCTGATAGGAATCCCCAGTGTGAACTAAGTTAAAATGCTTGTAAAATCCTATAATTCACTCTATTACAGTATTATATAATGTACAATGTGTGTGTGTTTCTGTAATATAATTGTGCCAGATACCTTTGCTATAGCGGCGCTCTGCGCTTCTGTGACCTGCTGGAGCTCTCTTCCCCGCAATTATATTACAGAAACGCACACATTGTACATTATGTACTACTCTAATAGAGTGGGTCATAGGATTTTACAAGCATTTTAAACTAGGGCTTATTTTCAGGGTGGGGCTTATATTGCAGCCCTCCTGAAAAATTATGCTAGGTCTTATTTTTGGGGTAGGTCTTATTTTCGGGGAAACACGGTATGTATTCAGAAATCACACCACTGTGTCTTGAACAGGTAAGTGTAAAATCTTCACAAATGTGTCCTGTAAACCACCACCTCTGAGTGCAATGTCTGCTCACCTCCAGAATCAGACCCCACTACAGGGTCTCATTGGCCTCTACACCACTCCTCCTGTGAATGTCTCATCACATCTCCTTCTGGTTCCAATTCAGGTGTTCAGATTGTCCCGCTATTCACGTTCTACATACATAAGGACATATCATGAGATAAAAAAAGTGAGAACCATAGTGCTCTCTATTTTCCAACAATTTATGTTCTTTAAAAACAGGGGTAATGCAAACCTACAAAAATAGCATCACAGATGCTCGTATATCTATTGTATTAAGTCACAGGCTTGGCACCTCCCACCCATACACGTTACGCCCTCCTATTGGGCTTCTTCAGTAGGCCTTTTAAAGAGAATACATTTTTGAAAATAGAGAGCACTATGGTTCTCCCCTTTTTTTATCTCATGATATGTCCTAACAAATGTGGAATGAGCATAAGGGGACAATCTGAACACCTTAATAGGAGCCAGGAGGAGGAGGAGAGGTAGTGAGAAGCTCACAGGAGTTGTGTAGAGATTGCGCAGATTGAGTCACATTATTGTCCTTCCTGGGGTAGTCAGATTTCTTATTTATCTTATTTGTAGGACATAAACATTTTTAAATAAAGGAAAAAACCTGCAAGCAAACATTCAAAGGCTTTTCTGTGTGTTTAACTGCATTTGGTGACAGTCTCTTTAAGTAAACTATCTCAGTATTTATATTTAGAAATGCCAGTACAACATTTGCTATCTGTCACACCTGGAGCTTCCTTTTCCAAATTCTGCAAATCTGCTTCTCAGTAGAGCTCAGCTAAGCAGCATCACGCACAGCTTCAGCCCAGCTATTGTAAAAGGTTCTCTTTAGCTGAGGGAGTCACTTCCCATCTAATCCACATAACTCCACCATGAAGGCCAGATGTGCACAGATGCTTGTCTGATCTCCACCTGAAACCTGCGATGATTCAGCCATCTTCCCATCTGTTCTGCCAAAGTGTTTTGATATTACACTAAAAGAATTGCCGGGAAGGATGTGAAAAGTCAGCACTGTAAACAACGGCGGCTAATAAAAGCGCTAATAATAGATCGGCGACTTGTCACAGGAGCAGCTGTACGGAGGACAACTGCCCAGACGGCTCGTTCTGCCAGACGTTTTTTTCGGGAGGAAGTTCCAAGCCACAGTTTGAATGAGAAATGGAGGACCATACTGGAAACAGAGCATCTGCAGGCCTGCTGTGACCAAAGAATAGAAGGAATAAAATAAGACTGAGATGATTATTAGCTGTTTTGTCCCTAAACTCGGGTGACCAGACATCCCCGGTTTCCGATGCTCTTACTAGCTTAGGTGGGGGGGGGGGGGGGATATTTTTTTCCATTATCTGTGCCCAGGGGTCAAGTCCTGGGGAAAAAAGTGTGGGAACTCCCACCCAAAATCCACTCCCCCACCAAAAAAAATAAATCATACGCTCATATGCATAATTACTAAACCGCATGTTTTTCTTTAAGCAAATTCTTTATAAATCTCTCGATAATTTGCGGCAGACCTCCGCAGTGTCTCCTGGGAACAATGACAAAAGCTCCCAGGAGACATTGCGGCATCGAGCTGGGCATCGCCGCTTAGTGAAGGATTGGCTCGGGTGGCTTGGCTGCTCTCGGCTGCTCTAGTCCTGCAAAGGGAACTGCGTTCCTGCTGAGAAAAAAGTGCAGGAACTCCGTTCCCACGCATTCCCGCAGGACTTGAGCCCTGTCTGTGCCCCTTTCTGATGATCATGTGCGGAGGGAATATTTCTTCAGTTTTGGGTGCATGCCCATCCAGCTCCACTCGCATGTTCTTCTACCTTGGCTCAAGTCCCGGCCAGCCGCCTGCCTGCTTATCTCCTTCCCTTCCCTGGCGGATTGATCTTCTTCCGCTCCCCACCCAGCATTAGCCGGGACCCAGAGAGTAAGGCCGCGTACACACGATCAGTCCATCCGATGAGAACGGTCTGAAGGACCGTTGTCATCGGTTAACCGATGAAGCTGACTGATGGTCTGATGTGCCTACACACCATCGGTTAAAAACCAATCGCGGTGACGTAAAACACAACGACGTGCTGAAAAAAACGAAGTTCAATGCTTCCAAGCATGCGTCGACTTGATTCTGAGCATGCGTGGATTTTTAACCGATACTTTTGCATACTAACCATCGGTTTTGACCTATCGGTTAGGCGTCCATCGGTTCAATTTTAAAGCAAGTTTTAATTTTTTGACCGAAGGTTAACTGACCGATGGGGCCCACACATCGGTTTGGACCGATGAAAAGGTCCTTCAGTCCGTTTTCATCGGTTTTGACCGACCGTGTGTACGCGGCTTTAGACTTGACAGGCTGTGAGGCGGGCGGCGTCGACGGGTAGAGAGTCGCTGATTGTCGCCATTACTAGTAAAAATAATATATGTCCCCGGATTTCATTTAAAAAATCTGGTCACCTTACCCTAAACGAGATCCAGATTTAACTCTAACTGATATAAACTAAATTAATGCAGTCCTGTAATCATTAATACATCATTAGATGTCATTTTTTAATGCAAGTCACGTAAGTACCTCAATCTAACTTGGTATCAGTCTCTTGCAGTCCCTGTACAGCAGAGCTGGAGTGTGAGAGGAAGAAGCAGTACAAGGAGCCAACCCGTTCATGTGTTGACATGAAGCATGCTGAAAGAACGAGAGAGCAGAGTGACAGAGAGATGAGCTCATCACTGTGCTGCTTCTCTTTTTCACTGGCCAATCCATGCTGGTGGCTGATCCAGGATGACTTGGGCTCAGAGGAAGTTAGATAAATGATGCTAATCATCAGATTGAGGACATCTAGGTGAATGGGTGATGGAGAAAGCTCTGGATTGAAGGTGAATAGTACAGCGAAAGCTGGTTTTGTTATTTTATTTTTTAACCGCTTGCCCACCAGTCGCCGTCATTATACTACTGCGGCAGGTTGGCACAATACCGCAAGCCGTCGGCTCCTTTAGGGGGGAAAGCAGGGCACAAGAGGCATAACAGGGACATGTGTGTGATGTTTCTTAACCAAACGCTTATAAACGAAAACGCGGTAAAACGCTGCAAAATTCGCGGCAAAAACTGGCGTTTTAAATGCTGGTTTATGCGTTTGAAAACGTGTGTTTAGATGAGTTTGCATCTGCGTCTCGTGTGCATGGGGCCTTAATATACACATCCCAGTTCTATGAGGAGAGGTGATGCAGATTGTGAGATCCTACAGGCTGGGAATCACGATCTGTCATCTCCTATAGTCAGCCCCTCCCCCCCACAGTTAGAACACATACTAGGGAACACATTTAACCCCTTGATCGCCCCCTAGTGTTAACCCTTTCCCTGCCAGTGACATTTACACAGTAATCAGTGCTAAAAATAGACACTGATTACTGTATAAATGACACTGGCGGGGAAGGGGTTAACACTAGGGGGCGATAAAGGGGTTAAGTGTTCCCTAGGGAGGTGTTTCCGACTGTGGGGGGGTAGACTGACTGGGAGTAGAGAGAGATCGCTGTTCCTGATCGCTAGGAACAGACAATCTCTCTCTACTCCCCGGACAGAATGGGGATCTGTTTCTTTACACTGACAAATTCCCATTCTGGATCTCTGTGGAACAATCGTGGGTGGCAGGCAGACATCGCCTCCGTCGGCCACGTGCATTTGCTCTGCGCACCTGATATTGCTCTTAAAGCTGCCAACGTACACCTATGGCGTTTGGCACAAACGTGCCAACCTACCGCAGTATAATTACGGTGGCTGGTCAGCAAGCAGTTAATCTCCCTGGCGGTAAACCAGAGCGTGACTCGGGGTTGGTTTTCAATGCTAAAATCGGTATCCCCGAGTCACGCTCGGGGTGGACGTGCAGCGGCGCGGCTTACCTTTCGCTGGATCCACAGGCAAATTACTCACCTTGTCCCTGGATCCAGCGATGCCACCCCGCTGTGTGAGCGAACGGGACCTCCTGGCTCGATTCACAGTCCCCGTGTGCCGCCGATCTCCGTTCCCTGCGACGTTACGACGCACGGGAGCGGAGAACGGCGCCAAATTCAAAAAAGTAAACAAACACTTTACATACAGTATACTGTAATCTTATAGATTACAGTACTGTATGTAAAAAATACACACCCCCCTTATCCCTAGTGGTCTGCCCAGTGCCCTACATGTACTTTTATAAAAATAAAAAATGTAATTTCTGCCTAAAAACTGTAGATTGTCCAAAAGTGTCCCTTTATGTAAAAAATGGTTTTAGATCAGCTAGAAAACAGCGATAATAAATTATAATCACTTGCAGAATTGTGCGATAGCGATTTGTGGGGAAATTCGTCATAAAAAAAAAAAAAAAATAATGACAGCGACAATTCTGCAACTGAGCAAATTTCAGTGATTTTGATTTGATTACATTATTGAATAATTTTTATTATAATTATATTATTATTTGTTATAATTATTTATAATTATTTATTATATTATAATTTATAATTTTGTTTTTAAAAAAAAAATCATACCCGGGATGCCTACAAGACTCTTGCTTGGTCAGATTTAAGTGAGTTATTTCTAAAAATTACAGGCCTACAATATAAAACGCCAAATTTCCTTGCAAAATAAATGTACCGCTTTTGGTACGTAATTCCAGACAGAATCATACCGCCAGGGAGGTTAAAACAACTCAGCGTGTTGAGGGCGCGCTCCCTGCACGTTCCCAGCACGGTAGCGATCGGGAGCTTTCTGATCATGTAACCACTGTGACAGCCAATTACAGCGCTGATAACACGAATTCCCGCTTCCAACC